>NW_025943479.1:18270-364379 GCF_000764305.2 Hyalella azteca | reverse complement strand
TGTGCAATTTGTGTCATTACATTTGTATATTTTCATGTAGAACCAGTAGCTAAGCGTTACTATTGTTTACTATAGCATGACGTAAGTCAAATTACGTCAGTCTTTATCTCGGCGTCTGCCTCCTCGGTTGTGTCAATAAACTTACGAACCATTCAACCTTTAATTCCAACCCTACGGAATTAACATTGTTTCTAGGAGATTTTTCTTTTGTATTGAAGCTTAATATCATCTATTAATTCATCTATTTTATATTGCAGAAGTCTAAGGTGTCTAAATGTACCATTACTTATGGCAGTAGATAGAAATGCAATTGTAACCCTTCATAAAAAGGGCGAGAGTAATTCAGTCATTGCCAAAAAGCTAAAAATTCGTCGTGAAACTGTGTGGAAGGTGATAAAAAAATTCAAGGAAATTGGTGAAACATGCAATCGACCTGATCAAGGAAGGAAACGAAGTGTCCGAACAAAAAAATTGGTCAGAAACACGAGGGAGAAGTTGAGGAGAAACCCTCGTCGCTCAGCTGCAAAATTTGCTGCAGAAGCAGGAGTCAGTCAGACATCAATGCGTAGAGTCCTCAAAGATGACTTCAAAACCTCCCCTTACAAAATGCAAACAAGGCATGAACTAACAGACCGTCATGAACGAATAAGGCTCGAAAGATGCCAGCACATTCTGTATCTCATTGAGGATGGCATGCTTCCCAACTTGGTGTTCAGGAGCTATGGTGGTGCAGTGGTGAGAGATTCTGTCTCTCGCTCCCAGCTCCCGGGTTCGAGTCCCACTGACGACAAGTTCTTCCGGGAAGCTCAGCTCATGGTCAACTCAGCCATTCATCCAACTCTGGTTGATAAATGAGTACCTGGCTTGTCCAGGGTGTTGTGAATGCAATAAAATGGTTCTGGCGGGTCAGCGAGCCAGTGATGGTCGTGGAACTACCAGTGGCACCAAGTGCCCGGAAAAACTGACCTATCACCACCCCTCCCTAGTCGACACTACCAGGATGGCAAAAATAAGCCAAAAAGGGTAATTACACACACAATTGGTGTTCAGTGACGAGAAAAAATTTGACATTGAACAAAGCGTTAACCTTCAAAATGACTGAATTTGGAGTCGGGATGGATCTGTGGCAACCAGAACAGCAACACGACGTCAAAATCCCATGTCCGTAATGGTTTGGGCCGCGGTAACTGCCTCTGCTGATGTCTCCACTCGTTTTTGTCCCCTCAGGAGTGAAATTGAACAGTCAGCAAAACATTTCGGACATTTTGGAAGCTGTGTTGTTACCTTGGACCCGTAAACACTTCAACGGCTCACCATGGAGTTTTCAACAAGACTCTGCCCCATCACATGACTCAAACATTTCCCAAAACTGGATTCAGGGTCACATCCCAGCGTTCATTAGCAAAAATGAATGGCCCTCAAGAAGCCCTGATTTGAATGCTCTCGATTTTTCTGAGGGGGATATTTTAGAGTAGGGTCTGCAGAACACCTCATGATTCTTTGATAGTTTGAAGTCTAAATTGACACGAGAATGGTACTTGATCCCTCAAGAAATGCTGCGTGTCTCCTGAGAATTTTTCCTGCGTAGATTGGAGACCGTCATTAAAAATAAGGGTGGTCATATTGAATAAATATGTCTGAGAATTGTTTAGGTAATTTTTGGCTACTAGCTCATCCAATAAAAAACAATGCACCTGTTTGTTTCATTGAGAAATAACAAAAACATGCGTTGCCATAAATATGGCGGACCCTGCATTAGGTTGGAGAGGTGATGAATTCGAAGTTATAGCCCCAAGATAGTTTTTAGCCCCAGTACACCTCTAGATGATACCTATGTGCATATCATCACCGTGTCATTCACGTATGTAGCGCAAGCATTCGACATGAGGTTGACACCTTTAGAACAGCCAGCGGCCGCTGGTTGAGCGAGGGCGAGAGCGCGGCGGTAAAGTGGACATTTCGACCGCGTCACGTCCGCGAGCGTCCAGCGCTAATCGCCTTCAATCGCCGGCGTCACGGCCATAATTACACGCTGCAGGCTGCCACTGCACGCTAATTACACGCTGCAGGCTGCAACTGCACGCTAATTACACGCTGCAGGCTGCCACTGCACGCTAATTACACGCTGCAGGCTGCCACTGCACGCTAATTACACGCTGCAGGCTGCCACTGCACGCTAATTACACGCTGCAGGCTGCCACTGCACGCTAATTACACGCTGCAGGCTGCCACTGCACGCTAATTACACGCTGCAGGCTGCCACTGCACGCTAATTACACGCTGCAGGCTGCCACTGCACGCTAATTACACGCTGCAGGCTGCCACTGCACGCTAATTACACGCTGCAGGCTGCCACTGCACGCTAATTACACGCTGCAGGCTGCCACTGCACGCTAATTACACGCTGCAGGCTGCCACTGCACGCTAATTACACGCTGCAGGCTGCCACTGCACGCTAATTACACGCTGCAGGCTGCCACTGCACGCTAATTACACGCTGCAGGCTGCCACTGCACGCTAATTACACGCTGCAGGCTGCCACTGCACGCTAATTACACGCTGCAGGCTGCCACTGCACGCTAATTACACGCTGCAGGCTGCCACTGCACGCTAATTACACGCTGCAGGCTGCCACTGCACGCTAATTACACGCTGCAGGCTGCCACTGCACGCTAATTACACGCTGCAGGCTGCCACTGCACGCTAATTACACGCTGCAGGCTGCCACTGCACGCTAATTANGTCGCTCCCTTCACGTCGCTCCCCTAGAAATGCAGCAATATGGCAGCGCCGGGGGGTGCGCATCACCCACAGCAAACCTAACTGCGTGGTGCCGAGTGAGCCAATCATGTCCGGAGACGCAACAGCCAAATGTCCGCGCAGAAATTTAACGTAAATTAACAAGTTTCGGTATGAAATTTGAAATTTCGTTGCACGCTTTTGAGGGCAAGCGAGCCTCTGAACAACAAGAAATAAGTCTATGCGATAAAGTGGAAAAAATGTTTATTAAAATGTGATAACTTTGTAGGACATTTCCAAGATGGTTTTTAATAGAACTCTGCCTTAAGGCGCCTAAACATGGCGAGCAGAACGCCGCCTTAAGGCGCTCGATTAAGGTTATCACAGAAGCCTCTTATCGCCCAGCTGATAAAATATATATATATACATAACGTCACGTCATCATTTGTACGATGTTGATAAGGAAGAGGCCCAAATGATGGTTTAATTACCATCATCAATGATCGTCTTATTCGTGAATACAATTCATGCATTCATATCCAGCTCAGGAATAGTGATAAATGCCACTCTAAATTTAGTCACTATTCATTCACCTGGCACACTAAATGTGAATTCTGTATTTAACTATTATCTAAGCGCAATCATGAATCAGGTGAATGATGAAGGCCTGAGCAATCACTGCGTGAGTATCAATGATACGGATGAATATACCTTCAATTCAAAGCTCTTTTACGTCACTTCCTTAGTACGAATCGTACAAATTTAAATCGAAACAACGGCAATTAACTTCACACTATCTTCGTTGGGAATAGTATGAAGATATATATATCCCGATAATATTCATAAAATAATAATATAAGGGAGATATCTATATCTCCCTTATAATTACCAGTTCAAATACAAAGGGAATGCAAGACAATCAAGAGAAAGACAAAGTTAAACAAAAACTCAGAACCAAAGTACCGAATAAACGCAATAAGAAATACAACGATTAACAATTTAATGTTTGAAAACATGCTTCGATTCCAAAATCCATCGCATGTTCTTAAAAGAAAACCTTGCCAAAACAAAGCTTTTAGTTCTCACTCGTTCAAAACGGTTGATCGATCTTTTTTGCAATATAAATTGCCTGTGAATTATTCATACTGAAATAATCCTATTAAATTGTTCTTCAGTATCATTGCTGTCATTGTTATTCTGACGACCACTTCATTATTGTTTTTATATTATATTATATTATATTATATTATATTATATTATATTATATTATATTATATTATATTATATTATATCTGTCTCTTATACACATCTAGATGTGTATAAGAGACAGGTGTAGCGTGCTGCAGCGGCAGCGGCCGTGTAGCGTGCAGCAGCAGCAGCAGCGGCCGTGTAGCGTGCAGCAGCAGCAGCAGCAGCCGTGTAGCGTGCTGCAGCTGCAGCGGCCGTGTAGCGTGCTGCAGCTGCAGCGGCCGTGTAGCGTGCTGCAGCTGCAGCGGCCGTGTAGCGTGCAGCAGCAGCCGTGTAGCGTGCTGCAGCAGCAGCCGTGTAGCGTGCAGCAGCAGCCGTGTAGCGTGCTGCAGCAGCAGCAGCCGTGTAGCGTGCAGCAGCAGCAGCCGTGTAGCGTGCAACAGCTGCTGCGGCCGTGTAGCGTGCAACAGCTGCTGCGGCCGTGTAGCGTGCAGCAGCAGCAGCCGTGTAGCGTGCAGCAGCAGCAGCAGCAGCAGCCGTGTAGCGTGCTGCAGCGGCAGCGGCCGTGTATCGTTCAGCAGCAGCAGCAGCAGCCGTGTAGCGTGCAACAGCAGCAGCAGCCGTGTAGCGTGCAGCAGCAGTAGCAGCCGTGTAGCGTGCTGCAGCAGTAGCAGCCGTGTGGCGTGCAGCAGCAGCAGCAGCCGTGTGGCGTGCAGCAGCAGCAGCAGCCGTGTAGCGTGCTGCAGCAGTAGCAGCCGTGTAGCGTGCAGCAGCAGTAGCAGCCGTGTGGCGTGCAGCAGCAGCAGCAGCCGTGTGGCGTGCAGCAGCAGCAGCAGCCGTGTAGCGTGCAGCAGCAGCAGCAGCCGTGTAGCGTGCAGCAGCAGTAGCAGCCGTGTAGCGTGCAGCAGCAGCAGCAGCCGTGTAGCGTGCAGCAGCAGCAGCAGCAGTAGCCGTGCAGCGTGCAGCAGCAGCAGCAGCAGTAGCCGTGTAGCGTGCTGCAGCAGCAGCAGCCGTGTAGCGTGCAGCAGCAGCCGTGTAGCGTGCAGCAGCAGCAGCAGCAGTAGCCGTGCAGCGTGCAGCAGCAGCAGCAGTCGTGCAGCGTGCAGCAGCAGCAGCAGTAGCAGCCGTGTGGCGTGCAGCAGCAGCATCGTCCCCTATGACCCCGCGCCATTCAATGCATCGTAAGCGCAGCGTCGCCGCGCCTGTCACCTGCATTGCCACCTTCAGAGTCAGGCCAAGTGACGTGGTAACCTGGCATTTAGTGGTAAGTCAACCAGGCATTTAGTAGCGAAAGAAGAAAATATTATTGAAGAGATAAAATATGCATTTAGTGGCATGGTAATAAGTTATTTGATGAAAAGGTAACCAAGCATTTACTGGCGAGGTTACTAGGCATTCAGTATTGAGCCAACTATGAGTTTAGCTTGGTAGCAACAGGCACTTGGGGGTGATAGAGCCCGTTATTTACAGTCCACGTTTCTAGGCATTGGAATACATGGACCTCACATTTAGTGGCAGGGCTCTTAAGCATTTAGTGGTACAGTGACCAACTATTCACCAAACACTTGTAAAAAATGCAAGCTTCACTAACTTAGCATTTCCTACATTATAACTACGCATTAATGGCGTGGCAACATGCATTCATGAACATGGTAACTGAAGACGTAGCTCAACATTCCGTAATAAAGAGAGAATGGACATTTAGTGACCAAGTGGACAAGGCATTTGTGAGATTTGATTGGGTTTAGTCACGTGATGCTCATGCATTTAGTAGCGTTATAACAAGCATTGGAGTGCCGTTGCTATAACCAAAACCAAATCTTCTTGACAACCACACGCCGCCACGCGACTGACGGTCATCGTAGCCACATCTGCAGGAAAGTACGACGTAAAAACTAGTCTAAATTTATCCATTGTTGAACTATTATCCTTGAAACAATTATAGATATACAATTCAAACTGGAATATATATATTTACCAATAAATATCAGCGTTCGGCGGCACTATTAAGTATTAACATCTGCAATTTGAAATAGCATTGCTTTCCTTATTGTGTTACGAACAATATTCTAGAAATTCGTGTACATATCATTAGACTAAGATTAGCTTCTAATTAACACGACTAGATACAGACATGGCGGCAGATGGTCTGAGTAGATCAGGCTTCAGTGGCCGTAGCTAACTTAGGAAGGTCACACAAACGTCGTATATAATTCATTGCACGATACAACCTCTTTCTTTAGTCAGCGCTTAATAACATAAACACTTTAACTAAACTATTCAGTTAATGGTAATAAGTTAGAGTTTCCGAGCATAAAATTTCAATTGTGTTCCTATGTAATAAGTGGTGACATGATGCAAAACACGCATCTATAATGAATGGAAGGCCACGGCTACGACGCTCGAGCCGCCGAGCTGTACACACCCACTCACGTCAGTGCCGTAGCACACACTGGCTGCTGGCTGATTGGCTGGGTGGCAAGTGGCAACAGGCGCCACGTCAAGTGGCTGGCAGGCTGGATGCCAAGGCTGGATGGCACGTGGCACTTGCCCAATAATCACACACCTATAGCTTGTTCCGACGAGATCGTTTGAAGCTTTTCAATCTGGCCATAAATTTAATTAGGTACTGAAATTCAAGTAGAAATTTCAATTCCATATAATCAACAGTGTACGTAGGGTCGTATAATTTATTAGATGCATACGTTAGAATTAAATGTAATAAGTAATTGATTTTCCATTCATTGATGGTTAAATTATCACACATTTGATCAATGACAACACCGTCCCTGGCAACATCATCCCTGGCAACATCATCCCTGGCAACACCATCCCTGGCAACACCATCCCTGGCAACACCATCCCATTATATTATATTATATTATATTATATTATATTATATTATATTATATTATATAATCTTCTTGTTGCTATGCTTCAGATCAGCACAACACAAATGTGATATTTTCAGCGCATTGTACACAAGTTAGCACAGCTGTGGTGAGCAGATGTGCTGCAGCGGCATGTGTTACTTGTGGCACTGAGAGGCCCTGCCACCTGCCACCTGCCACCTACCACCTGCCATCTGCCACCTGCCATCTGCCATCTGCCACCTGCCACATGTCATCTGCCCCCTGCCACCTGCTATCTGCCACCTGCCTCCTGCCACCTGCCAGTTGCCACCTGCCACCTGCCACCCCAACACGTCCAGCAACCCCACCACCTTCCCACCACCAAGGTTGCCAGGGGTAACCAGATTCATGGAACCAAAGAGACCGAGGACCAGCGGTATTTAAGTTATTTGTTTATGTTTGGCTTATTTATTTATTTAATATTATTTTAGTTATGTTATTTAAGTTATGTTCGACGGTTTATCGATGCCAATTAGGGTATGCTACAAGGCAGTCGCTGCTGTGGCTACTGCAGCTATCGCGTACGACACTTATTTTTGTTGTCGAGTTTTATTTTCTTCTCATTTGCGCTGTCATTGTGGTCAGCAGCGGCCGTGTAGCGTGCAGCAGCAGCCGTGTAGCGTGCTGCAAGAAAATAGCAAAATTGTTTGAACGATAATTTGTGCACATTTACTGAATTTATGAATGCATACATGATAACTGTGTTGTTTTCACGAAATGTTATGTGTAAGGTATAGCTATGTTAATACAGGCTTAGTATAATGTAAATATTTAAGTACTTGAAGTTTCCGTTTGCAGCGCCATTGTTAAAGAATTGTTGTTGTACATAGTGGGTATTGATCTACATGTGTTTCTTATTTCTGAGTCATTTTCTCTGCGTGGCGGAGTGTGCAATTTGTGTAATTACATTTGTATATTTTCATGTAGAACCAGTAGCTAAGCGTTACTATTGTTTACTATAGCATGACGTAAGTCAAATTACGTCAGTCTTTACCTCGGCGTCTGCCTCCTCGGTTGTGTCAATAAACTTACGAACCATTCAACCTTTAATTCCAACCCTACGGAATTAACAACGTACACAAATTCCTTTCTTTCTCCGCTGATAGTTGAACTTCAACTCACAAGAACTCCAACTCACAAAATGTTTTAAATTCTAGGTAGCTCTCTAAAAAGTCCTCAAAATTTAAATAGGAAAAATGTAATTTTTTGCCTTGATTGCAAAAAATTACAATCAAGGCGTTATCATTGCTATTTAGACAACGTCTCGCTCATTTCTTCATATGCTCCCTAGTCAGTCAACGCAGATGACGCTGACACAATACAACCCCCTTTCATCCATGCGCACTGAGTCGACAGGAGCTAGGAGTGGCGAATTCGAAGCCTCTGATTGGTCAGTTCGTTGGATGGATTCGATAATACCTTTTCAGATGAGTCTTGCGTAAGACAGTTTTGTTAATGCCAAATTTTGACTGACTTACGCAATACGTAACTTTTTGAACGTAAGTACGAAAAGTTACGTGTACTTGGCGAAGTTTCGTTAATCTCTGCCCTGGCGTATAGGTTATCAGAATCGCTACGAGTCTGGAAATATCGCTGGTAGGCTTCCTTGTTGGTTTTCAGCTTAGCTAGAACACACGCAGCAACTGCAGACATAATCGTGTCCTTGAGAAATAACCATGACTCAGCCACATTCATGTTCTTAATGTAGTTCGAAATATTCACTGCATTCACTAACTGCTGCACGGAGTTTATCGTAGTCGCCTTTCGCAAAATTCAAATTCATTCATTCAGCCTCGTGACGAAACTCGCGTAACATTGATTCATCACTAGTAAACAGCAGGTCAGAAAATATCGGGGGTCTGTTTACTTCTATAATGGTTTGGCTTGGTGGCGTGCAGGACTAGGAAGGAGTCTCTCACAGACTCCATGAACAAGGATGCTGGGTGATTCTCATCCCTTGGAGAAGATCCATCTGTCCAGTCTAGGCTATGGATGATTAAAATCACCAACGATCAACGTGTGTGACCTACGGAAAGTCATGCTCAGTAAAAGACTGCTTAGTACTCTATCGTTATCAGAGGAACTGTTTGGTGACCTGCACACTACGCCCATGAGGCTATCTTTGCCTTTGAGAGAAAGTTCGCGGCATGCAGGAGCATATGTTCAGTCTTAAAATGACTAGCAAATTACGGACCAGGCAATAAGTCCAGCATCTATCTCAATCAATCTTCAGTTATGGAAAGATCGGGGTCCAAAGGCCGGATCCCTTGTGAATCAAGTCACGAAAAATTCAATAATCGGCAACAGGCCATGGGCCTATTTCTTCAGAGCCGACATTTCTATTCTATTCTATACTGATTCTCTAGCTAATTGATGCCTTGCAGATAACTTGACTTACTGGGCCCTATAAGAGGTTCTAACCATCAAAGCTATACCTCTATACTGCACTGCTCTTCATTCAAGTCATGAAAACAATCAAATCCTGACAACTGAAATTCAACAGGTACATAACATAACATAATGATGTCGGCGCTGAAATGTAGGCCTGATGTGGCCTGTCGCCGATTCTTTTATTAGAATTCTGTTTTACATATGTGTACCAAGTTTCAGAGTGATCCGTCTGTGAATAGCCGAGATAAATTTTACCCCAGACGCTCCCCTTAAACTCAGGCTAACTTAAGTTTGTAATGGATTTATCTGCTTTCCAGCTATAAATAAATCCAATTTGCTCGTGATAAATAATGTTGACAAGCAGGACAATTAATTTATCAATAATAGTAAATTATGCAATAAATGCAAAATTCTACTCAATTTTTTAAATTATACGTAACACAAGAGGGATAACTCATTTGTATGCATTGTACAAATGAACGACCGAAGTGGTCTCTTAATTGTATGCATATTAAAGCCACTTCATGACACCATTCTTCACACCTCATGTTTACATTCGTCATCACAACAAATTGCTCCCAATAAATCAAATGGAAATCCTCACCTAAGTAAATAAACATATGTGTTCTTCTTCCATTATTTTCCGATAATATTCATCATAACATTCATCATAACATTCATCATAACATTCATCATAACATTCATCATAACATTAATCATAACATTCATCATAACATTCATCTTAACATTCATCATAACATTGATCATAATATTCATCAGCGTAAGATCTCTTTCACTATCAAATAAATGCTGGATTTATCGAGGAGTCTCCTAATCTTGGACCGTTGATGAGCGCGATCACGGAAAATCATAAGGTCTCCTGGAATTAAATGGTATACCAATTTTATTATTCACCGACATAATCTATCGATAATCATTGATCATTTTATCATGTATGAAATTAAAACGAATGACACACACCTGTCTATTATAGTATTACCAGAGGTGGGCAGTAGCGGGCTATATGTAGCGGCCGCTACATTTTCAGTAGCGGTAGCGGCGCTACATTTAAGCAATTGTAGCGGTAGCGGGAGCGCCCGCTACATTTAGAGCATGTAGCGGTAGCGGTAGCGGCCGCTACATTTCAAAATAGCGCTGCCCAGCTCTGAGTATTACCAGCGATGTTTTTAATTACTAATGCCAAATCATCTATCAATTAGGTTCAAAAAGCTGCGCCAAAATAGGAAACTAAAACTGCATCGCAAGCTTCAGGAAAATATGCTGAAATTTCAGCATTTTTGGCGACAATTCCTTTCATTTCGTCTAATAAAACTTCAGATACAAAGAAAATCTACTTCATCAACCTTCTTTTAGCCGGACGAAATCTGTCGTCGAGATCTGCATTGCTGGCATCACTCATCACTTTTATTACCGGCAGATCCTGCACCACTAACTTATTATCTACGTTGAACGATTGGACTCGCCTGCTGGACGAAAGGGAGCCAGTGGATGCATTGTACCTCGCTTTTGCCAAAGCATTTGACAGTGTTCCGCATGAGCGGCTGTTGCGTAAAGTGAAGTCCTTGGGAATTGAGGGAAACGTACTCCAATGGATCAGAGATTTCCTAGTAGGTAGACGACAACCTGTAAGTATTAACGGAACCGTGTCAGACTGGGCATCAGTGCGCAGTGGCGTGCCACAAGGAAGCGTCCTGGGGCCTATTTTGTTCGTTGCTTTTATAAATGATCTGCCAGAAGTAGTGTCCAGCGTGTGCTCCATGTGTGCCGACGACACAAAAGTTTATAATACAGTGAAGAATGCGTCAAATAAAGTGCAATTGCAAGATGATCTTGACAGCTTAGTTAACTGGGCTGATACGTGACAGCTGCGGTTTAATGCTGAAAAGTGTAAAGTACTTCACCTCGGGAAGAACAATGAACAGCAAGATTACAGTATGAGAAGACATGGTTGCAACGAGAGAGTAATGATTGAAAAGTCTAGTGTGGAAAAAGATCTCGGAGTTTATGTCGACAAGGAGCTGAAATTTTCTAAGCGTGTTGAAACGCAAGCTAACACATCCAACAAACTTCTTGGACTAATCAGACGCTCATACGAGTTCCTAGAAATTTTTTCTCGCTTCGAATCACCGACATGTGGAACAGCCTCCCCGATGACATCGTTGGCGCTCCAAGTATGAACGCGTTCAAGAACAGACTAGATAAAGCTATGGAAAAATATATGTTCAGATTTGAAATGCCTAGATCCTTATCGAACCCGGTGGATGTCTAGTAGCTACTTCAAACTATCGTCAGTCGATCATGAAAATATCCGATCAAATGACACGAGTTTAGATCTTGTGTGAACAAGGCACGAAAAGGAAAAGAATCGGCGACAGGCCACATCAGGCCTACATTTCAGCGCCGACATCATTATGTTATGTTATGTTATGAATGAGTCATCCGATACATTTATATCAATTGCATTTCATCAGTTAAGTTCATTGCATTGATAACTTATTTCATATGTTATCAGATATAATTATATCAATTGTATTTCCTATCTTGGAGTTGAAGACATCGACAATTCTTCACGAGGTTTTGATCCTTCCGATCTTCTTAGAAGTTCTCTAGATTTTCTTAATTAAATTTTGTGGTTTTCACTCTTTTTTCACTCTATAGTACAAAGGGTCATTCAATCATAGAAACTTTCTCTCTTTTCTACAAAACCAGAATCAAAGAAGTCACATTTATGACGCAGGACTTTAATTGATGCGATTTTTTTTAGGCAAACCTTATATTGTTTTATATTTGTAATATTAAATTTTTAATTATTTCAATAGTTGAATATCTGTCAGTGACGGTATAACGCAGCTTAGTAAGAGATAATCTTACATTACGTTATTAATTAGACCAAACACTTCGTACTGTACGGTCTTTGTAACCACTATAGGTATTTCTTTTCAATATTTTTTTGTTCATATTAATGAATGACAAAGAAATTAAGAGATTTTTAATGTATCTAATGTACTGCAATTATATTGAGCACGGCTTGCATAATATTTTATGTAATAAACAAGATATATATTAATTTAATGAAATGTTCAACCTCTTTTCGTCCATGTTTCATCCCCATATCACGTCTACAAATCACGGTGAATTTAGATTTATATTTTACTGAATAACATATAAATGCATTTAAATCACAAGTTCAATAGAAAATTGACATATCACGCTTTCAAGTCTTGAAAATTCATAGGTAATTGAAACATTTCAGGTCAGAAAATTCAGATTAATGATATAACCTCTAATTAAGTCTTATCACATTGACCTGAAATTGTTTACACCATTATTTTTACACGGAACAGCAGCTTTCCATACGTCAAGTACTTTGAAATTAAAAAATTTGTTTTTATTTCGAGCCAACAAACTGCTTAGCAGGAGCATCAGCGGCAGGGACTGCTGAGCAGCAGCAGCAGAAGCAGCAGCAGCAGCAGCAGCAGCAGCAGCAGCAGCAGCAGCAAATGGAATTCACGGCTCGGTGAAATAGAATCACGGCTCGTAGAAATGGAATCACGGCTGGCAAATCCATAAAACCACGGCTCGAAAAATTCAGTCGCGGCTCGCCAAGTAGATATATTCCATACTAGCCACCGAATCCCCGACACCTTTGGCAACAGCCAAGTCCCGACAGGGCTGGAAAAGTCCTATTTTTGTTTGAAATATCGCGGCTCTAATATCATATAATTTCAGAATTTCAGTAGGTATGAAATCTCGCTGCTCGAATGTCATAAATTTTTGTTTGATTGAAAAATTGCGGTTTGCACTTTGCAAACATGTCGCTTCATAAAATTTTCAACTACCGCAATCCGCATTGCTTTAGCGTTCCCGGCTCCCGCCAAAATATCCTGCAGAAAAAACATAAACATCGTAATGTAAACAAATCAACTAAACATTTTGTTGAAGATCGCGCATAGTTGCGGTCATGTCAAAGCGGTCAGACTGCATTTGTGCAATTTGTGTAATTACATTTGTATGTTTTCATGTAGAAGCAGTAGCTACGCTTTACTGTTGTTTACTATGGCAGGACGTAAGTCAGATTACATCAGTCTTTACCTAGGCATCTTCCTTCTGGGTTGTGTCAATAAACTTACGAACCATTCAACCTTTAATTCCAACCCTACGGAATTAACATGGTGCCATGACCAGGATTGTGTTGTGATCCGAACAGTGCAGTTAGGCTGATTTTCGAAGTTAGTCATGATGGCAGACCGCGCCATTGAGAAGAGAGGAGGGCACAGAGCCGAGGTAACAAAGTTGCATAGAAGAATTGAAGCTCTTCTAGCCGAAGACGTTCTGCGGTTCGAGCCTCGAGGAACTGCAGGTATTGAGAGGAGAATTGTGCAAACAACGTGATGCTATTGTCAAGCTTGACGAGATTGTTGCAGATACCATCAATGTTGTTGATATTGATGATGATATTGCTGAGGCCTCTGTTGTCAGTGTTCACATAGCCAAGACACTCTTGATTATTGACAAACGAATGTTAGAAAGGAATACAAAACTCGCTAGCAAGGTTCGCAGCCCCAAACCTTATCCAAAGATGGTCAAATTGCCAACTATAAATTTACCATTTTTTGACGGATCAATCCTAATGTGGCAGCAATTTTGGGACTTATATAAAACTTTGATTCACGACCGCACCAATGTGTCAGACACAAGTAAGTTCCATTACCTGCTATCCCAGTTGCGAGGCAAGGCTTCCCAACTAATGGTTGGCTTTAATCACACAAGTGAAGAATATCAAGAAGCCATTAAACTTCTCAACGATACATATAGCAACAAAAGAAAACTAGTTGAAGCTCACATGCACGCAATTCTAGATTTGAAACCACCTATGGCAACTTTGAAAGACCTCCAGATACAGAGCCCAGTACGGGGGGCATATCAGGGGCTTCAAATCGTTGGGTGCTAACATCGACGATGCTGGGTACGTCCATGCGACGGTTATTATTTGCAAGCTTCACAAGAAGATCAGAGAAAATATAAACCGTGAGGGATGCTCGGATCATTGGGATCTGACGTCGCTTCGTAAGGTACTAGAGACAGAGATAGGGCATATGCAAGCCACCGAACATCTCGAACCAGACAGCTTTGATTTCAAAGATCAACTGGGGAAGTCTAAACTTGGCACAATGTCCTTACCTGTGAGTTCTGGTTCTCATCAGAGAATATGTCCTCTTTGTGACGATTCAACCCATTCAGTAATGAACTGCGTCAAATTTAAGGCCGCCAAAGCCGGCAACAACGAGCAAGGACACGGAAGCTCTGCTTCAATTGTCTGAGACCAAGACATCAAGCACAACAGTGCAGCAACAAATTTAGGTGACGTACATGCCAACAAAAACATCACACCGCACTCTGCAATGAAGATTCTCCTTGTCAGAAAACATACAAGCCTAAAGCCAGGCAAGTGTCAGCACAGCTATGATACGGTGAAGAGGATTCCACGCAGAAGAGGGTGGAAGACGTCACGGCAATGGATCCTGCGACCGCATTGGTAGGCAGAGTCAACAGCTGCTCATCCATACTACCAACAGCACTTGTTACGGTTAGCAGTGGTAACTCACACTGCAAGGTATGGTTGTTGCTTGACTCAGGTTCTCAAAAAACATTTATTAGGCAGGATGTTATGAGGATGTTATGAATACCAGTGGTTAGCAATGTAAGGTTAACAGTTAATGGGTTTCAGAACAGTCTAGAATCTACCATGTACGATTTCGTAAAATTTGATGTGCAAACTGAAAGGGAATGTATTCCTGTAGAGGCAGTAGTCGTAGATTTGATCTTTGATTACGTTTCAACTCCTGGTAGGTGTGATACTGTCAAGAAACTCAAGAATTTAGGCATTTATTTGGCTGATCCTACAGATAGTAGCAAAAAATTAAGCTTAGAAACTCTTGTAGGTATTGATAAATATTTCAAAATTGTCCCCGCCAAACAGGTAGATGAAATAGCTATCATCCCATCAAAGTTAGGCAATTTGATAGCAGGTAACATTCCAAATATTGGTGATGACTCGGCGGCAGTCGATCCTGTTACTGTATTGAGAGTTGATGTGTCACACGACAAGCTCGATACCATGCTTGAGAAATTTTGGAATTTAGACTCAATAGATATAACCCCTCATGATTATCATGATACCAGGGATGTTGGTGAATTCAAACAGTACATCACATTCAATGAGGGTCAGTTCGTTGCAAGATTGCCTTGGAAGAAGGATCATCCCACATTACCTTCTAATTATTCTCTAGCTTTAGGGAAAATGAAATCAAATGTGAGAAGGCTGAATTAACAACCTAATTTACATCATTGTTACGATTCAATTATTAAAGACCAATTGAAGAATGGCTTTATCGAAAGAGTGCAAGACCCCGATGTTAACTTAGGTAAGGTGCATTACATTGCACATCATTCAGTTGCAAAGCAGTCAAGTACTACTCCTCTTGGAATAGTTTTCGATTGTTCAGCCAAGATGTCAAATGACAAGCCAAGCTTGAACGACTGTTTGTTCTCAGGACCTTCTTTGGTCAATGATTTGTTTTCAGTGTTAATGAAATTTAGACAACATCCCTGGGCATGTGTAGCTGATATAGAAAAAGCTTACTTAATGATACAGTTAGATGAGAATGATCGCGATTGCACGCGCTTTTTTTGGCCACGTAATCCTCAAGATCCATGCAGCCCAGTAGACGTTTTTAGATTTAAGGTTGTATTTTTCGGTGCTACTTGTAGTCAGTTTCTGCTTAACATGTCAATTAAGTTACACCTAGAAAGTAATGCTGATGACACTTTGAAGGAATTGTTGAATTCACTATACATAGACAATGTTGCTCATTCTTGTCCAGATGAAAAATTGCGAATAGAATTTTATAGGAAATTTAAGTTGACCTTACAAGACGCAGGTTTCAACTTGCGCAAGTGGGCTACAAATTCAGGACGATTGAGTTCAGTTATAGCTGTAGACAGTAAAGATGGAGCCAGCAATGAGATCGATATTAAACCTAAACCTGTTGATGTTTTGGGGTTAAAATGGGACACTGCTAATGATAAAATGTACTTCAAGGTGCGCTCAATGAATCCTCTTCCTTGTACGAAGAGATCAATCCTTAAAAACTCTGCTCAAATTTTCGATCCACTTGGATTTCTCTTGCCTGTTACAATAAAGGCGCTTCTGCTTATGCAAGACCTGTGGCGCATGAAAGTAGGCTGGGACAAGGATTTGACCTTTAGGATTGGTACTGATTGGTCAACATTGGCCACAGATTTAAATGTGTCGCAAACAATTGAACTCCCACGAGCTACAATGTTGAAGGAAAATTTTGACATTTGTGCCTTTTGTGATGCTAGTGGAAAAGCTTATGGCATTGTCATGTATATCAGGACAGAGGCTGGAATATACTTTATAGCTGCTAAAGCTAGAGTAGTACCCATCAAATCCCCTTCCTTGCCTCAATTGGAACTCACCGCTGCAAACCTTGCTGCATGATTAGTAGCTAAAATAATTGTTGATTTGCAGCTAGAGGATTTTAATGTTACTACAAATATTTGGTGCGATAGTCAGATTGTATTGCATTGGATCCTAGCTGATAAGCCTGCTAACAGGAAATATATTGACCAGAGAGTTAAGGAGATCCGCGAAATTGTACCAATTGCAGTTTGGAGGTACGTGAAAAGTTCTGACAATCCTGTGGATGTTGTCACTCACGGCCTCAGTGGGGAAAAATTTCTCAATTGTAAAGAATGGGTTAGGGGTCCTGCTTGGTTAGCTGATAAGAGGTCTTGGACTCCATTCAGGAAATGCGAAACTCAGGCCAGCTTGACTATTGCTGACCATCTGCCAACTATCTCTATCCCAATTCCGAACCGGGACGCTGTTCGTGTTTCCGCGGCTGAAGTCGTGGGACGGGATGCGTGTATATTTGTGTCTAGTTTTGTGGAACGCTTCAGTTCTTATGCACGTATGATCAGAGTGTTTGCATTTGTTTTGAGATTCATTAGTCGAACAAAGGTCAATTTTCCATGCTCTGCAGCTGTTAACTGCGGAAGCCGTTTGACAGGAACGGAAATCACTAAATCTGAATCAAAGCTAATTGAGTTATTGCAACGTCATTACTATAGAGATTGCTTTCAGTACTTGGAAGGCAAAGTCAATAAGAGGATGCCTATTGTGAGACAGTTGAATCTTGAAATAGAAGCGGGCAAGCTGACTTGACGTGGAAGGTTACGCCATGCAGCCTTGCAACAAACTGCTAAGTTTCCTTTACTACTACCTTCCAAATGTCATTTTACAAATTTATTGATTTCTTCATATCATTTCCAATGTTTTCATGCTGGAGTAAACCATGTTCTGAGCTCCATTAGAGATAAGTTTTGGATACCTAGTGGTAGACAATGTGTAAAAAGCGTCCTTAGGACTTGCATCATTTGCAAACGTCACCATGCTCGGACTATTAAGCGACCTGTCGTCGCCCCATATCCTCATTTCCGTATAGTTGAAGCCAAGCCCTTCAGCATGGTTGGAATCGATTATACAGGAGCTATGTATGTTAAAGATAAGGAAAATGTGTACAAGTTATATGTATGTCTTCACATGTATGGTGATGCGCGCTGTACAACTTGTTGATAATGGGTCAGCTGAAGCATTCATGTTCGCGTTCCGTAGATTTACGGCAAGCCGGTCATGTCCATCTTCAATTTTAAGCAATAATGCACCCAACTTTGTCAATTCTGCCACCACTTTGTGTGAAATTTGTAACAGTGAGTTGGTACAAAATGCTTTGTGTAATTTAACGATACAGTGGAAATTTATACCAGTAAAGGCTCCTCATTTCGGCAGCATGTGGGAATGCCTCATTGGAGTGACAAAATTTGCTTTGAAGAAAGTAGTAGGCAGTTCACTCGTGTCTTTCACTGAGATTCATACGATTATATGCGAAGTAGTCATTTGTAAACGATAGACCCTTGGCGCATGTTTCTGATAGTTTGGATGATGACCTGTTAATGCCTTCCCATCTACTGTGTGGTCATCAAATCTGAGCCCTTGGTAATTCGGGGGTAGACCTGGATACTCTACTTGATCCCACAATGTACGAAAAGGAAATTGTGGGAAGGAAATTCTTCGACTCTTGCCAGCAAATGTGAACAGCGGCTAAGATTGTTACTTGCACATTTTTATAGCCGCTGGAAGAATGAATACCTGAAATCGCTCAGAGAAAGGGACCTTCATTCATCGACGATTTCCAATGGTCACATTGGTCCAGGCGATATGGTGTTGATCAGCGACGACGCTCCTCGCATGTCATGGCTGCTGGGGAGGGTAATGCGGTTGCATACCGCCGATACTGGCCTAGATTGCGTCGTGCATTCAGTTGAACTAAAGACGAAAACTGGAACAACTACTCAACCGATTACTAAATTGGTAAATTTGGAAATTCCTTCTGAACTTGGTAACATCAGCAAGTCTGACAGGTCGAGCACATCAAGAGATCCCATTCCAAAACTCGGGGCAGATGAGCAAGCCTGCGAGAAAATACCAAAATTGTTTGAACCATAATATGTACACAATTACTGAATTTATGAATGCATACATGATAACTGTATTGTTTTCACGAAATATTATGTGTAAGGTATAGCTATGTTGATGCAGGCTTAGTCTAATGTAAATATTTAAGTACTTGATGTTTCCTTTTGCAGCGCCATTGTTAAAGAATTGTTGGTTTACATAGTGGGTATTGATCTATACATGCGTTTCTTATTCCTGAGTCATTTTCTCTGCGTGGCGGAGTGTGCAATTTATGTAATTACATTTGTATATTTTCATGTAGAACCAGTAGCTATGTGTTACTATTGTTTACTTACCTTATGACCTTATGATGAGTTTAGGATGTCGCAGTCCACAGTCACGCTGATGTGCCGCCTTCGTCGTCCTCCGTCTCCGAGTCGTCGTCGGATGTAACGTTGGACGTGTTCCATCTATTAGCCCTCATTTGGGCTCGCTGATGCAAGATGCTGTTGCTTGTCACTTGCTGATTGTAGTTTCCCATTACTGGACAGTCCGGGAGCTTGCTCAACCACTTGTCCAGTTGTCTCTTGAATGTTGCAAGGGTAAACTCCCCTCCTCTCAGCGCTTTTGGCAAGGCATTAAAGAGCCTCGGTCCTACCACAGACAGTGATCCCTCACAAAGAGTCTGTACTCTGGCCGTGGCTCGGTTATTAAATGGGGGAATCCTGCACAGTCTACCCCTTCTTTCGTTGTAATATGTCCTTATTTTGGAGGTATCACTCTCAAAGTTGGGAGCCAGTCCATTTATCATCTTCCAAGTGTACAGTATGATATACCTTTCCCTTCTTCTCTCCAGTGAGTACAGTTCCTGGTGTTTCAGCCTTCCCCAGTAGTTCAGGTTCAGCTCCCTCATGCCACTGATGCTGTACGTGAAGGTACGCTGCACTGCCTCCAGTTTCCGCACCGCACCCGCCTTGAGTGGTGACCAAAGCTGGCAGCAATACTCATGATTGGGGAGCACGAGTGTAATCATTGGTGCTGCTTCTCTCATTTGAAATGTCCGCCATATCCACCCCATCCTTTGCTGGCTGCGCATGACTATTTCCTCGATATGGGCATCGAACGTGGCTTCAGTACTCATCAACACTCCAAGATCTCGAACTAGTTGCTTCTCCTCAATTTCTGTGCCATCTGATGCCAAGTAGCAATGTGGCAACCCGATCTCTGTGCGGTCTCTGTATCTCATTACTTCGAACTTGGTGCCGTTAACTGCATATTGTTCACTAGGGCCCAATCGTAGATTGACGATAGATCATCCTGTAACCTCTTGCAGTCTAGGCCATCTGTGATCTTCATCAGCACTCTTGTATCGTCCGCAAATGACGATGTAGATGTGTGGGTGAGTTCTGAGTCAATGTCAGCAATGTGGATGAGGAAGAGGATTGGTCCAAGCACTGAGCCCTGCGGAACTCCGCTTTTCACCTTCGCTTCTCTTGATTTCGAGTTTCCAATTGCGACAGCTTGTACTCTATCTGTAAGGAAGTTGTGGATCCACCTTAACAGGCTTCCTCCTACCCCCAACAGCCTCAGCTTTCTAAAGAGCACCCCATGGTCAACTTTGTCAAAAGCTTTAGCAAAGTCTAGGTATACCACGTCCATGCCAGCTCCCTCCTCCAGCTGGGCCACCAGACGGTGATGGTGCTCCTCCAGTAACTGCGACACAAACAGGAACGATTACGCCGGAAGCCATGTTGTCCGTTATTGCACAGGTCAGCCTCTTCCATATACCAGATAAGCCTCCTGACCACTACCTTCTCAAAAGGTATATATATTGTGTTCTCTTGTCAGCGACCGTACCTGCTGACTGAGCAAG
The DNA here is from genome assembly GCF_000764305.2 of Hyalella azteca. NCBI lineage: Eukaryota > Metazoa > Arthropoda > Malacostraca > Amphipoda > Hyalellidae > Hyalella > Hyalella azteca. Next base: position 343,714 of record NW_025943479.1, on the reverse strand, counting down.
TGTTCCGCAGCAAACTTCACAAGTTGAGCTTCTTGACTTGTGTCGCGGTCATCGACCTCTAAGCCACCAGGGCTTGTCCAACAGATTTGTGGGAGATTGAAGTCCCCACCAATTATCAGGCTGGGGGCTGGGTCACCCAGTTCAGCCACCCTGGTCTCTATTTCCTTGAGGGTTTTTTTGAAATTTTCCGGCAGACAAGCAGGCGGTCTATAGACTATGGCTACGCACAGGTCATATTTTTTATGTGAAGTAGCACGTATTCAACAAAGCCGTCAGAGTTTCCAGATTTCGATCTCAATTCTACAGTGCTTCTTGTGAGGGAGTTCCTAAGGTAGACAATTACTCCACCCTTCTTTCTCCCTTCTTTCCGGTCCGCGCGGTAGTGTTGGAATCCTTCCATTGTAATTTCTGCATCGAGGATATCTTTTCTTAGATGCGACTCCGTTAGTGCAATCATAAAGATCCCACCCTCGTCGGCCATCTCACACAGCACGCCAATCTTGTGACGCGCTCTCAGTGGGAAGAGCCCCTCGATGTTGGCCAGCAGAATGCCAGACTCTTCCCTTATTGGTGCGCTTACCTGCGTCTCCACCACTCTGCCTGGCGCCCCTGGCCCAGCAGCTCCTGCATCTGGTGTTGAATCATTTCCAGCTGATGCCTCATTTCTAAAAAAGCGCCGTAGCTAATCTCTGGCCCCCCGCGTGCGTCCCTGTCCCATACGCTTGGGCCACTCCCTGGAGTAGCTAGGTCATCCCTCCTTCTCCAAGAACTACCCTCCTCACCGCTCCTTCTACCAGTGTTTTCCGCAACCCTATCACTGCCCTGTCTTCCCTGTGATGGTGGGGACTGTGAGGGTGAGGGAGTGGGCTGGCAGTACCACACCTACCATTGTGTGGTACCACACCTACCATTGTGTGGTACCACACCTACCATTGTGTGGTACCACACCTACCATATTATTGGTATATTCAAGCGAGCAGCGGCAGGCGCGTCGTCTTTGTCCCGCCGTCGGTTTCCTGTTTTGGAAAAAAAGCAAAAATTTTTCCTCTTCGCTGCAGGAGCAAAACGGAGGGAGGGACTCCACCCCCCTCCCCCCTCCATCTCTCCCCCTTTCCCCTTCTCCTTCCTCTCCACCTGCGCCAACGTCTCGTCCGCCAACACATCCTCTCACATGCTTCACGTAATTCTCCTTCGTGATCCACGTATTGCACCTCCCGCACTGTCTCCCACTCCACTCGCTCCACCCGTACACGTCCTCTCATGATTCACTCTTGCACCCTACATCTCAACACTCATGCCACATATGCTACATTCAAACCTGACTCGCTCCTCAGCTACTCTGTGCATGCGCTTCTGGTGGTTGGTCAGGCCCACCTTACTTAGGCAGTCATTCGCCTTACACACCCAGTCATTCATTCTTCTAACATTCCTGATGGCCGTCCACCACTGAACATTGTGTTGAAGCATCAATTCATACCCTGGCCACTGCTCGAACTGGAACTTGCGTGCAACAGCCTGTGACCACTCGGCTTTGTCCTCCTCCAGCCTTGCGTAGAACCTGCCGTGCACCACCAAAAGGTCACTTTTAGCTCACAACATCCAGGGATAGGTTTCAGAAAGCATAGTTCTGTTCCAAAATCTATCATTTGCTGAGGAGTGACTTCCGCAGCTTTGCTAAATTACGTAACTTTTAGCTCACAGCATTTGGGGCTAGATTTCAGATAGCATAATTCTGTTCCAAAATTTATTGTCCTACTACGCATATGAACTGGTGCCATGTGTGGTTGTCGATGCCTTTGCTGTCAGTCCCAAACTTGCATTGTCTTCACAGAGCAGAACTGACTAACATTGGAGCCAGAGATGTGTAAAAATTAATTTTTTAAAATGTAAATTTATTTGTAAACTGAGTTATATTTTTACTGTTTACCATCAGTGTTCATAAAATTATGAAGCAATGCATATACTTACATTGCGTTCAGAAATTGTATGTTGACCCTAGAAAAAACATGTTCTTGTTGATTGCCACTAGGTATGTCGAACGGCAACTCCAAAAAAATTCCATATGCTATTAGTAAGGTGCCAGACACAAAATAAGAAGGTCCCTAATTACCCCTGAGAAAGGGGTAATAAGGGACACTTAAAATAAAACTTAATTTTAAAAGGTTTGAAGTATGCAGAGTGTATTCATCTATTACTAACAGTACTCTGAATTCTTCGCCCTTTGTAGATGATGTAATTGTAGAATAAATGACATTTTCTGGGATTTTTACTTGTTTTTCTTTATCAATATATTACCATATCCATACATTACTGACTGTATGGTACCATAAAATGGGGTAACTTTGACCACTTTTTTTCAAAATGTCATTTTTTTTACTAGATAAGTTTAACTTAAAGTGAAACATGCAAAATACAGGTCTATACTCTACCTTCAATCACCATAAATTGCTGGCTCCTGCCTCTCATAGTTTTGATGTAATTTCAAAAAAAGTGATGGTCTTTGTTATCCCAGCTCTTGGGGTTTCTTTGACTGGGTAGTAAAATCAATTTTATTTTTTGGTAAAATAACTCCAAATAACTCCAGGTTTTGGTGCATTGTAGTAGAACTCTTCTAGTTACATATGCAAATGACAAATTTTAGGAAAGTGTCATAGTTTGCAAATTAGGGGTGCTGCCCCCCTCCCCCAATGGGCGAAATGTGACCACCTAATGGCAGCTGTGACGGGGTAACATTGACCGGCTTGGAAATTAAGTTAAAATTACCATATATAAGACTCTGTAGAGTCTGAAACATAAAGAAAAAACATTAATAGGTGTATCAAACATAAAATATGTTATATAGGTACCTATGGTAATTTAAACTTAATTTCCAAGCCGGTCAATGTTACCCCGTCATGGCTGCCATTAGGTGGTCAAAGTTCCCCCATTGGGGGGCAGCACCCCCCATTTGCAAACTATGACACTTTCCTAAAATTTGTCATTTGCATATGTAACTAGAAGAGTTCTACTACAATGCATTGAAACCTGGAGTTATTTTACCAAAAAAAATTAAAAATTGGAGGGGTTACTGCGACAGGCTTTAAATAATAGCTCTTTTTCGTGGGTCACATTTTTAATTTTTTAACTTATTAGATATGCAAACTTTTTAAATCTTTCTATTGTGTTACGTAGCCTCAGTATTAGGCCTTTAATGGCCATTGACAAAATTTTTCTATTTCAAATAGTTTTTGAGTTTAGGGTTTTTTGTTAAAAAAATGAAAAGTGGTCAAAGTTAACCCGGGAGTCAAAGTAACCCCATTTTACAGTACTATTGATATTTTATTACCGTATCCATTTACATGCCATTGAGCATTGACAACAACCTTGTCAACTGCAAGTTTCATATCAGCAGCCAAATAGCATTCTTCTGGATCTGTAAGCTTCCAGGACATCATGTAATTTTGCACTGTTCTAATTGGATCAAGTGAATTCACTATAAAAAAAGATTGTAAAAAACATGCCTGAAACAGAAAGCAATATTTTAGTGACAACCATCATATTTTTGGAGAAATAAATTAGAGTTTAGGTTAATTACTTCTCTTCTATGTTGCCTGGTGCACAAGTTTATATATGACATTCTATGCAAAATTTTGTGATGACCGATTATGCATTAATTTTTCATTAAGTCAAAGTTTTTTGCCCAGCACTTGAAATTTTTTGTTGTTAATTGATTTTTTTGTTGACTGGAACCTTTGCTGATAGAGGTTCTACTGTAAATATGTTTTTATGGGTGTCCTTATTGCCCCGTCTTTTGGAAATCGCCACCATTTTTGGGGGGATGATAGGCAAATTTCATCAATTACGTTTTTAAGTCTACGCCTTTGTGCAACTTTTATGTAAGTAAGATTATACAGCAAATATATATATATATTTTTTTTTGCTACAGACCTTAGCAGAGGTACTCTTCCAAAATCTCGCTTCTAACACTTGTTTTTTTTATCAGGGAGTTTTTAGTGGCTAAATGTATGATTTTTTAACTTGCTTTATGCTGCATAGATAGTAAAAATGTTGAAATTTATGCCACTATTTTTAGTTTTGCCATATTTTGATTAGCTCAGCTGCTACAACATTTTTACAAAATGTGGGACAACTGTCCTGATTTACCCTGCCTGTTCAATTATTAGCCCATTTGATGGTATCTATGAAGCAATTTTAATTTAACTAGAATTTCATTCTTTTGGTAAATCTGCATTATTAGACAGAATTTTCTATGAATAGCAAGTAAAAATTATTATTTCAGTTTTTTCTGAAAATCAGCGACAAAATTCAACCATTTTTCTTCATTTTTTACAAAAGAAATCAAGCAAAGGCCCCAGAAATAGGTAAAACTGTCTGCTATCATTGTCATTTTTGTTGCATTAATGGGTGGCTTTGGCACAATTTTTCAGTTGGGGTTGAAGTTTCTTTATAAAATAAGTCATAGAATAAATCTAACAGTATATAGGTATATAAGAGCTGTAAAATCATGAGTGGCATTGAGTTTATACAAACAATTTCCCACCTAATTAGAATTACACTGTATATTTTGAATGATATTTGATAAAACTAAGAAATCACTTCAACCAAAGTTTATAAGCGTCATAAATTACATGGAGTACATCTTGAAATGCAAAGGGCATTAATTTTTTAATTTCTTTTATTTAGCTATAATTTGTACAAGATTTTCATTATTCATTGCAGATTTTTTTTCTTAATTATTTAAAGTGTCCCTAGCTTTTTAGTGGATATTCCGGCTACTTGTACTGTGGTGGCTCTAGATGGCATGTTTAGAAGTAAAAGGCAAGTGGTGTTATGTTTGTCGCTGCATATCATCATTCGAGAAAGCTAGGGCTTTTTAATTTTTATTTATTTCAAGTAATATCTTCATAATCAAGTAGTTTTCACCTTCAGCATCCAAAAATGGCTTCTGCTAAAGGACCAGGCCTTTATGAGTTCCTCACTGAGGCAGAACTGCAAGATTACTTCAATGTCATGAAAACTGAGCTCAAGGTATCCATCCAATCCATGTAATAATGAGATATTATTTTTTGTGAATCACCTTGTGCATTGTTTTCCTATAAATTAATGATGATCTTGCAATCATATATTTTTATGCACTTGCATTTCTAGTCACTTTCAATTTAATTGGTACAAATGCTGAATTTTTTTTTAAATTCCTCACTCGTAATACCTAATTCAAGCTTTTCATGCCCCACCTGCTGACTAAACTATTGTTAGTTCAAGTTTATGAAATACTACTAGCAGTTTACTATCTCTGTTCCTGTAAATATAGAATTTTTAAGGTTAACATATTATACAGAACATGAATATTTTTCAACTCCATTTTGACTCTCATTGATATTTTGAGAAGCATCAATACCTGGATTATTGGCTAAATGGCTTGTAAATTATAAATGGGTCAAGCAAATTTAATTTTGTATCTCATTAACAGGTTCAAAATGTTGGTCAGCTGAAATTTGTGACAGATGAAGATCTACTGGCACTGGGAATGACCCGACCAGAAATTAGACGTCTTAAGAAATTCTTCCAGAAGTATCATCCTCAGACTTACTTGTCCAAGTTTAAAAAGGTGTGTTTACTTGATCAATTGATATTACTGTTTGAACTTTTTCTGTTTATTTTCTTCTATCTTCTTCTGAGAGTATGAATGTAACTATTAAATGACTAGCTGTGCCCCAGAACACTAACATTACAAGAAAACTCTTTGACAAGAGTAATGAAGGCTGAGTAAACATGACCATGCATGATAATTTGCTCTGTATCCATGTCATAATGAGATCAATTTCTCTAGTCTCTTCAAGGAAGGTCAAACTCTTCACTCTTTCTTGTTCCTACTGGAAATTAATTCTTTTTTGGTTATTTATCATAGTAGTACAGCTGCATTTTATAATAAGTAATTGATATAAAATAAGAATGAGTAAGGTTTTAGTAGAAATTATATTGTAAAAAATATAAAATGTTACATTTAATATAACCAGTAGATCAATGGAAATCATCACACCAATGGTAGGTTGTGCAGAATTGAGAGGAGGTAGCCAATACTTAAGCATTTTCAATGCTGTAAACAAATTTATACTATTGATGGACCAATTTGGAAATTATTAGTGAACTTTTTATAGATCCATTTAGAAGTTCTGATAGCATTTCAAGTTATTCATAATATATGCAATATATTCATAATATAAAGATATAATATATGCAATATATTGTGTATTATTTATTATGCCTATATCATGATCACAAAATTATGCTAAGTTCTATAGTTATTTGGTAGATGTTTAAAGACATTCATTGACTCACATTGGAAATTTCTGTTACTTACCAGTGCAATCAAATCAAGGAAATGGCATCTGCTGATTGACAATTTTATCATTTATTTCACTGTGGAAGTAATTCAGAGCAACATAGAAATTTCTTTTATCATTTATTATAAACTAATAATTGTCATAATAAAGAAAATATTTATCATAATGAAAAAATAATTATCATTACCATGCAGTAATGATAATTATCAAAAATACATTTATATTTTTATTTTCTGGATCAAGTGATCTTGTCCAAAACCCCAAAATTACAGTTCAAAAAACTGAACCTATGGTATACCTTCACACATGAATTCTAAAAAAATGTAGTTGTGAATTTTATGTTTTTTCTGCCAAACGTGATACTTCTTCAACTAATGTTTGCTCCCATTACTTTCATTGGATCATCCTACTCCCAGTGTGCACTGAAATAGCTTATATTGAGTTTACCAATACTTGTTCCTCTTAGTACTCAATCATACTAACAGACATGTGCTTGCTGTCAGACAACTGCCCTGGTCATTAATGTTGCTCTTTTACTAAACATTTGTTATTTATGGTGTCCCAGAAGCTGTTGTCCCGCCGCGAGAGCGATGGTCTCTTGCACGGCACTGAAGACGCCGAGAGTTTGAGCGACGCCGGCGAGTTGCGCAGCAGAACAGACGTGGACCGCTGCAGCGTGCGCGTTACCAACCGCCACATCATCTCGGCTGAGGCCATCGTTATCAATAAGGAACTCGGCGTCGGCGAGTTTGGTGTTGTGCAGCAAGGAGTTTGGACCAATGAAAACGGAGACAGGGTGCGTGACTTTACTCTTTTGCTTGAATCACTGAAAATTTCTGCTTTTAGAACAGTTCCAAAAGATTTTTCAGAGATACCGTAATGCATACCGATTATCGAGCGATGTGTGTTACCATTTTTTCATTATTTTGATGTTTCTAAGTGACATAACTATAAAGCTCTTGTGTTAATTTTCAACGGAATTAAGTTTCTATAATGTTTTCACATACCAACAAATTTTGTTGTGCTAACATCAATTCCAAATTTATTAAGAATTTAGAAAGAAAGAAAACAGCGCGCAAAAATCACTATTTCTAATGAGAGAAAATGTTTTGGAGTCTAGCTCCATTGTCAATTCAAAGACCCAGTACACAAGTACAAACAATTAGCAAACTAAAATTGTCATTGAGGATATTGAAACATAAATTGTCAAATGAAAAAAAAATAAAAATGGAGCAAACATGAGCAGAAAAACCTATCTATCTACTATTTCGAGGGGATAGAAACTGCAGGCCGGATTTATACTAGGCTTCTATTTAAAAATGCTTAGGGATTCTAAAATTTACAGACCTAGCTGGAATGCCGCCAACAGTTCCTACACTCTAGGGTTTTACTACTCATGTTTTCTTCATTTTCATTTGTTTCCATTGGACGATTTATGTTTTAATATCCTCAGTGTAAATTTTAGTTTGATAATTGTTTGTACTTGCCTTCTAGGTTTTTGAACTAGTAAAGGAGCTGGACTATCTAATTAAAAGGGGTGAATTTTTTTGCTCTTTCCCTGTTTATGAATTCTTGATAACATAAACAAGTCTCAATGGACAAGTCCTATCACTAGTAGTTATTCGTGATTCTTAGTAACCAACACTACCGGAGTGCTCTATATTCATAGAATATTTTCAATTATTTGTTATCACACAATGATTGATGTAAGACAATTTGGTGATGCACTGCTCTCTGCAGATCCAAGTGGCCATCAAATGCCTGTCGACAGAGCGGCTGCAGTCGCAGCCTCTGGAGTTCCTGAAGGAGGCGGCCATCATGCACTCCATCAACTCCGAGCACATCGTCAGGCTCTACGGCGTCGTGCTGGACTCGGCCGCCCTCATGCTGGTAGGCGTCATGCTGGACTCGGCCGCCCTCATGCTGGTAGGCGTCATGCTGGACTCGGCCGCCCTCATGCTGGTAGGCGTCGTGCTGAACTCGGCCGCCCTCGTGCTGTTGTGTGCTCATTACATATGTAAAGGCCATTTTAATGTGAATGAATCGTCTTGGATTTGTTAGTGCTGAAGTGACTTGTTCTGTCAATGGTTGTCAGGTGACTGAGTTGGCTCCCCTGCGGTCGCTACTGGAGTGTCTGAAGGAGCCGTCGCTGCGGTCCAGCTTTCCTGTGCTGTCGTTGTGCAGCTTCAGCGTGCAGATCTGCGACGGCATGGCTTACCTCGAGAAGAACAGGCTTATCCACAGGTACAATTTCTCATTTTACTGACTCGTAACATAGTTCCTGGTAATGCTATAACGATTTTATTGAAAGTTTTTATTTAATCAATGAAAAGATAGAGCTGTGTGCGTCGGTTGATTTTGGGGCAGCAGAAACTCATAAAGTTTTTTTCTATTGAATGAACTATTTTTTTTACTCCTACTTGATAATCAAAGCATGCGTTTCTTAACAATTGATCTTTTAGATGATTTCAAGGTTTGCGCTGATGGAGTAGAGCTTGTCTTCATTCAGTTTAAAATTGTCTGTACAGTTTCATGAGCTGTTACAATAAATGAACAATTGGACCTGAAAATATGGTCTTCATAACTGTATGATGATTCTTTTCTGATTATACTTCTAGATTAAAATCATTCAAATGTAGTATTTTCGGCCATTACTTCACCATCAGTTTAGTTATTGTTCACCTTATCTCCAAGTTTAATAAAACTGATAACTTTTTTTATTCATTCTAATTATTGACGTCGATATTTCTTGAAAAGTTTGCCACATTTTCTTCCACAAAAAAATATGGCTAAAGTCGCAGTTTTGCTGCTCGAACTTTAAAATGGGCTTTAAAAATGCCACTATTCCATTCAACCTCAGGTCAAATCGATACGAGTATGTGAGCCATTGAACTTAATTTTTTTATTTCCTCTCATGAGTTTTTCGACATATATTCACATAAACATATGAGCATTTATGTAACTTAATTGAGTTGTGTTCAGGAAAGCTAAACTACCAGCAACATTGCATTCTAAATGATTATTGATTCCAAGATTATTCAACGAAAATTTCGTAGTGACAGTCCTTTGTTGTTGTTTTTCCGTCTATGTAATGTTAGAACGACACCTTCATCCTGATTAATTTACGTTTGATGATCATCATGCAGGATACATTTTTTGTCGGCCTATGAATAGGTCTATCTGCTTTTAGCATTGCTTGTTATTTGTGAACTGTGATTCTAAATGTTTTTTTTTCTTGCAGGGATCTTGCTGCTCGGAATATCCTTGTGTTCAGCAAGAATAAAGTCAAGATTTCAGACTTTGGCTTGTCGCGAGCGCTGCGCGTGGGTAAAGACTACTACCAGACCAACTTCAATGTCAACCTCAAGCTTCCTATTGCCTGGTCAGCACCTGCTGCTCTCATAATCAAATCATCATGTGCCCAGTTTCTTTTAATTAACATGTCAATCAATAGCTACTTATTTTTAGTCTGTCTTGTCTGCTACTCTCTTACCAAAATCATGATACCTGTGTTTATTCACTTCAACAGCATTCTCTATCTACTTATTTGTTGTTAGTGTCTGCTACTGTAATACATAAAAAATAGCTAGTTTTAAGGCGCACTGTTCCTCTGCTCGAACTGTTTGTGTGCCCCGTGTGCAGGTGCGCCCCTGAATGCATCAACTACCTGCGCTTCACGTCAGCATCAGATGTGTGGGCGTTTGGCGTGACGCTCTGGGAGATGTTCAGCTACGGCTTCCAGCCCTGGCCCGCACTCACCGGCCACCAGATCCTTGAAGCCATCGATGAGCCCAACTACGAGGTGAGCAACTGCGAGGTGAGAAACTACGAGGTGAGCAACTGCGAGGTGAGCAACTACGAGGTGAGCAACTACGAGGTGAGCAACTACGAGGTGAGCAACTGCGAGGTGAGCAACTGCGAGGTGAGCAACTACCAGGTGAGCGACTACCAGGTGAGCGACTAGGAGGTGAGCAACTACGAGGTGAGCAACTGCCAGGTGAGCGACTACGAGCTGAGCAACTACGAGCTCGTGCCGCATCAACTTGATATAAAATTCATATCTGAGGGGCTCAATGATGTGATTTCAAATATTTTTTTCCTTGTTGTTACCGGTATGCATTCATCATTGCCTCTTGCTTGTATGTTCTACGTTTGCTCTGCACTGTAGGAGGATCGATGTTGGCTGCATACTTCGTTCACTAGTAGTACAGATGTTGCACGAATCAATTCTGAATAAATAATATTATCTAATGTTATGCATATCGCCTGGTGCGCATGGCATAAAAATTTCCTATTTTATCTGCTATATGAAAGAATTATGTCAACAAGTAACTGGTGATAACTAGAACAAGCTCATGGTCTGGGATGTATCCCAGGACGACGTAATTTTAATTACAGTAATATAGATTTTGATTTACAGAAGTAGCTTATACCCGATCGAAAAGAGTCGAATTCGAATTGTTGATGTACTGCATTGATCACAGCGCCTGGACCAGCCTGACGCCTGCCCTCGGGACTACTACTCCGTGATGCTGCAGTGCTGGCAGCACGACCCTGAGTGTCGGCCTAAGTTCCATCATCTGCTCACCTCCCTGCCTGACGTGAGTAGTTCATGGTCACCTCCCTGCCTGACGTGAGTAGTTCATCATCACCTCCCTGCCTGACGTGAGTAGTTCATCGTCGCCATGGTCAGTTGTACTTTTATTCTTCGTTAAGATGACGGCTATAATATTACAGATAACGGAGACTGTAGTAGAACACAAGCAAGTAATTAATTTATTTGCCCACAATACCTGAAGCAACTTTTTGTGCTTGTATGACCTGCGAGGTGAACGGTGTTCATAGTTGCTAAAGATGAGTAATGTTTGAAGTCGATTCGTGGGGTTAATAACAGATATTTTCCAAGCATGGGGAAATTTTGAATAAATTTCAATCTTAAATTAATTTAAATTTTATTTTAATGCATGTTGTTGTATGTGCAGTGCAAGCCGGAGCAGGTGCAGGCTGTACGTGAGCACCAGGACCCTGCACCACAGCTGTCGCAGCTGCCGTGGCTCAACTATGCTCTCGGTGACGTCATCACCGTCCTCGACAAAAGGTAATGATATCACCATTCATTCTGCCTGCAAAACCTTCGTTACGCCGGGTCTCTTCAAGTGTTACATGAAATTAGTAATGTGAACTTGTGTAAATTTTTTTTATCTAGCGGCTGTTGACAAGTGGCCTCATTTAAAAAGCTTTAGATGTACTCTTGGTAAATTTAAGCAATTTCAGTAAAATTCAAAAGAAACTGAGTATTTCTGTTATTATTTTATAATTTTGAATAGAATAGAGCAGGTAGAGCAGGCGAATCATGCTATTGTTTCAAATATGTTGCTTGCTATTCAATCTGCTGTAATTGAATAGCAGTAACTCGCTAATATATTACACGCAGACTACCAAGCAACTGCGGCATCAGCTGACTCTGTGTCTTAGCGATCTTTGTTAACCCTCGTCAGGCTGTTGAATTTGACAACTTTATAATCGTACCAAGTGTGGGTACTGTTTTACTGAGCAACTTCATCAGGGTTAAGCTAGGAAGAAACCTTAACAGGAAGTAAGGTACCACTCACCCATGAACTACCACTCACCATGACCTACCAGGTTACCACTCAACATGAACTACCACTCACCATGAACTACCACTCACCATGACCTACCACTCACCATGAACTTTCACTCACCATGAACTACCACTCACCATGAACTACCACTCACCATGAACTACCACTCACCATGAGCTACCACTCACCATGACCTACCACTCACCACAATTCACCTCAGCTGCGCCACTCACTGCCACTCTAAGCTCGCTGCTCACTGTGCATGCTATTATTCACCATGTTTTACATCTCTCCTCATTCACATGCACTTACCAAATAGTCGGGGGTAGAATATTATCTTTTATTTCATTTATCCAGCGTATTATTTGTACGCTGGAGCTGACGTGCTGCTTGTGGGCAGACCGAGCACAGAGGAGAGCTCGCAGGTCATATGGAAGGGTGTCCTGAACAACGGCAAGACAGGCTTCTTCAACCCCAGCCACACCGTCGCCTACCTGGGGCCTAATGTGCCCAGCAACAAACTGCCTCTCGTCAGGGGGGGTAAGGCCTTCTCCTCGCCAGTCTAAAGCTATTAACACACTGTAGTTTTGCTGCTTTTTACACCACATTTTGTTCTTTTACTTCATTTTTATTTGTGTGCCACAGTGTCATCAATTCTAGATCATTTCTAATTTCAAGCTCTAATAAAAGTATATTATCTCTACAGAGATAAAATCTTAGTCTTTTCAGGTATTTTTATTGTTTCGGTTATTTGGTTGTTATGTTGGGATTCCTACTGAGAAAATAGACCATGAGCTATACTCCTGGCATGGAGCTACCGTTATTCTTTAATGTTAAGTGCATAACGTTAACTTTCGTAAATCTTGCGAGAGTGTCTTTCATTTGCATGTTATTAATACTTCAACATAACTTTGTACATGAAAGTTTTGTACTGGGACGTTATATAAGTATGTATCATAGTTTTGATTAAAACCTTTCTTCATAAAGAAGCAAACCGAACTTTTCACTGAAAACAATGCCACAATATGCTGTTATTATGATGATCTGGTTACATTATTTTCAATTGAATAGAATAATTTCAATTGAAATGAATTACTTTCAATGTAAATAAACAATCAACGAGCTGGTAATGTGCGTGGTGCTTGAAATGAATTATTTTCAATAAATAAACAATGAATGCGCTTCTAATGTGTGAGGTGCTTGAAATGAATTATTTTCAATGTAAATACGTGCTGCGTATTATTGTATATATAATGTAAATCAACGATCGTATATAATGTAAATAAAAGCACAACGCGCTGCTAATGTGTGTGGTGCAGACGGCAAGAACACCTGCTCGTCACGCCGCCGTCTGAGGCCCGACATGATCAGCAGGCCCCAGGGAGACCTCAAGCACACCGGCCACGTGGGCCTCGACGGCACCTTCTTCGGTGACGTCGGTATCCTGGCTACCAAGACTGATGTGCCTAGGGTCAGTCCTTCTTGTGTAATTGCGTTATTTAACTGTATTATTATGGAAGCATATTTCCTGTGGTACTTTTTAGAAGATGAAGAGTGGATAGGATGGAAAGTTAAACTTTGCCATCTACAGTACAAGTAGGAAAAAGTGGTTATTTTGATTAACATTATAAACACTCGTCAGATTATTCATGCCTCATACTTGGTATCACTTCTACACCGTCTGTATGAGAGTCTCGTGCTCGGATATTTTCTCAGGGCTGGTGCAGAAGCCATTCCATGCATAGGTTGTCGCAGTGTGAAACTGTAGTCTGCTAGGAGAAAAAATATAACTCAGTACTCACTGCAGTGAGTGACAGAGAGCGCATTTTCTCGTCGACGAAATCGTGAAATCACGGACGGACAGACAGACGGACGGACATGACGAGCAGAATAGGACATTTTTTCCATAAATGAGAAAATGCGCTAAAATGGGCTCTTATTTTGCTGGGCATGCTTTTTTAAGAATTTATTACCACCCAAAATTGGGGATAATTTTGTGTCGTCAGGTTATAACTGAACGTAAAATGAATTAAATTAAGCCATCGTTCTTTTGTAAGTAAGATAATTCGTTATGTGACAACCTTGCATGCTTGTTACTCACCGTACCATAATGTTGGTGCAGGTGGAGGGCGTGCCCGTGCACCGCGTGCCGCCCTACAAGCCCTACCACTCTGCTGACGCAGACGCGGCGTCCGCGCTGTCCCGCGCAGGTTCTGACGCGTCCGAGCGAGCGCCCTTGCTCAAAAAGGTGACTCGATTCTTCGACTCGTGACTTGCATGTCGTCTCTGATCTAAGAAACGAGCAAAATTCAATATGTATTGTTCATTCAAACCATCGTAATAAGCTTTCGTCTCACTCAACGCAAGCGTTGCCTTTCTTTAATTAAAAATGTATCTACTTGTAAATGACTTTTTTGCTGTTCTTGAATTTAAATTGACCGATTTGATCACACGGTTGTGATAGAACGATTTTACAGCGACAGAAGTCTTCGCGCTCAAATTGTGCATTAATTTTGTTGTCCTTATTCAATGACAAATTAAACGTTCACAAGCGTAGCTTTAAAGCACGTGGGGTGAAGTATCTCATAAATTAGATCCAATTCTTGAAAAATGATTCCTAATATTTGCGCAGTTACTAAATCATTCAATTATGTAGGCGATTTTTTCATTTCCACTTAATGGGAATTGATAAAAGGTCTGATCAAAATGTAAATTATTGCAAATATGTACATCGCTGCTCATAGATGCCCTAATGTGTTTAGCAATATTTTTCTTTATATTCGTGGGCAGTCAAGCGACGAGTACCGAGCAGGGCTGAGCTGCAGCGTCAGAGGGCGGGAGGCGGCCGCCCCGACCCCCAAGAACCTGGAGGGCCTGCGAGGGCTGGACGCGCTCTCTGCCGCCTCCCTCAGCCAGTACCCGCTGGAGTCCATTGACCACTACACCGAGATATCCGACGAGGAGCCTGAGCACCACAAACTTAACGACAAGAGCGATGATCGCCTCTGCAACTCGCTCTTCAACACCCTGCCTGCTGAGCGTGACAAGGGCCGCGCCTCCTTGGCTGCTCGCAAGGATGTGCGTCTTGCTTCTCGTAGCATGGTTCTTAAGCTATATTTCTGTACTGTTCTACTCCTCAGGATTTGTGTGGTTATAGTTATTTTTGTTAAAGCAGATATTGAACAGTACTGGTTTACTCCTAATGATTAGTACTCTCAAAACCATCATCAGCATGAAATTAATGAACAGTCTTAGAATACTGGCATTGTCTGGTGTAGTTACTCTATTCGAAACGATTATATTGGTAAGCCTGAATATTTAGGTTTAGTAAGTTGTGTGTAAACCGCCCCTGATTACGCCCCGGATGTGCGCGTGGTGCGTTCATACAAAATTAAATTCCATTTACCCTCCTTGATCGCCCTAATATTTCCCTAGTGAGAATTCTGGTCGCTGGCATGGCGTTGTCAATTCGGTGTTGAAGACAGTATGTGTTTCCCGTGTCTGGTTTGCTCTTCACATTCACTGTTAACTGTCATGCATAGTCGCATTAATGGTACTGGGTGCCGTGTTGGTGTACTCGTATCGTGCGGTTTTGAGCCAAACTCACCCTGAGCTCGCATAAGTCCTATGCTCCTACAGGCATATTTACATCTATACATCTATATCTATACATCTTTACACCATACGCTATATGAGCGTTTAAAACCATACTCATTTGTAGGACTTACATATGTTTGACGCAATTTAATACTAAGAATTATGCCGTCTAATATTAACATTAATCAACGTCAACGCAATGTCTCAGTTCCAGGATGGTAGGATGGTTGTTCACTGAGAAGAATGTAACTCGTGTATTCAGTCTCTTTCACTACAATTCCTATTTTGTTTGATGCCTTTTTGTTGTAATTTCGATTTTGCGTTCAATTTTGGTTCATTTCATTTGAAGGACACGCATCAAAAGCGCCGCTGCTACTCATATATTTTAAACGCCCCTAGTTTTTTGTCAATTACTATTCAATGCGTGAACCTCTCAGTCTTACTAACTTAGAGTTCTTTTTTCTAAACCTATTTTTAGTTATTTTTATCGATAGTATTATGCTTAGCTTAACGCCAAATCATTGCACAGCTTTCCATCTAGACAACCATAACGTCCTGGGACCGGAATATTAAAACTCGTTTAAGTACACGGAGCGGTCTAAGTACACGTAGCGGCTGATTCCTAGTCTTTGATAGGTGATTTTAGCCCGAAAGGCAGCCAGTGATTGGGCTAACGGAGATAGAATAGAATAGAAATGTCGGCACTGAAGAAATAGGCCCATGGCCTGTTGCCGATTCTTGAACTTTTCGTGACTTGATTCACAAGGGATCCGGCCTTTGGAACCCGATCTTTCCATAGCTGACGATTGATTGAGATAGCTGCTGGACTTATTGCCTGGTCCGTAAGGTGCTAGACATTTCATGACTGAACTTATGCTCCTGCATAGCGTCGTCTAGTCTGTTCTTGAAGGCGTTCATACTCGGAGCGTCAACGATGCTATCAGGGAGGCTGTTCCACATGTCGGTGACTCGAAGCGAGAAGAAATGTTGTCGTATGGATGTGTTACAATGCAGTTTTTTTAGTTTATAGCTGTGGCCCCAGGTGTTGGTTCTTGTTCTTAGATAGAGATACGAGCTCGTAACTAATTGTTATAGTATAGCTCGTGGTTGCCCCACAGGATGGAACAAGTCGCAGCACCTTCGACCTCGGCCCCAGCCTGATGGACGAGGTGCTGCGTGCCCTGGACGACTGCACCTCGACCACCTCCCCCGACGACGCCTGCCGCGCCACTGACGCTGATGTCAGCAACGTCAGGAATGAGATCAGGGAGCTCACGCTCGGCAGGACCTCCAAGAAGAAACAAGTCACGGTTGGCGTAACCCCCTAAGCTGTGCTTGTGACCTTGTATCCGTTTCAGCTTTAATTTGAATTCGACTAATAATATTGGCTCATCTTGAATGTGATATCAATGGTTGAGATCAGTAAATCCATGTAGTTTGTCGAAACATTTTTTAAATCTGTTGTAATCTTGAATAGGTACTGTTTCTATTGCTTATTGATTTTATTAAAAGATTCGTCAATGTGTGAATTGGAGTTTGTTGACTGACGTTGAGTAAGACATACCGCGACAAATATCGTCCAGTTAAAGTTTATTCATATTTGTTTTGATCTTAGCAGTCGCCCTGCTTTGCAATTTTCATCGTAATAACACTAATACATATAATATGTATAAGTTAAGAAATGTGTTAAAAATGTCGCTTAGCTTTTTTACCTCACCGAACATTGCTACTAGAAGTAATTACGTTGCTATATTTAATAAATATTTCTCATTTGCTTGGAAATGCCAAATGTCTATATCATCACGAAGCTTATCAGTTGCTTGCAAGTTACGTTCTCTGTTTACTAATCTGTACAAGTTTATCGTTTCGCGATGCCAATTGTCAGCTCAATGAGGTAGAATCTTAAGAAACAACCATGACAAGGCAACAATTTGTTTCACAGCAGCTCTGAATATATACAATTTATATGAGCAGGTGAATGAGCCATGATAAGGCAACACTTTTTTTTTACATATATACGTACAACAATTGTACAACAATTTTTTACATAAAATTTGTATGCGCAGGTGAAGCCCATCTCAGCGAGCGACGAGCGCACGCTCGACTCAGCCATCGCGCTCGCGCACGAGCTCGCGTCGCGCTCCATGCTCGCGCTCAACCAGGCGTGTGAGGCGGACGTCTGATGAGTGCCGTGTGAGGGGCTGCGTGAGGTGAGTGCCGTGTGAGGAGCTGCGTGAGCTGAGTGCCGTGTGAGGGCTGCGTGAGGTGAGTGCCGTGTGAGGGGCTGCGTGAGATGAGTGCCGTGTGAGGGGCTGCGTGAGGTGAGTGCCGTGTGAGGAGCTGCGTGAGCTGAGTGCCGTGTGAGGGGCTGCGTGTGAGGTATTTATGAGGACAGCAATAAATATATCGCTGTCTCCATGTATTAAAACCGCTCACTGCAAATCTCTGACACGAATAATTACTGTAAATTATTCTGGTTGAAGTGTACGGAATGTTTTATTTAGAGCAAGTGCATTTTTTAAACTTGGTCAAACTTCTGTAAGACAACGCTGTGAAAATTTTTGCGGATTGCGGATGTGATCCTAGTTGTTGCGACGTCAGTGAAGGAGGCTCTAGATTGCCAATCATTTTGGTCAGAAGCTTTAATCAATCAATCAACTCGAGCGTGATTGACCGTGTAGGACGCTGTTTGACGGTTGGAGCGAAGCTTGAGGGTGGTTGATTGGAAGTTTGATTAATGAAATTGACTGATGGAAAAAGACGCATATTTTCAGAGAGAGGAAAGCCAAATCCTTATTTGGAACCATTGCTCATCACCAAATTCAAAACCACATAAAAACCATTAGCGATCGGACAACAAGTGTTCACTGATCCTATTTCTGATACGGAGAAAAGTTTAGATCCCATCACGCACATCCCGTCACGTGTCAAAACAGCATAAATAACGGAACAAAACTGGTGGAACGACTTGTTCCTAACGCTTAACTTGTTCCTTACGTGGGACTTGTTCCCAATGTCGGACTTGTTCCTAACGTGGAACTTGTTTCTAACGCTTAACTTGTTCCCAATGTGGGACTTGCTATTCCTGGTGAGGAGGGACTTGTTGTTCCTGGTGAGATGGCACACACTTTTCGTTCTTTAAAGTTACGTCACGCTTGACGCAATATTCAGTAATATTGAACATTGCGTCATTTACTTTTTCAAATAGCATTTTTTGCTAACTAGCGTTGTCCACAAACGTGACAAACCGATCCCATGCGGCCGGGGAAAAATAAGTGTTTTCTGCTTGTTGATGTGTTTCCCTCAGTAGCCACACTAGTGATATTCTCGTTGTAAGCGCACTGAGCTGAACGCTGACCTCCCCTGCAGGTTCAGCTCGCGCAGCCCCAAGCACGAGCGTCGGCACTTCAGCGAGGAGGTCGCTTCTATACCCGACATCCAGGTGAGCTCACGCCTCATTCATACCTGCTTATTATTTCCAGAACAAAGTCTAGTTTTAGTGTTTTCAATTCCTTATTTCTCACCAGGATTATTTCCAGAATTAAGTTTAGTTTTAGTGTTTTCAATTCCTTATTTTTCACATGGGAGAATGTTGCTCTATTTCGTGAGGTTAAATGTCTCGATTATAGACTTTGAATCTTAGCTGCGAGTGAAGGTGTGGTTCAGCCAATAGATGTTCAATAATTTTGAATTTCTCTGCTTAAACTTTTGACTGTTACCGGGAAGTAAAAATCTTGATCATTTAAATATAAATAAATTTTGCATATCTCATAACAGCTTTTAACAAAACTTCAACCTCCGCCTAGAGGTATTATGTCTGAGTTGCGCTATTCTTCATCAGAGTAAACAGCTTGCCAAGAATGTCGCAATTTCATTTCAAAACCTCGATATCAATCTAATTCACGTGGTCTTTGGTAACCTTTGTTACCTTCAGCCAAGTAATATAATTTGGGGTTTCCCTGCTCATAGACTCGCTTCATTCCACTTGAACATAAGAGTGTAATAATAATTTTCTCGGAGCATTTGTCAAACTGAACGCCGCTCGTATGTTCATGGCGTATTACTCATTACGTATTCCTTCACATGGATTATAAGCTCTAATTAAATATGATTTACGTGTGCATATCATCACTTAACTCGTATAGGTTCTTGTTATAATCCTTGCCCTGATTTTGTTGAATCATAATTTATTTTGTAATCATCTTCGCTTGTATGATTCCTTATAAATGCTCTTTGTTGCTCTTGTCGAGTCCAGTAAGCTCGCTTGTTGTCATATATATGATGTTATAGGTCCTAGCTTTTAGTTATGCATGACGTTCCAAGATTTGCTAAATGTATATAGCTTTTTTACGTGTGAGCACAGGATTGTTGATTAGTTTTTTAATTTATTTGTGTTTTAATCGTAGTTTCCCAAATGATCTGTATTTTGTTACATAGCACATTATTCTTCAGTTTTTGCATCTAGTTAGTTTATTCATTATGTATGGTCGTGTAAGTGGCGTTTTTGTGTAGTTGTGATTTTTGCTTTTTATGTGGCATCTTGGTGCTTGTGTTGCGTCAGGCGAGCATCCCGGAGCAGGCGAAGGAGGCTTACAATGCACTGGTGGGTGGCTCAAGCTGCCACTCAGACACGCATGCCACTAATGCCATGCCACTCAAACGCTCCGAAGCCTTCCACCAGCACGCCTCCAAAGACCTCAACACTGCAGCAGAGAACGGCCTGTCCGCCTCTGGTAAAGTCTTGGCAGGCAGGAAAGCATCTTGTGACGTGACCGTGCAACAGCCTCCTGATCCCAGCGCCTCGGACCACCACAGCAACCCACTGCGCCTGCTCAGAGCCGGCATCACCGTCAGGCCTAAAATAAGAGGCAATAAACATAGCCAGGTTCTGAACTTGGTGCCATCTGATGGCCCCAGCTCTCCTTCAATGCCTTCCTACCAAGATTCTACTCCGTCATCTTTGAAAAGCTATTCTGATTCCAGTGTAAGTGCCTCGCAAACTTTACCAAAACATTTCAAAAACAGTGAAACTCGTCGTTTGAAAGACCGAATTTCAGAAATTAATCAAGCTCTCGCCGGCGACTACGTGCCGAGTGGTGGAACAGTAAGTGGCGATGCCAGTGCAGAAGGTGATGGTAATCCTTTGCCTCTTCCTCCTAGAGATAGAACAAGAGCATCTCAGAACTTCACGAAGCCGAGGCACCATAGGAAGCATCCACTGATCATACCTGGCATGCTAGGCAATGCGTTATTCCGTTCTTTTCCCTCTAACTCGACTTCCCCCTGGGCTGATAAGACTGAACCTAATACTAACCTGGGCGGGCGGCTCGTGATACAACACACACATAACCCGCAACTTGAAGACAAGACGGCAGTTAAACCTGGGGTCTTGGCGGCCGCTGCTTTGCATTCATCTCCACGAGCTGACGACGACTCCTTAGATGTTACGCAAGACATGCTCGCTCTTAATAGACTCTCACAAGATGGGTGCTCGGAAAGTAACAGAAGTAGCATGACCGACCTATCAAACGCTGAGGACTCTAATTCTAAATCATCAAGCGTTCCGCCGGCCAAACCTCCCAGACTTTTTTCGTGAGTATCATACAGATTCAGTTACTCACCTTCAATTTCTGTCGTTTCTTGCAATCTGTAGTTTTTGTTCGCAAGACGTTGATATTCTGTCAAGAAAAATTATAATTTTCTTGCATTTCATTGTAGAATTATTTGATCAAACAGAATCAATAATTGATTCTGCCAGCAATAACCGCGGAACAGCTTATGCTTACCGTAGTTATAGACATCGATTTTATCGAGCGAAAAGTCCTCAAAATTTCTCTTGTGGCCCTGCAATGCCTGGGTGTGGGTATGTTGTTCTTCAAGTCCGTCATGATGGATCTCTGCACCGAGCTTTTCACGGCTGTTGTAGTGAATGCGGTACGCTTGATACCTCAATTTAATTCATTATCTTACTCTTGCCTTGGCGAACCCGTATATACTTGTTGTTTTCCATGCCCAGGTGAGTGCTGTTGTAGTTCTGTCCAAAGTTTTTTTTTACTTTCACTCATTTGCTTTTTGTAGCAAAATATAATCTCGCTTTGCTTGCACCCATTCTAGTATTATTACACATATTCATCACTGCATCTACATTTACTTCTTTTTGTGTTGAGCTTTTGTATGCATAGTTTAGAGCTTCAAAGTCAGCACCAAACGCTGGCTGTCGTAATGCAATTTTTCCTCAGTGAAATCAGTTTGTTACCTCGATCTCTTAATCTGTGTTACGTGACATCGTCCTGTGCGATGACTGTAAGCAAACGACGGTACTTAATTGAGACTCGCTGCTGTGGTGAGTCGGCTAGAGACTCGCTGATGTGGTGAATCGGCTAGATCTGCGACTGCCGTTCTCAAAAGTTGATGGTAGTACACAATGCGGGCCATTATAGTTTCCAAATTATTCAATCGGTCGCACATTATTTGTGTTATTGCTAGCACTATATTACCTAACAGCAAAGCATATTTTTGTGCAATCAAGTGGGAACTCTTCTCCAGTCCTCAATCCGGTCAGTTTTATCACCTTGGTTTACACGACAGTGGAACGTTTCGGCGGCTTAAGAGATTAAATATCAATGTTTTCTTGGTCATATCAGTTTTGAGACTGCACTCCTAATGAGGAAAAAAGATGAAAAGACCACACAAATGTTATATTTATTCTAATTATATTTTATTTCGCTCTTCTACAAAATTCTACTGTTTTGCTCTGCGTAAATTTTGAATTAGTTACTCGGAATATCGGAGTTAACTTTTTAATCAGTGGGAGTCAGCACGCTAGAGGTTTTCTTATAATTATCTTGTCTGGAACAAATCAATCACTTGATAATGTGCGGTTGGTCTTTAACTTTGTGCTGCATTGCACTTCAGCTTTTCAATGAATTCGCAAATCTCTAAACTTGTGTTGACTGTATTATACAAGTACGTTCATTGTATTTTTTTCTTTGCACTGGCAAAACTCGCTTGTGTCTACTGCTCATGTAAAGTGATGGTATTTTTGTGGTGCAGGAAGGACTGTGTTGATGGCGTCGAAGTTCAAGTGGCAGCTGATGGCAAGGAGGGACTGCAGCAAGCTGGTGAGATGGGTCTCTTCGAGGGAGGGACTTTCTCGCTGAGCCCCCGGGCCACCAGCCTGCTCGACCAAAACCCTTTCCTGTATTCTGACAGAATTATGAGAGAAGGCAAAAGAGACCGAACATCTTTAGGTAAAGTTTATCAATCTGGAGACCACGTGAGCTGCGAGGACCTTCTCGAGTTCGCACTTGACAAACCTGATTCTCGAAGGACCTCTGGACCACAGCATGGAGAGAGCAGCGATGAGTGTAAACTCATTCTCAAGATACTTAAAAATCAGGTTACATTCTATAAATAAACTAGCTTTTGCCTTTGACGTGTTGTTCCATTTTTGAAAAATGTTGCACATATAATATTGCAGTCGAGCATGCATGGCCAAATTAATGTATATGATGTAGTCTTTGTGCTATCACATTGCTAGTGTGAAGACCAGACTTTAGATTATGTTATTTATTTTCTTGGTCTCCGTTTGCTGTTTTACGATATTTTTCGCTGTCTTTTGCATATCGCAGAGCAGGGTTCAAAAGAACACGTTTCGGATATTCAGTGTCAATTTCCAGCTAGAATGCTGGCTTTATAAAATTGTTGATTTTGACAAAAATGAAAGAACAGGAACTTAATCAACAATATCTTTTCACTGGTCCTCTGCACAACTTGTATACAAAATTCATTGTTTAGCAGAACTAAGAAATTAATGTAATGTAACGTCTTTTGTTCAATTAACACGCATAATGCGTTCGATCACTTAGTACCTACATCTCCAGAATCTAGGAACTGAATTTTCACATCACCTGTCACAGCCTCGGGCTGATCCAAGTGAATTGCAATGACGACTGGTCTAAAATATGAACGCGCATGGAAGAGTTAACTGTGAAATACAAAAAAAGTATTAGATTTAAGCGCAGTATACCCTGCGATGGCAGATGAGCCCAGCTGTACGCTCGCTAGCATCTCGACTTGCTAATTGATAAGCTGCTCCCAAGCCCTCCCTTTAGTTCCATCGCACTGCCGTTGGCCGATGTGTCCAGCGATTGTGATTCTTTTGCGTTTCTTAACACGCTTGCAAGCTTATAATATTGATTTGGATATTCACTGAACTCGAGATTATGGGATTTTTAATCTTTGTTCTCGTTATACATGATGAATTGTTTGCTCATTTTATATTTCTTTCGCCGTTAACTTCTCGACAATTACAAGTTTTGATATGATGCGTGCGCATCATCACATTAGACGCTCCCTAAAAAGCTGTTGTTGCCTGCAGGTGTCGGGACAGGAGTGCGTGTCTGCGCTGGACGTGTGCCACTGGGACGTGCATCACAGCCTCAAGCTGCTGCGCGTGCTGCTGCTGCTGCTGCCGGCGCAGCGTCCTCAGCTCAACGTCGTGCGGGAGACGCTCGTCGCCTGTGGCTGGGACGTGGCCAAGGCCGCTTCATTCCTGTCCAATTCTCATGCTTGATTCTCTCAGTCCATGTTTCTCTCATGATTGATAAGCTCTTGCTTACTAGATTAATCTCGTGCTTTATTCTGCCTTGTCTCTGGTTAGTACAAGTTAGCTTACAAATTTTCATACCGTCGATCAGGCACTTGGACAGACCTACTGTAATCCAATTAATCTTTCATTATAAAACATCATACAATATAATATGCAACCAGTCGTCTACATTAAATTTCAGCATCTTCGTCTCGAAATACTTTGACTCTGGTAAACCGCATAGTTCACTAGACTCTGGAATTTTACAATGTATATCTCTTGCTAGGTATCACATTCTGCTCAAGTTCAAAATGTTTTGACTTGTGCTCCACGTCTATAATTTATTTTCCACTTGTCTTTTGTATGCTAATTAATTGACATACCGTTAGCTTAAGCGGAGCAGTGGTGACTCGTGCCAAAATAACCTTGCAAATTATTTTAATAATAATTTTATTTTAGAATAAAATTAAAGATTTGTATGAATGTCTGTCTGGCAAGGACTTCTGTACGATTTCTTCCATGAGAATATTGGTGAACAAATATTTTCCAACGATCTAATTCGTTGAAACGAGAGAGATGAAAAGTATTGATATTCTTACACATATATTAGCTTGAAATCTCATAAAGGAATCTCCAAGTTATATGTTAAAAATTTTTAAATTCAATTTTTATTTGCTCCTAGGTGTCTTTGGTATTTTTTGTTAGAAAAAATTTGGTTTAAGTTGGTAATTCATGTATAGTTGCGTATTTTGTGCGTATTATTACTCGAGGCTGCTGTGCTATCTTCTAGTTTGTCAGCATTGAGTTTGTTCCTGCACTCGTGAGCTGTGTTCGTGAGACCACAGCTGAGGCCATCGGCAGCCTCGCTGCTGGGCTGGCCTCCTCAGCCGCTGCTCAGACGACCATCTTCCTGAATGCCAAAATCAGAGCCAAATCAAGAATTGTTTTCAAGTCAGAGAAATCAGAGTGATTTTTTCTTAGCAGTTGTTTTTAAATAAAAATAATGACGTGAATAAAAGCAGTTCCACGTTGAAGCATCTTAGGTGGCGTACTATGATTGTCAAACCTGGGGTAAATGGAAGTTAATGCATTGTTCTTGCAGATTTAATTCTTCCAGCGCGGAATCACGGCTATGTCCCGCGCAATAAATATGTTTTTAGGATGCAAGGAACGGCTTGAAAATCTACTCCATTTCTTACAACCTTATTGATGATCATTATTAGAATGAAAACGCTGTAAACGCTAATGAAAATTGTCCGGCAGCTCTTTCAGATCTGGTAGAGTGTAGACGATTCGTTCATTTCGTTGTGCGCAATGGTCTTGTGTATCACAACATTTCAATCCATGTGCAATAAGAGAGATTTTCAAACGGCGAATGATTGTAAAGTTATTTGTTTTATCGAAATGTAAATATTTGTGGTTCAAACGATTGGTCTGCATACTCCTTTGAACCGAGATTTTTTAGGTATGACTGCTCTGAGGAATTAAGAAAATATGTCAGTGCAAGCGTTCACATATCAGTCGAAGGCAGCTGTCCTGAGTGAAAATTGGAGAGCCAGTCGATGCTAAGTCATAAATTTGTAGACGGTGCGAGTCAACAACACTTGTTAGGTTTAGCGAATAATTCTTGTATGCTTAGCCTATAGAGCATTCGGATAAATAGAAAAGTTCTGATGACATGCTTCCCCCTCGATCTTACGTAATAAACTGAATCTCAACAGCAATTGAGGATCTGAAGCGGACTAACGTCTGCTGCTGCCTGATGGTCTCAGGCGATGTGGGGTTTGGGCTACACGCAGCGCGTTGCGTGTCGCGCGTTGCGTGTCGCGTCTTGCAGAGTTTCTTGTTACTCGAAGTGCAATTTATGCTCACTCTTTCATAACTTCAATTCTCTTAATGAATTCTCTGGTAGAAATGACAACTATGGTCACTATTATTAGAACTTATAATAACAGTAATTCATTTCTTTGCTTCATATTTTACGAATTTGTCAATTCTATTCTGGGAGGTAATGTTGTTATGATATTTTGAACTTATAGACAATAAAATATGGTATTATCGTCCTGGTCTCTTACAAGACGTATTTCGGACACTGTGTTCGGCAGAGGCGTTTCTAGGGACCACATGTCGCGTCTAGTATTAAGGATTCGTGTTCGATTTTATTTGTAATCATTTATTTTTCTATTTTTTCGTCCTTGAGCACATGCTTCTGACTTCGAAGTGTTGGCTGATGTTCTTAGTTAACGATCACAGCTCGCTGGTCTTCGCTATACTTATGCTCTACAAATGTGATGAACTTCTCTAATGTTGCTCCATGTTGATCTCCGCGACGGGGCTTGCGCACAATTATCAATTGTTGTTAATTTGATCACTTTTTAAAGAATAAAAACTGCGCGCCTGAAGTTGGTGTCGCTATAAACTCATCGTAGCCTCAGTGTAACCAATTAATGTCTGTTTCAGTCCGGGACCGCTCAGTGCTTCACTCAGATGATAAGATGAGCATGTTTTCATTGAGGCTGGCTGGAATGCGTCAAATTTTCTTTAGCGTAGAAATAAAAAATTTCTCTCCTGCTACTTAAATATAAATAATAATACTTAAATAATTCTCTCCTGCTACTTAAAGGTTTAGAGCAAGATTCCCTTCCACTTAGTCAGGCCGTTAATAAAGAGAAGCTGTCCTCTCTCGACAGTTCTGTTCAAGTATTACATCAAACTGTTCTCACTCACTGTCCTTTCTAAATGTAAGGCATTCCAGATCAAATATGGCTCAGACTATTTCTATTGATTGTGTGTAACTTCGTACTGTGCACGCGAATCTTTCCGCATTCGATTCTTGCCTTCATTATAACGAGCTCGGGATTAGTTGAAAGTTGGTTTGTATGACCTGGAACTCCTATTAGTCAAGTTATTTCACCAAGGATTATTTTTCCGATGTCAAAATTACATCTGATGCTTGATCCTCTGAAGATCGGTCATCTTCAACGCACAGAAGGCAAGACAAGCACGTTTGAGTCAGAATTCTACTTGTATTTCTTCTTCATTTTGATGTTTGCATTTGGCTAGAATCGATTACTGCATCCCATCTCCCCAAGTGCCAACGTCTATTAAGAATTTATTTACCTTGATAGCCTATGATGTTTCTACATTAGTAAATTAGTCCAAATCACTGTACGCCTGTTTCAGCTTTAACGTATCGTTAAGGTTTGACATTTAACCTTTAACAATATTTTCGTATTTTCACAACGTATATCTGCTGGCTTGTTAAACACTAACTTCAATCAGCTCAGACAGCGATTCAGGGCTGTTTGTCCAGGCAGAAACCGGCACTTTTAGGACCTACTTAATATTGTAAACAGCACTGTAGAAGTACTCTAAATTATTTATCCGGCATCAAACAATGTTTAATTAAATTGAAGATTGCTCTGCAATCTCCTAGCAAACAATTCCAAGCTGAGATAGACGGCTCAACTTTTAATAATTTATCCTCATTTGTTGCGGCTAATTTTAGATTAAGCGCATGGCTTAGACTGAAAATTTTTAGATGATGTGTGAGAATTTTAACTTATGTCTTATTTAAACAATATTTGGTGTCCTAAATAAAGTCTTAAATTTTCTGAAATAGAATAAAAATATCTGTAAGTAAAGCATTGCCTGCGACGCGCCTGCAATATGAGCGACGCACTTCATACACACCGTCTCTTGTGCTGTCTCTGCCATACTGTGTCGCTTATTATGTAGCTATTATATTCTCTTGATTGCTCCTTACCCGTCCACCATGACTGTCTAATGCAACTGCTGCGTGCGTATGTAATTTGTTTTAGCCCTCTAAATTATCTTGAGATTTTACTTACTTGTACATGTGGACGACTTTATTGCTTGTGGTTGAAGAAACCTTCGCACTAAATCAAAAATTAGTTATCTCTACAAGAACGAATCTTGAAATGAGTTAGAAATCTGTTTAAATCGTTTTTTATGTTAAATTCTACTGCAGCTGTAATTTTAAATTATTCTCTGAGCAGCTAAGTGTAAGCTTGTATGTTCAAGTCAAGTTCTTAATTGTTCACTCGGTTAAGTTTATTGCCTTTCTTCCGCTTGTGCAATTGAAGTAATTGCCGTAGAGATCGTCAGTTGGTCACACAAGCGGCGCTTCCCCCATTAAGGGAGCAACTAAGAGCCACGCTGGCTTCATGTCGTGTCATGTATTATTGGCGGGATCGTATTGAGCCTATCTTTTCTGAAAGTTTGGCCAGAAATCTCTGAAAATCTAATGCAGAGCAGTGCAGCAGTGCCTTGAAATATTAATTGCTACGTTAGTACTCCACCCATCGCTGCCCTCCGCCAGCACTCCACCAATTGCTGCCCTCTCGTACGCTGTATTCGTGTTTGTAATAGCTATGCATGCAATGTAAACATATATATCAATTTTTAGCATCTATTATGAGATGCATTTGGGCAGGTGAGACTGGGCCGTTTGATGAGCGTCTGCATTGCTGCAAGGCAGTGTGCGTTCTGAAACGCCTTGCCTTCTGCTTATTGATTCTGTGGCTATTTTCATTGGACTCGTTAGTGAGCTGTAGATTCTGTCGTTGGAAATGCCTTAAATTCGTATAGTATATAAAGATTATTTTAAATGAAAGTGACTGCCACATTCATGTTGTGTATTCATTTCGGTGGAGAGCGTTAGAAATGTATGAATTATTGGCATGGAACAATTCACGCTAAGTGTAGTTCTAATATTTCCGCTGGAATTTTATGTGTGATGAATAACAATGGTGTGAATGTTATGTTCCGATTTTTTTAAAGCTCTTTTCGTAATCCATGTACCGCGCTTACTCACATTTTTTAACTGTTTAATAAACATTCTATACTTCTCCTTGTTTTTACTGCATATTAAAATGATGTAGTATCAGCTCAGTTGGCCGTCTGAGGAAATTTCGATGATAGCCGTTGTTGAAGTTGTTTCCTGAGGTCTAGGGCTTTTACAGCCTTGCTCTTACAAAATGATCTTTAAATATTAGTAATTCTCTTCTCGGTACATTTCTAAATTTTTCGAAAGTGGCTTAAATTTGTGGATCTCGAAAGAATAATTCCCCCTGCCACAGTGACCAAATTTTGATTTGTATGCATAATTCGAATTATCATTACTTGATGAATATTTCAAGAATAGAAGCCATTTGTTTAGCGTATTAAATGACGTAACTTAAAGTGCGTTCGTTAGATAAGAAGTTTAAAGTTCATCAACTCGCTGTGCCGCGCTGCCAGCGATCACCTGGAGCTTCCTCCTCCAGCACCGCGCTTGTGATGCTGACGACAGGTGAGCGGGACCGAGACTTGAGGTGCCTGTACACAGGGATAGTACAGGGTGCGGCGCGGGAACTTACTTATTTGAATTGCGCGCCACGTGGCGGCCATTAGTCCTAGGAAGGTGGCGCCATGCGCAATATGGTGCGCGGGCTATGAAGTTTTTCGTCCACTCAGTTCAGTTGCGACCATGCAGTGGTCGAGAGAGGAGCGCGCGTTCACTCGTCTGACAAAATGTATTGAACAGCATGGAGGTCACCTACAAGATGTAATATTCAAGAATTAAACTTGTAAGTAAACCCAACGAAACTTTAAATGTAGCTCTTAGTAAAAAAGAAAGAATTAAAACGCTATCTTTAATACTTTTTACTTTGTGATTTTTTTAAAAGAGTAAGTTCCCACGCCGCACCCTGTACTAGCCGCTAGTTCATCCGCCTCTTGAACTGTCCACGCTACTAGCCTCGTGTATAGGGGTTCAGCCGCTTCAGAGGCATGTGCCGGCAAGTGCCCAAGACGCGGCCAAGAGGGACAACGATGTGATGATTTATGCGCTGGAGAAGTGGCTAGTAGCGCTGATGCAGCCATGGTGAGAGTATCTGTGCCGCTCTTGTGAAGGTTCTTGGGTCAAGTGAATCGTGGCTTGTTTACACGATAATGTTCCTAAGAAGATCCCAACAAAGTGGGTTCCAGACGATATGCAATTACTATTCTTTGAAATATTCCAAAAATATGAATTAACGTGGAATGTTTGCCATGATGGTTACTCCGACAAAATGAAGAGAGAAACGAGTATTTTGAAGCTGACAGAATACATTACCTTATTAGTCAGGGTTTAGTTGTTCCCGACGTTGCATTTTTAAGGGCTAGAATGAAGAGTATAAAAATGACGTACAGACTCGAGTTGATGAAGGTGGTCTCACTATCCATCTTCACACACCTCGACGGCTTCTAACGACGCACTGGCGGGCGCGAACGGGAAGATAGCGGCACCTATTATACTCTCCTTGTGTACAGGCTTACTTGCCGGATTTACTAGCCACCAAGCGACCGACACTTAGTATAGTATCTTCGGCATTTAAAGAATAGGCCTGTCGCCGATTCTTGTACTTTTCTTGACTAGACTGGCCTTTTGATCAGATCTTTTCAACGGACGTAGATTTAAAATAGCTTTTAGATATCAGTTGTTCCGTAGGACACTTGCCAGATTTACCAGCCGTCTGCACTATCCCCGTGTACAAGCGCCTTTACCTCAGCCGGGCACCGTCGCTCAGACCGCGGGTTTCTTGGACGTATGCACATCATTAACCAATGAAACGCATGACACATATCCAACGAATTACTCGTACTGATCTAGTTCCAAGAAAATGACACCGAAATAGTTAATTTGATTCCAGCGAATAAGGAAGTAATTAAACATGAGTAGGTACTTAAAATATTACTTGGAATTTTCACATACTTCCATTCAAACAATGGGTATAATAGCTTTAGGATTAATATTAGACGGAAATTACCACATGAACGAAATTCTCGGTACTTTTAAATAGCTGATTAATGTTACTCTCGTCATGCTAATTCTCTGAACTAACTCGCTACACAAGCTGGAAACTAAAGTTGGAAGAAGAGAACAATTAATGTTGCTACATTCAATAGCACTCCGTCCAAGTAAATATTTAAAACAATGCAAGGTTGATAAACCGATCTTTCGAAAACCTTGCCAATTACCTTAAAAGTGAAGTCAGTTGGACAGCCAGACAGAACAGCCCAATGACGGACCTGCCATCAGTTTCAAACTACGAACGTAAAAAATCCAGTACGCATAAGTGTGACGTTGCAGTGTATAATCCTCAGTTACTTTACAGCAAATTTTAAATGCGTATAAGCTCGTTTCTTCGAGCTTAGACCATACAACATTCGTTAGAAGACGCTATCAGACGCATAATACATCAACCCGCGGTCATGATTTGATCACTCAATGCCCAACGTCACGTGATTTTCCCAGAGCCAGTCACAGTAGATGTTCAGCATGTAGTCCGATGGCCGAACTTGTTTCCACTCGTTGATGCAAAAAATTCTGTACGAGTCATTGCCGTATTTGCCGATGCCATGCAATTCCTTGGGGTACTGCCAATTCTTGCGTAGATACTCTTCTGCACGGTAAAAAAATTACGAACACATTTTATTAGCAATTAAGTAATTTCAGAATAAACTATCCTCAATATCAGGATAAAGCACGTGGAAATTAATATGGTCTTGATAGAATCAATTGAACTAGCACGTAAGCACTAAATACAACCATGAAATATCAAGTACAAAACCTTTAACGTGATTAAGTTGGTGAATCATTTTAGGCAGCATGCAGTCTACTTATAATGTCTACACTAAAATTTATACTCATGCTTCAATTTTATACTTTTATTTCAGATGTCTTTTCATCTCAGGAGAGGGGGTTTGCAGGCCCCCCTAGTAGTAAAATCCTACTTCCTTGCTGGATCACTGAAAGGGGCTTCCCACAACAATATATTTGCAAGAATCATCAAGTGCCGTGCATACACTAAACAAGAGCTGCATGCAAGTTGAGATAGGCAATACCCTTAGAAATGCACGTAAAGTTTACAGACAGAGAATAAAGCTGTTAATTCGTGAGCAAACTTTGAAGTTGACTCACAAGAAGAATTTAGCACTCATCTGAAGAGAAAAAAGCAACAATCTTCCTGAATAAACAATACGTACATAATATCTCCTGACAGCTGCCTCAACCATCGGCGTGTCCAACTTCGGGGCACGTGTGGCGTAGAACAAAAGTACACTGGATGACAAATTATACTTTGAGGAAGTAAAGTCTAAAGAGACAGAAGGAATAATCATGCTTGCCGTAACCGAGTCACATCTAACAGAGGATATCCAAGATAGAGAAATCGAAATGAAATGCTTTCAACATTACCGAGCAGACCGAAAAGAAGAGAGGAAAAAAGGAGGCTTTATAGTCTACCTCAGAAACTCCATCGAGGCAAAAACAGTTCCCCTGCATTTAGGCTCCAATGGATATGTGGGACATGTTATACATATTATACATCTCTCATCTCCTATTGTGCATAGCTATCGTATACCGACCGCCTGACTGCCCGCCGGAAAAATTCAACGAAACTCCTGAGAGAATATAAACAGAGGTGGCCAACTTGGGTGAACCTTCCCCAAACATTGTGGTTGCAGGAGATTTTAACCTACCACGCATAGGATGGCCACACTTGGACTGTGTAGAACGGCGCAGAGATCAGGACGGAAACCAGACAACAGAACTACGTACTTCGCTAGGGAGCACTTGCTAAGTCAACAGGTGATGGTACCAACAGGAGAACACAATATCCTGGATCTATTCTTCACCAGCAATGAAGAACTGGTTGCTGATATTCGGGTTGAGGAGACCGCACTGTCAGACCATCGACTAGTAGTGGTCGAAACAACAATTGGGATTAGAAACCAGCCCAGACCTACATCTCGAGAGGGCCTGGCCGGGTTAAATTTTCATTATCGAAGAACAGACTGGGAGGCCATTGAAAACGAACTCCTCGACGTCGACTAGAAATCCGAGTTTCTGGAATTAAATGCCGAAGAAATGTACAATAAACTGTGCGAAGTATTACTGCAGGTATGCACGCGCCACACGCCGGAAAGAACGACCCCCAAACGGCAAATAAACCCAAGGGACAGGCGGATTCTTATGAGAAAACGAGCGATCTTGAACAACCAGATAACGGCCGCCTCCAGAAATATGAAGAAGCGGAGGATGGAACATCTAAAGAATAAAATTGAGGACACTGAACGACAGCTGCAGGACTCGCATTAGGCTGAACAACAAGTTGCGGAGGCGCGAGCGGCGGCTGCCATTCGGGAGAATCCCAAAAATTGCTACAAATATGCCCAGTCAAAGGCCAAAATCAGAGCATCAGTGCGGCCTTGAAAAAATAACGAAAAAAAGAAAAATCTAGATCTAGAAAAAAAATCTAGATAGAAGTATCCAAGAATTATCGGCTTATCCAGCTCCCGGGCCAGATGGGGTCCCTGCTGTGTTACTGAAAAAATGTGTCGGTGCACTGAAGGTCCCTTTGACTTTACTCTGGAAACATCATTGAGAGAAGGAAACGTTCCTAGTTACCTAAAATTAGGGCTAATAACCCCTATCTACAAGGGAGGTGCGAGAGATAAACCCCAAAATTACAGGCTGGTTACATTAACATCCCACGTAATCAGAGTATTTGAGAAGGTTGTTGCAGTACATGGAAGAGGCTGACCTTTTCAGCAGAAGACAACACTGTTTTAGACGAAATCGTTCCTGCTTGTCTCAGTTACTGGAGCATAATTGGAGTGCTCTTCAGAAAATTAAGACTGCTGGGAGTCGGAGGTGAATTGCTGGCATGGATCCACAGCTTTCTAACAGAAAGACTACAAGCTGTAGTTGTTGGAGGCTCATGATCGAGCGAGGCTAGGGTGAAGAGTGGAGTACCACAGGGAACGGTACTCGGCCGAATCCTCTTCCTCATTCACATCGTCGACATAGATGTGGCAGTGAACCACGCCACTGCATCGTCATTCGCGGACGACACCAGGATATTAATGACCTTCACGGACAGGACGGACAGTGAGAGGTTGCAAGAAGACCTCTCATCAATATATGACTGGGCCCTAGTGAACAACATGCAGTTCAGCGGGACCAAGTTTGAGGTCCTGAGTTACAGAGGAACCGGAAGAGCTGGAATGGATCACCGCTACCTGGCACCTGACAACTCGGAAATCAAAGAGAAGCGACTCGTTCGCGATCTAGGAGTGTTGATGAACAATCAGACGAATTTTGGTGATCACATAGCGGCAATAACCGCATGAGGTAGGCGACAGATAGGGTGGATCTGACGAACGTTCAAAACGAGAGAAACGGAACCGATGATCACGCTCTTCAGAGCCCTTGTAATACCTATCCTTGAATACTGCTGCCAGCGCTGGACTCCGTTCACACTCAGCGCAGTACGGCAACTGAAAGGGGTCCAACAAACCTTCACTTCCAGGATCAGAGGGATGGAGGAGTTTAACTACTAGGAGAGGTTGCAGCAACTGGGTTTGTACTCACTGCAGAGGAGACGGGAGAAGTATGACATTCTTTACACATGGAACATGATAACCGAAATGGCACCTAACTTCGAAAGCGAGACCTCCAAGAATGAGACACACCAAAACGAAAGAAGGGGGAGACTGTGCAGGATCCCCCACTACGTAACAGATCTGCGGTCAGATTTCAATCCCTGCGGGAAGGATCCCTTTTCGTGGCCGGGCCGAGGTTGTTTAACGTCCTACCAAAGGATTTAAGAGATGGGGAGTTCATCCTGGAGACCTTCAAGAGACGACTGGACGTGTTCCTGGGCTCAATCCCTGATCGACCTCCCCTGCAACACTACCAGCGGCGAGAAGCAAGCAACAGCATCGTGCATCAGGTGGCCCGAATGAATCGGATGAACGATAATCAGAGGCGGTGATCCATCGTGGCCTGGGACTGCTACGCCCGAAAAAACTACTAAGAAAACTAAGGTGCGTGGCATAAACTACGTGATATTGTGCCGTGGCCAAGCATGCTGGAGAGTGTAGGAGCCTTCTCGGTAATATAGTTGCTTTAGGCCATGGGAGCCATAGGACCACGGCCACTACTTCAACCTGGTCTGGTTTGGAGTGATCCAGCGTTTCCCAGCTGCCTCTTAGCCCTGAGGCTGAGTGTAGCCATTGCATTCTGAATGTTTAGGCTGCATTGACTCAAGGGCTAGTATAAGAGTTATATTTGAAGCCGCCTACTGCAATTATCTCTAGTATGGATGGCCTTTCGATTTTGAGATTCTAAATTTTGGCTAGCTTTATTATAGGTAACCTAAATTTTGGCTAGCTTTATTATAGGTAACACAACATAAACAAAAAGCAAGGCAAAATGAAAGTCAGTTTTGATACGCTTTCCTGGATATAACTTTCAGACATGGATCACTATACACAGCAGCAAGATATAGCATGCACAATTTATAACATGCAAATAAAATATAAACCAATTCGTTGAAATCAAATATGTGAGCATCAGCCCATGCTAAAGTGCCATCAGTGTACACAGCCCAAACTAAAGAAGAACTCAGCAGCTGATCCTCACCCGAGAACTGCTTGATGATCTTAGCCTTCCTCTGGTGCTGGCCGAGTGGCCTGAGCGCCTCCGCCATGTCCGTGACGTCTGCCTTCAGGACGGCCTGGGCGCTGCCCCACCGCTCCAGGAACTCCCACAAAAGGTTCTTACCAACAGCTTCATTGCCTGCAATGTCGCACCATCTTTAACATGAGAACCTAATACATAGCACTATCTTGCATGCACGTACAATGAAAACTTTGGTTTGTGTGTAGAATTCCACCCAGCCTATAAGCATTTGGGGGATACACAGCAAATGTGGAAGGATGAGAAATATGAGATTAGAGGGAGAATGTTAAATCCTCAGTTTGAATCCATGACAAGCTCTCACAAAGTATGTTTTTCATTCAACATGATGCTGGAATATGTTCAATACTTAAATATTTCCAATCATATCTATGAGAACTACAGAACAGGAATATAATCAATAGGTATATTTAAACTGATAATTACTTGATAAAAATAATTTAATGAAGGCAATTGTCTCCCGCACATTCTTTTTTAACTTTACTGTATTACCCAACATTGCACATTCCATGAACGATCAAGTGCCCAAAGCAAACCTCATGGACAAGACCAGAATTGCATGTCAGACCTGAGACTTTGTTCATAAAGATGGTGCCAACAAGAAGCTTCCAAGGGTCATGGTACAAAGTCTCCTGGATGAGGTTAAAAGGGCTGCGTGGAGGCACCCACTTCGAGCGGCCCTTCAGCCCAAGTTTAGGAAGCGCTTCAGACTCTGTCTTGAAATAAGGGCTGTTCTTCAGTGGTTCAGCCACGTCAGCATTCACTTTGTCTGGTGTGACTGGTTGAACTTTTGGTTTCTGCACTCGGTTAGGATGAGCCCCGTCTGTGTTTAGACCGAATATGCATTAAAACAGATAACATCATGAAATTGGGACATCGTACAAAATTTTTACAAAATTGCCATGTAACAACCAGAAAATTAGTTGGATTAAAGAAAAAGTTTAAAATTCAGATACATGAATTAATGTTTGAGAATTTCAACTCTTGTTCTTTAACTTCTTTGATTGGGTGCCATATTTTGACAATTAAGGTTGTATTCACAAGCCTTCTAGTCAACAGAAACAAAATGCACAAAGCAATACATGAAAGTTCTTTTCATTCATGGCACTCACTTTGAGCATTAACAATTTTTCGTTTCTTTGGAGGTGGCTGCTTGGGCGACATCACTGTAGGAGTTGTCAGGTTTGTAAGGTCAGTGGGTGCAGGGGATGCAAATAATGAGGGCATGGGGCTGGTGGTGTTGTTCAATGTGGGGGGCAAAGGAGAGATGCTGGAGGTAACTGTTGGGGACATTGGTGGGGGAGAGCGAGCAGAAGATGGGGCTCGTCGGGTTGCCATGGGATATGGCTGGTGGCAAAATTTGAACACTCCTAGATCCAGTTCTATATTCTCCTTAATGGCCCAGTTCTTGATTTCATTGCGAGATCGGAATTTTTTACCTTGCGGACTGAAAGAGAAAATGACCAAATTTCAAATTTAGAAATGAAAATCATTGGGAAACTAGTTAATGACTAGAACAATTGTTTAATAAAATATAAAACTTGGAAGTAGTGAATTGACAGCCTCACCAAATCAGCTCAGATTTTTTCAAAACTTGGAAACTAAACTTCTAAACAAAATACTCTTGTCAGAAGCACAGAATGTTTCTAGTCAAAAAGTATCTGTTGATATAAATAAATTATAAACATTGTAAGTTGATAGCTAAAAAAATAAGAGATTCAGTAAAAAAACAATACTTAATATAATAAAAGCTTCATGATGGAGATGTTCTCAATTTTAATTATCCATATTTAACTTGTGCTTGACAAGCTACAAGCTGAGTTGCAATAATCTTATAGAGTGTACACATCAAAAGGAATACCATAAGCAACCATCAACCAACAAATCTGTCATTCAATATGCCTAATTACACAACCATTCCTGCCCAAATAAAATTTACTACTTAAATATTATAATACGTCACAAAAAATAACATTTTTAGTTTCAAATCAATATGTTATAAATTTTATCCATTAATACTTAGTTCCGCTTATGCTGGGCTTGCATAACTGTGGTATGATAGAGTATTCTTGATGGTTCACAACTTTAGGGTTATGATTGACTTTTAGTCAAATAATCTTTATAATATAATCTACAGTCTAACACAAGATGATTGTGTAAAGGTTTACTACCTCACTCTCATGCCACACATCGAGTTCCACATAAATTAAAACTACATTTTATTCAATTTGTCAATTGTAATAGCACATAATTAAATAAAATATACTAGTAAAACTACTCCCAGTATATGCTAATATATGGTATTGTTGGTGGTGCATGATGTATTGTAATTGTGTAATTCTGTGAGTACAAGATCCCTAATAAAGCCTTTTGAAAATTTTTGTGATAACTGAACACCTTAAAAATGATGAATTTAATGCTCAAATTAATTAGATCAGTTAACCCAGTAATAAATTAATGCATACATATACATATCATGCAGCCTTTCAATATGAATTGATAAGTCAGGTAAGTAATTCATCATTCAAAGAAATGATAACTTAAAATTTAAATGGCAACACCCAAAATCCCTTCAAGCTCCAGTGAATTTGATTTGTATGCTTAGGCTATGCTTATACAGTGACTAATTCAGTGACCAAACTTGACTAAGATAATTCAGATAGAATCACAAAGAGGTAAAATTAAAGCCTTAATACAATATCCTCACCTAAAATAATATACATCAAATTTACCAGCAGACTGGCCACCCATTCTCTGTGAAATTTTTCGGACCCATCCTTCAGGAGTGTGTTCATTGCTCTCAAACACAACTGTAAATTACAGAATAATGTGAGTTTTTTACACATTAAAATATGTACAAAACAAAGTTTATGATTCTAGTAATTTAATAGTAATATCAAGGAAATTCAATATCTTTAAAACTCAAATTCAAGTCTCACTCAATTTACTTTCTATCACTATAACATGAACATATTAAGATTCTGTAACAAGTATGTGTCACAATGGTGTAGGCTAATTTTTCAAACTGATGGAAACAAATGCTTTTATTTATGCAAGTGCATAAATAAAGCAAAAAATTATGAATATATTAAATAGTTTTAACCACCAGATGAATCTGACCCTAGAAAATATTGAATTAAATTATAACTCACCAGGTTTCATCAGGGGATCTCTATGAGCCACCACTTTTTTGCCAGATTCTGCAGTTGATTTAGCTTTGTCCTTCCTTTTGGTAGCAAATGCACTAAATGCACCTTTGAATTTTTCAGTCAAAGATGGTTTGGTGTCATCCAAGCACTCATTAATGAGTGCTTGACAAAATGGTTCATATGATAATGGTTCCGATTTCACACAAACAGAATTATCTGCCACAATAGGTGATGGCTCTTGTTTAATTATAGCTAATGGGCAAGTAGAGTTTTCTTGGGAATCTAGTAAACATTTTTCTGGTGAAGAATCTCTTTCCAGGGCCACACCACTGCCATTGTAGTGGATTTGGTTCAAATTGTTATCAGCCATGCTACTGGCAAATGTCACAAATGAAGAAGAAAAATATATATACCTGAGTAAGCCTGAAAGAAAATATATTAATCAAGGCATTTATAAATAAGTTATTACAAGTAATCTATTCATAACTAAATATTTACTGAAAAATTAAGCTCAACTCAATCATTACCAAACACAATTACATCCTAAAAAATATACAAATGAATAGATCTTATTCTCATTATGAGCCTCCTTCAATTCACCTTAAGGGGAGTGTCTGGGTCCGAAATCGACAATTTTGGTTTTTTCCGGGTTTTAGTCTCATCTTAAAGCTGACATTCTGACCTATCCAACGGTACCAAAACCATCTCTGTACGTTGATTTATGCATTCACGGCAGATCGCGAAAGAGCAAAGGTTGGTGGAGTTCTTTAACATTTAACATAGGGAGTAAATGCTGAAGTGCGCCTTAAATAGCTAGTATTCACACTCTCCGCTCCAGTTACCCTTCAACAGTCGTGAGGGATGGTTCTTGCTCTGTCGTTCCCACCATCCTTGACAGAGATTTAGCTCCCGTATCATCTGGTCTTGCATCCTTGCAACCTTGAATGCCGATTTCGAGGCGCCCGCGACTTTGACGGGCTCCACTGAACAATCACACTTATTGTCACTGGAAAACTATCTCCTCCTACAGTTTTGAAGCTACAGCAATGAGAGAGAGGTATACCATTCGATTTGCAAATAAAAGATCTAGAGATTGGTTGTAGCTTTTTTTCAATTTCTTTATAGTTTTTAAAATATTTTGAAAAAGGAGGGGAAAAGAAAGGGGAAATTGAAAATTTTTCGAAAATTTCACAAAAAATGCCCCCACACCCAGAAAAATTCGAATTTCAAAAAAAGCTACGACTAATCGATAGATATGGACCTTACGCATCGAATGATATGCATCTCAATGTTGTAGCTCCCCCAGTATCCCCTTTTTGGCCGTTTTCTAAGGATTTCACGTTTCTTTCATTTTTTTCAAAATATTTACACGAACAAAAGAGTCTTAGAATTATTTTTAACATATGTGTACCAAGTTTAAAAGTGATCCCTCCGTAAATAAAAAAGTTTTTCTGGGACCCAGACGCTCCCCTTAATCAAGTCAATAATTAAATTCTTGCACACAGAGGAATTTTTCAACAATAATCTAGCCAGCTTAAAGATACAGTTGATGAATTGATAACAATAAATGACACCAAAATATGGGAATTTCTTTTAGTGATACTGTGGTAGTACTTCTACAGTTGCACTGTCAGCCAAATAGACTTTTATACAAAAAATTCTGAAAATTTTTCAGGGTTCATTGATTAAATCAAACTGATTAAATCATGTGATTAAATCATTTGATTTTTTTATAAAAAATCACGATTTTTATTTTTTCAATTTTTTTATATATTCAAATACCATAGGTATATTGAGTGGCAGACTTTCATTTATTTTGAGGTATTGTTATTCATGGTTTAGAATAAATGTACTATGAATGACAAATTGCTATATAAACAACTTGTTGCCTTTAGTGTGTATTAGGTTCCAATAAATTGAATGTTTTTGGTACAGAGGCATCAAGTGTGCAATACATTGTATGTAGCTATCAGCTTAGCTAATTCATATAAGGCTATAAGTAGTCTTTAACTATTTGACTATTTGTTATATATTGATTACAATATACAATTAAAATGTGTTAGCGCTAGCTTATACATGGTGAGGCAGAACCAATTGGGCAGTTTTGAGGTAAAATAAAATAGTAATGGAGGTACATAAAGAAGAAAGTTTATTTTCCTCAAGGTTTGCATAACATACTGTTACAGGGAGCATAATTAAGCTAGGTTTTAGCACATTCCTTACTGACTTCTCCCATTTAGCTGATTTTAACCTATCTATGATGTATTCATTATTAACATTGCCATGTTCTCTCTTATCTTGTTCCAGCATCAATTTATTTTCCATTGCCAGTGTCATTGCCTTGATGTGAAGCTGTGGTAATTTGTCTGATCAGTTGGGAAGTCAGAAGGCTATTATTGCTAGTTAGAAGGACTATTGCCTAGGTGAGTTAACCCATTAATGTCAAGAATTAGTTTCTGAATTTTTTTTTTTTGGGTTCTTTGTGAAAATATTATCATTTGTGATGGCAATAAATGAAAAAAATGTTCATATATTTATTTTTGTTGTATGTGAAAAATTATAGCTTGGTTCCATAACTATGGCACCACTTTGCATTAACATAGCATTTCTTCAAACAAGACTTTTTCTTATAGTAAATCAAGCAAAGTTCTCAATAATTGATATTACCTAATATACGTATTCATAATGGATAATACTGATAGATCCACCAATCATGTTAGGTTAAAATTTAATTTTTAGCATGGAATGCATCCATTCATTCAGATTGAATAGGAAGGTTGTTCAATTTACAAATATTTTTAAGCGTGTTGTCCACATTGTTTGCATATGCATTTGCTTCTGATGTCTCTTTGCTGGCCGATGTTGTTGATTGTTGTATTGCAATTCATCATGGATTGAAGTAGAAGGGTGCACTAGGTATAGACCCTGATTATTTTATTTAGGGTCTCCTGCATTATTGCTCTTCCTAACTGATCTTTTAGAAAAGTCATTGCAATAGCCATTCTTTTTTTTCAAAGTTTTTTTAGAGGCCAAATTAAACTAAAATATATCTTACATGTAATATGTTGGCCTGGGACCAATTGCATCATGTTTATGGGACCAATCCATGTTCCAGCCCATGATTAATTTTTTTTTTCATTAGATCCACCAATTAGCTTCAATTGCAGAAAAATATCTGATTTATCTGCTGCCCAAAGTTTATAATTAAATTTCATGGGCTAGCCACGTGTATGTCGTAGCACAAGGTGGCCATGTCGACCACAGTTGACTTTCTTCTCTATCAATAGTCATTGTTTTCACATTTGGTGATTACTGTTGCTACAATGACTATTCTTGATAGGTGAGCGGAATTACAAGTGACTGCATCATCCGAGTTATCTGAATCTCAGTCTGTTTCGTTTACTGCTGTTTCTGTGAGATGTTCAATAGCAAATATTTGATCTTCATGCTATTCTTCTCTCAAAATCTCATTATCCGAAGTGATGAACTGCCAAAAATACAATTAAAAAAAAGTGACTCGGGATGAAAAATTGTACGTATTGTGTTCATCGTACCCACCTCCTAATATTTAAATTTTTGGGTTATATACTCCTAACAACTCTTAAGATAATAGTTCACTAATAAATAACAGAAAAACTGTAGATCTAACATCTAAATAATTTCTAAATCCAAACAAATTTTTGGAATACAATGCGTAACTATATCATGAAGTACCGTCAAACGGGGTACAAAGGGACGGGCGTGGTAAATCGGAACGCGTGTCCCACATTTCATAGAAATGTTGTAGCAGCTAAACAAATCTAAATATTGCAAAACTAAAAATAGCGGCATAAACTTTGAGTGACTACATCCTAGATAATATAGATACATCCAAGATAATACATCCCAGCATAGCCACAGCTTATGGTGGCAGCAGGGATTGAACTATATACCGTAAAATAGGGTAACTTAGACCACTTTTTTTATAAATGATGCCATTTTTTTACTAGCTAAATTAAACTTGAATTGAAACATGCAAAATACAGGTCTATACTCTAGCTTCACTCACCATAAATTGCTGGCTCCTGTCTCTCATAGTCTTTATGCAATTTAAAAAAAGTGATGGTCTTTGTTACCCCAGCTCTTGGGGTAACTTAGACCGGGTGGTAAAATCAATTATATTTTTTGGTAAAATAACTCCAGGTTTTGGTGCATTGTAGTAGAACTCTTCTAGTTACATATGCAAATAACAAACTTGAGGAAAGTGTCATAGTTTGCAAATGGGGGGCGCCACCCCATAATGAGGGAAATGTGACTACCAAATGGCAGCCCTGATGGGGTAATATTGACTGGCTTGGAAATTAAGCTAAAATTACCATATATAAGACTCTGTAGAGTCTGAAACAAAGAAAAAACATAAATAGGCTGTCAAACATAAAATATGTTATATATGGTAATTTTATATTAACTTCCAAGCCAGTCTATGTTACCCCATTAGATATGCAAACTTTTCAAATCTTTCTATTGTGTTATGTAGCCTCAGTATTAGGCCTTTAATGCCCATTGACAACATTTTTCTATGTCAAATAGTTTTTGAGTTGTGGGGGTTTTTGTAAAAAAAACGAAAAGTGGTCTAAGTTACCCCGCCGGTCTAAGTTACCCCATTTTACGGTACAGTTATAAATACACTACAAGCATTGACACCTATTGGCGTTGGGAGAAGATATTACGTCACAGCATAGCTGCAGCTGCTGCCTGCTGGCAGCAGCAGGGTTCAAACTATATATGGTTATTAACACATTGACTCTGAAGTGGTACATATGCATACCACGAAATGTATTTCTCCAGGACGTAGTGGTACATAATTCAGGTTGCCTAAAATCGGCCAAATCCAAGAACAAAAAAGGCTGATAACTAAATATATACTAGTTTATTTGTAGGTTCCGCTATGAAAATTCCATTCATTTTCTTTTTGCAGTATTTAAAATTTAATTAGGAAGTACCCCTATCATAAATTTTAGCCAGCCAATGCAATTGAGAAAAACTAAATCACGGAATTTGTCCAGAAAAAATGACAGTCTGGCAACCCTGTTTAAAAACGGTACAAAAAAATGAAATAATAGTACAACATGAAGCAATTGTAGTCAATGTGTTAATACCCTACGTACATTGTCACAGCGCCGCGTGGCGGTATTGTTATTGCCGCACACCCATGTTTAATCTATAACTAGTAACTGCACATGGCAAATTTTTCTTGACATATTACCCAGCACCACCCAGAATGAAAAATGGAAGACATGAATTCCCGCGCACCAGGTGCATTTTCCTGCCTATGGCCCACCCCTAAACTTCATTCAGTCTTGAAGCAGCAGTTTTTGTTTGGGAAGGTGCTAGTGTGTTGTGCGGTGCGGCAGCAGTCAGTCCGTAAAGAAGCCTTGATTGGTTCAAACTGTCATACGACCAGGTTCTTTTATATGACCTATAGAATTGCACTATGGCCCAACACAGCTTACATGGAAAGCTGGGAGCTTGGCAAACCTGATTCAGGCTGATTGCAAGGAATAAAGTAAA
The DNA here is from genome assembly GCF_000764305.2 of Hyalella azteca. Classification (NCBI taxonomy): domain Eukaryota; kingdom Metazoa; phylum Arthropoda; class Malacostraca; order Amphipoda; family Hyalellidae; genus Hyalella; species Hyalella azteca. Next base: position 299,351 of record NW_025943479.1, on the reverse strand, counting down.
TTTCTGAGAAATTATCAATTCTGTTGCCTTGTATAACCACTGGGAAGGGTGGCCCAGTGGTTAAAGTTCAGAGTACCAAGATTGGCACAGAGAGGCGCGGGTTCAATCCCAGCTCTGTGCGCCAGTTTCTGGTCAGAATCGGCAAGGAGGCCGGGCGGTTAAGCACAGCAGAATTGTAGCAGTGAGTTACAAGTTCGAGACTGCGAAATGCTGTGAATGTTCTGCCATGTTAAGAATCAGGGACAGGCCTACGGCCTACTAAACGCTGAAACTGCTATTATATAGATGTTCCTACTAAATCTGATATTTTATGCTAAAATCAAATTTCTTCTCAAGTACAAAAATTAGTATGTCTGCAGACTGTCACTTTCAGCCTGTCAGGGAACTAAAATTTCCAGTTGGGCTTTCAGCCATTGGAAAAATAACATTTCCAATCAGGCATGGAATATATCTACTTGGCGAGCTACAACTGAGTTTTTCGAGCCGTGGTTTCAAGGATTTGCCAGCCGTGATTCCATTTCTTTGAGCCATGATTCCATTTTTTGAGCCGTGAATTCCATATCTTGGCCATGAAAAGCCATTTACGAGGTGTGAATTTATTTACATAGTCCATGCACGAGTTACCCCAAATCATTAACTTTACCATGAAATAGTCAAATGGAAGCAATAACATTTGTCTTTACTGTAAGCTGAACATGTGTTAATGCAGTAAGCGGTCTGACCGCTTTGATGTGACCACAACTATGCGCGAGCTTCAATGAAAGGTTTAGATTGACTTGTTTATATTACAATGATCAAGTTCTGCAGGATATTTTGGTGGGAATGCCAGAACAGTAAAGCAATGCAGATATTGCAATTGTTGAACATTTTATGAAATGACATGTTTGCAAAGTGTGAACCATGATTTTTCCAATCAAACATAAATTTATGACATTTGAGCTGCAAGATTTCATACTTACTAAAATTAAATGATATTAGAGCCATGATATTTCAGAAAAAAATAGGACTTTTCCAGCCCTGTTTCCAATTTGTCAGAAACAGAGAGTAGAATCAGTAGATGTTTTCCACACTTGGCATTCTTTTATCCCCAGATTTAAAAAAATTATTTTTAATGTTTTGGATTGGATTGTGACTTTTACCTCCCAAGGCTCCCACTTCAAACTTTATTTGCATATTTCATCAATTAAGTAAAAAGTAAATTAAGTACCATCAAACGCGGTAAAAAGGGACAGGTTGGAGCAATTTTTGTTAATAACTTCTTACCATGAAACATTTCACAAGCAAGTTTAGGCTCATTTTATAGCTCTTTGCAAGGGCAATCGAATAGCATCTTCAAAAAAAATTCCATATGTTATTTATTATGTGCTAGACACAATATAAAAGGCCCCTGAATTCAAATGGGGTAAGAAGGGACACTTGAAATAAAACTCAATTTTAAGCGTTTGAAGCATGCAGAGACAGCAGAGTGTACTCATCTTAGTCACCTATTACCAGCACTCCAGCAGTACTCCAAAGTCCTCCTCTTCCTTTTAGATGTAATGTAACGACAAGGAGCTTCTGCCTCACATTCAGGCTGTTCTGCTCCCAAAAAGATTTTATTTTAATTTAAATTTAGATTTTCGCTTAACACTCTGACTGCGACTTGCAAAATAGCCTGTTGGACTTAACTGTGGCCTTTGCTAACAAAGGATCTGCTGTAAATGTGTTTAAAGGTTGTCCCTGACCCTAATTACCCCGGGGAGTGTCCCTTATTACCCCATTGTGAAGAAATGGCTGCCATTTTTGGGGGGAATTAGATAGGCAAAGTCCGTCAATTGCATTTTCCAGCCGACACCTGTGTGCAACTTTTATGTAAGTAAAATTTTTTAATGCAGCAAACATTTTTTTTTTCCTCCAGACCTTAGTAGAAGTACTTTTCCAAAATCACGCTTCTCATACTTTGTTTCAGCAATTCTTTAGAGATAGTAAATGTTTGATTTCTTGACTAGCTTAATACATAATAGATAGTAAAAATGTTGAAGTTTACACCACTATTTTTAGCTTTACAATATTTTGATTAGTTTAGCTGCTACAAGCCCACAACATTTCTACAAAATGTGGGACGCACGTCCCGATTTACCCTGCCTGCCCCTTTTTACCCTATTTGACAGTAAATCAAGTAAATTTACTTTCATCACGTCAATTAACATTTAATTATTAATTAACATACGACACATCCTACAAAATTTATAGAAATTTGTTTCCATTCCAATAAATAAGTCAGGGAAGTAATTACAAGAGCTGAAGACTGATGAGCACAAGTTTTCAGAGTTTTATAGGGTAAACGCGGTATATTCCGACACATTAAGGAGGCATCGAGAAATGAAAAACTATAAAAAAAACGTATGTGTTACGTAAGTTCTGTTGCCTTCACACGACTCTCAAAACACTTCACTACGCGTCAGCAACGATGAAACGTCACAAAATGTTGCCATATTTATTAAAAAGCCTTTAGAATGGTACTAAATCCAAATCCCTATATTCCGTCACTTTGTACGGCAATATTCGACACGTGATGAGTCGTATTGCGTCAGCGCTTCAAATTTAACTGATACGTATTGCCGACATCCACGTGTTCGAATTCCGTTTGCTGTGTGAGCATAAAAGTCTCAAACCATAATATTCTTCCTATAAAAACAGTTATTCACTATTTGGTAGAGCCATGTCAACTGTCAAATTTGACACATTTTTCGATGATCTCACCACGTGGCATGCATTGTCTCTCTTTGGATCTCAATATTTTCCGGCTAGATGGCCAAGACCTAGTGTTTTTGCAGTATTTCGACATGCAAATGTATGACGTCACCATTTCAACCATCAATGAAATGAACGCATGGAACTAAAACAAAGCTTAATATAAAGGAAAAACTAGAGAAGTGACGGAATTACCTATGATGTCGGAATATACCGCATTTACCCTACCCTAACTTTACAAGTTGCTCACTTGTCACTTACAGTCTTACACTTACTGCATTCTTCCCTTGACTTACCTATCCACTCTTACTCTTAGTCTCTGTGTGGCCATTTGCACAAAAAGCTGTAATTTGCAGCTTTTGCCTGCAAATTTCTTAGATTGATACAGATATTCAGATAATATGTTCCCAAGTCCCAACACCAACATATGGCATTGTAGATTGGTTTCAGAAAATGAAACTTGTTCACTGGTTAAATCACTTCAATGTGTAAAAATTTCCCATGAACCTAAATCTTTGATCTTACTGACTTTGTGACTGCTGAGAGCCTGAGACAGCTGAGTATGGACTGTGACAGTTCAGTGTTGACTGTGGTCCATATTCCATGGGGAATGGAACCTTGTTTGTTGTTAGCCTAGGTACCTTGGAAAGTTGTATGTTGGACTTTGATTGCATTATTTGCATAGCACCGCAACCTGGCAAACCAGAGATATTTTAGAATCAGTTCATTGTTAATTTCCACATTTACCTAGTACTCAATATTTAAGCAAAGTTCTTATGGCAGCCTATGATGAATTGATGATGCTGTATCCCTAATACTTTACTGGTCTACTAATAGTTATAGGCAGTACTCAAAATTTAACTTGAGGGACAGGGAGTCTAGGAGAGTCTAAAAAACTCTCTGCTTTGCCACTCGCCTTAGGTATGCGTATGCCGGGCTTGGATATCATAATCTAGCAATGATCAATGAGCAATCCAGCAAGGACCAGCACCAGTCAGTCAGTCTAAGACGGATTTTCTGTTAGGATGATTGTTCTCATTTTATAAATGCGGTATGGATTGAATATGCTAAAAGCGTTGGTGCAAGTAAAGAAAAAATATCAAAACAGTAACATGCTAACATTCTTCTTAGCAGGGGGTCCACACTGTGAATGCTAACATTGTTGTAGGTAGTCAGTCTTATTCTACAATAACTACACTATTGCAGCAGGGTTGCCAGATGGAGCCGAGTAAAAAAGGCCAATTTAGCTCACAAAAAAGGCCACAAAAGGCCTCATTTGAAATTAATAAGAAATTCTTAAATTATAGGTAGTTCTAACCATTCGCAGGGCATGCATTTACTCTCAACGCTTTCAGAAAGCAAAAAAACTACACCAATTTCACCAAGTGTACGAGCTGAATTACCGCCAATGCTACATAAGCCGCCAGGTTCCAGCCTGCACGTTTCTGCACGTTACTTGCTGACCGTAAATAAATCCGTATAATACAGGTCCAGAACTATGATATTTAGGATTCGATTGCCACCTTACATCTATGAAGCTTTTCGATCGCGTTAGAAAGTTTTGGCTCAGTTTGCTAAGAAAATACATAGTGAAGTGGCCGGCGACAATGTGGCGAAGTTCTGTGGTATTGATGGTAGAATATTTATACGCGGAAATGAAAATAAATGTAAACTCATATTATCGCCGGCTGTTTCTCCTGAGGGCTGATTGGTCTAATTCAATTGATTCGTTCTGTCTGGTGGCTTTCGGCTGCCTATATGATTTTCCAGAAGTGTTGAAGGCTACGTTCCGGAGGGCAGGAGTCATGATAGTCCATTACATCCAGGGCAGTGGTGGTCTTCGGCAGGCTTCCCATTATAATAAATATAGATAAAAATTTAGCTGAAAAAAGGCTTGGTGGCCGAGTGCGATCACCGAGACTCGAGCAACGATTTATGGGTTCGAGGAACTTAAACTAGAAAAATTTGTCGTTTAAACAAGCGATGTGACCGGGTGGTTAAGAAGGTGCAAAATTGGAGCAGCGAGTTATTCATTAACAAACCATGACGATTGTCAGCGCAACCTTGGCCTGCTACAAGATGATAAATCGGATTGCAGATGCAACGACTAACAAGTTTATTAGCCGCGAGAAAAGTTGCCCGCAGCAGTATCTCGTTATATTATAAATGAGTTGTTATAGCCCTGGAGTTTGCATGTACATAATTGCTTTACGATTTATTTATGATTGCCGAATTTTTCCTTCGCGTTAAATGACTAACATTGTGACATCTGGTTGAAAACTCGTCTTATCGAGTAATTTTGAGATTAATTGTTATAATATTTTTACACATCTTGGCATCATAAGTTTACCCTAAAGATGTCTGTCTTTGCTTTTCACAACTCTCCAAATTTAAAAATATCTTTCCAATCTTCCGTTAAACAGTCAAGTCAAGGTCAGTAAAATAAAAAAAATTGATACATGAAAAATTAAAGATTAAAAATTTAATAGGCTCACTAGAGCCTCTCCCTACAAAAATTCAATATGGAATTATTTTTTGTTACTAAAACCAAAAATAGTTTGATATAAAAGTTCCAATTTATATGCATATGAGTTGAAGAGCGCCTTTAGAGGCAACTGCTTGACCTCTCGATGAGCAATGAAGTCCTTAAGAAGTACCTGGGCTTTATTAATTTTTTACCACGTTTTTCTTAGCTTCGTTTCGTGGCTGTCTGTTGTCCTCAAAAATTCAGACCTTGATTTAGAGCACTTCTGAAGATCCTAGAAACTTGAAATTGGGCATGCATGCTTATGCTGCCTAACAATTCAAGATTTGATCATCAGAAATAATAATAATAAGGAAAATAAATTTTTTAGAAAAAAAAAAACTAAAAATTCACGGTTCGGAATCGAGTTTTTTTCTCGAACATCCAGACTTGCCACCCTGGAAATTGATTTGAATTGTTAAAATTGCTAAATTAAAAAGTAGAAACTAGATAAATATAAAAATCAGTTTTAAAAACAACGTTTTTCAGGTTTTTACAAAACTAAAAATAGTGAATTAAAACAAATAAAAAAAAAACGTTTAAAACCACGTTTTCTTAACGGACAAAAAAGAAAAACCATTTACTCTTACATAACATTACATAACATTTTACATAACTTAAACGTTATGTAAGAGTAAATGTTTTTATTTTTTGTCTGTTAAGAAAACGTGTTTTTAAGTTTTTTTATTTGTTTTATTTTATTATTTTTAGTTTTGTAAAAAACAGAAAAACGTGGTTTTTAAAAATGATTTTTAAAAACCACGTTTATAAACGTTAATATTCGTTTTTTTATCAACAAAGTTTAAATTAGCCAGGCTGCAACTCAACTTTGCGTTGAGCACTGAATACAAGTCGTCCGAGAAGTTGTTTTCGTGAAGCGTATTTCAATTTTGTAACGATTAAAAACTCCTCAAATTGTCGAAAAATTTTAATGTAAATCAGTAGACAACTCCGTCATCAAATTTGAGAAAAATCACATCTTTCGCTTCCATTCATAAGCTGTAATTCACATCTTATTTGTGAGTAAACTATATAATATTTTTTAGAAGTTCACTGATTCAGTCATTACTTTCTCAAGTTAATTTACATTGACTTCATGGAATTCCGTAGATTTTATAAAAAAAAATAAAAATTGAGAATCCCATAATCAAAACAACTAGACTGTCTTATAAGGACTTTAAAATAATAGGTTAGAGAGATGTATATTTCGTATTACGTGTGACACTAAAAAAAATGTCATATTGAGGAGGAAAATTTCCGTTTACATGGGGGAAATTTACTTTAAAAATCATTTACGGGACAATGCTTTTAATATTGATTTCTAAAATCGCGGAGAAAAAGAAGTGAAAAAATCAGAGTTGTATTTAACCGTTGCTGAGGAAATACTTCATGGCACACATCCGACGATGGGGCGGCACACCCCGTTAGGGTCAGGTTGGTAGCAATCGGGGCAACCGCCACCTCCACAAACTGCAATGCGTACAAAAATTACAAACATAAATAAAAAGGCTGACCTGGTCTGTCGTCCACCAGTATTTCTATGACCTTAATAGCGTCAAATGTATTCAATCCAACGACCATGTCTGCTTAACCAGTGATTTCAGTAGGCACATGTTTTTGGGTCCGCTATCCATTAAAAAGAGTATCGTTTATAAACAAAAAGGCCATTACTAAGTTTCGTAGTTTCAATTTCCCTGAGAGTCTTACTAACTAAATGGTTAACTTACAGATGCATCGTGCGTCAAAATCAGAGTTCAGGTTGACATTGGTCTCTTGGAGGTCCGAGTCGACTGCTTTTTGATCGTCCATGGAGTCGACGACGTTTTCGTGTAAGGCTGCATCCTGCAGTGACGCGCTGCGTTGGTTGGTTGGCGCTGCGAGAGAAGAGTCTGGAACTTCCTGCAGTTCTCTGCTCGCAAGAGAGGGCAGAGCCAACCCTCCCGAGCACAGCGTCAGTACGCAGGCGAGCAGCACCAGCGTCAAGTGCTCTGTGATAACAGCATATAGGTAGTCTAGAATATAATTTGTAGTCATTAAATCCTGAATTCCTATTTATTTGAGACAAAATAAAAAGTAACCTAAAAGTAGCATGTCTGGAAAATTATTTTTACTCACTCATAATGATAAACAAATTACGACACAGAAGATAGCCTCGAACAACGCCTTGAGACTTACTGACAGTGGAGTAGGGTTTGCAGTCTCTTATCATTTTATCTTGACTTTGATAGCCATTAAAAGTTCCTAGTCATAAGTTGGTTCAGAATCTAAATTCGTCACTGGTACCTAGATAGCGGAATATTAAAAAGCCCGCTTTACAGCCCCTCAATTCCCACAATATAAATGATAGTGGTGCGTTTATACCATGGGTTCTCTCATGCACGAGTGGTTAGGGGCAACCTTAAACAGGTGCACATCGAAGGTAACTGATTTCTTCAAAACAACGCACGAGTCATCTGTTTTTGATTCGTTTGGTTCATACCATCGTCGAGCGAGTCTCATCGCTTCTTATCATTGATTCTTAGCTTGAATGTTGGTCACTGATTTTGGTCCTAATTGCAAATTTAATTGGCACAATGCTTCGAATTGTCAATAATTAACTTTAAATGTTTGGCTGAGCTACTCTAGTGGCTGCGATGAAACGTCGATGTTGGAGGCTCGAGCAGCACACGTATGTAGGATGACGACCATGACGCCGCGGGATGGATTAATTAAGGTTCACGAGGTCAACTTATACATTTCTCTCTCGTGTGTTGCAGTCTCGGCTACAACGCTGAAGTGAATTTAGTACAAGATACTTGAAAATTTAAGTCAACATGCGACTCCTGCATACCTGCATAATCGGATATTTAATGATTAAAAGACTCACGCTTATTTTTTAGTATAAAAATCTCCATGTAATTGAAATGCAGGTTATCCCATGTTTTAGAGAATGAAAAGCGGTCAAATACGGCCATTCAGGGATTTTCAAGAATAAAATTTCAATTCGAGGATCACCATATTAAACTTTTTTTTCGTGCTCTTTCATTTTCAAGCAATTGATGAAAGAAAATTCGCTGAACGTGTAAATGGTGACAAATAAAGCGTGAAGTGTGAAGTAATAATGAACCTCGCCTATGCCTCAGAATAGTGAAGGCAGGGCTGGGCGAAAGGCTCCTGATTTACGTTCGGGACCCTCTCTCCTCGGCCAGAGACATATGTCATTGTAAGTAGAACTAGTTACTAGAGCTACATCCAAGGAGGCTCGCTTCGAGTTGCACAGCCATGCTGGCGCCCATCGCATGAACAATTTCTTCTCCAGGGGAATGTTTTGATAAGAATTATGTCCTGTCCTAATTTTAAAGACCGATATTGGCACTTAATCGAAGTGAAAGGCTTTGGCCTTCAGTTAGTAAGACCGTAACCATGTCAAACTATCGACTTTCGAGTTAGGATGCAGGCTCTTGTATCTTCCCGTATGCAGGAGCAATACTCGAGGATATATGTAGAAGCAAACGTTCCTAATAGAAGTTACCTCAAAATAAGGGACTTTTTAGAGTCCATTCACGGTGATACTGGTAACAGTAATACTTTTTCAGCGCTAGCTGCATCCTGCGGTAAGGATTGAAGCTGCCAAAGCTGGTTCAAGGACTAAAGCAGCACATATGACAGTTGCTGTAAATGACGTTAACATGTCTGTATTCCGACTGTTTCAGGACGCAAGAAGGCTCTCGACCTGCATGCACAAAGGCATCCGCTGTAGTTTGACGAGACTAGAAAATAAGTGTATAGTTCTCTATAGAACTCTGCGCTAGTGGCGAATAATCTTCTGAACGATTTAATAGTGGATACCTTATTACTATAAGTCTATAAACAACATTTCCTTCACGTACATTCTACGTATATTCGGCTAATTAACAGGACGCCTCAAGAAGGTAAGGTTATTCTATGCTGGAAATCATGGTCGAATGGAATGCCGAATTCCAACAAGCTGTGGAGACTTCGTTCGAGAGGGGCGAGTGTGATTAAAAACTATGAAAATAGTGAACAGTTAAGCTTTCCTCAACACATTCAACTGTTCAAGATTGATATATAATCATGAGAGGAAGACTACCATAGTTCTGAAAAAAGGTCGAAAAAAAGTGAAAATCAAAAGCTATATTTATTAATAAATGCGCACAGCTTCATTTATTATCAAATGCCTGCGACCTTAAAATATGGCGTTTATTCTACATAAATTTAAAACTTCAGAACGAATAAAATTACCGCAAGCATTGTAGCAAATGGAGAGGATACGATAACGTGTTGCGTAGAACGTTATCAGTTATTTGGTGCCGATCTTTACTACAATTTGTTTTTGAACGTATCAAGGTGTAGAAAAGCTTCAATTTACAAGCATTCCAGTCCGCCGCAACTTCCTTCAGCAACAATCTGCTGGTGCTGACGCTTCAATGCTCGTCACGAACAATTGATGCGGCATCAGATGTTGTTTGGGTCCTTTTGATAACGCGTGGGCATCCCCCGCCGTTGCTGAGTGCAACAAACAATTTTTTATTAAACTTTACGTAATGAGGGGCTATGAACTCTAAGATATCAAAGTGCATTGCACAATTTCATATAAAGAGCTTGTAAGATTCCGGCTATTGAAATCATATGAGAAACCCAGATCAATGCCAAAATCATCATTTCTTATTTCAGCAGTGATAATGAGTAGATTAAAATCAACAATATTTCATGGGGCTGAAGTAAAGTGCAGCAAATGTATGGGTTGATAATTTGTTATCTAATTTTTTCGCGAAGGTTTAGTGATGATCATATCTTTCTCGAATGTGCATATCGCCAACACAATGTCGCCACTCGCCTTGAGAGTCGAGTAATACTACTGACCATCAGAAAGACGGTCTCTCATAGGCAATTAAGTACAATTATGTCATAACTTCTGCAATAACTTCCAAAAACGCATCTATGAGAAGTGGTGCAATCATACTCACAAATGCCCTGCTGTTGATGACTTGGCTGAAAGAAATTTTCCTAATCATCAGAAGGCGGATCGACCAATTGCAGGACTAAATCGTTAGGATCTTTACGTTTCATTTCTTCCGAAAATAAATCGACATGATATTTTTCGGAACCCTCGCCATTTCTTCCCTCAGATTCATCCGACGTTCGGTCTACATTTGACCCCCCAAAGCCATCATTAGTTTTCTTAGTTCTAACTAACTTCAAGTCGGTGGACACTTCATCAGAACCCTCGTCATCCGCTTCAATAGATTCACCAGAATCCTCATCCGTTTCATTAGATTCATCAGATTCATCGGAATCCTCATCAGCTTCCCTAAATTCATCGGAATCCTCATCAGTTTCACTAGATTCATCAGATTCGTCGGAATCCTTATCAGTGTCACTTGATTCATCAGATTCCTCATCCTTTTCAACAGGTTTAGCAGAATCAGAATCGACGGACGTTTCATCAGTTTCAGCATTTTGCGAGGGCTGTGAATAGGCTGATACTTCATCAGTTGAAGTATCCACAGTTGGTTGTGAATCAGCGGAGGTTTCATCAGTTTTAGTAATTCCAGTCTCATGTGAATCGGCTGACGCTTCATCGCTTTTGGCATTTTCAGTCAATTGGGAATTGACGGACGTTTCATCAGTTGTGGCATGTTCAGTCTGTTGGGAATCGACGGACGTTTCATTAGTCGTGCCATGTTCAGTCTGTTGGGAATCGACGGACGTTTCATCAGTTGTGGCATGTTCAGTCTGTTGGGAATCGACGGACGTTCCATCAGTTGTGATATTTTCAGTTGACTGTGAATCGGCAGACTCACCAGTTGTATTGTCAGTCTGTTGCGAATCGGCTGATGTTTCATCGCTTGTTCTATCAGTTGGTCGTAAATCGGCGAAATCTTCAGTTGTCTTAGTATTTTCTGTAGATTGTAAATCGGTAGACATCTCAGTTGTAGTAGTTTCAGTGGATTGGGAATCGGCGAGCGCCTCATCGATCTTATTATTTTCAGTGGTCGTTGGTGGCGCGTTATCAATTCTAGTATTTTCAGTGGTCTGAGAATCGGCGGACGTTTCATCCGAACTATTGTCTATGGTCCGATCTACTTCAAGTGACTGTTCTTCGGTTTGCGGTTCATTGGAGATCGCATCGTTCTTTCCTCTCACATCTGCCGATTGAAAATCTGCGTGCGGAATCTGAGGAACTTCTATGGGACTGTTGAGGTCAAAGGAAAGTTTTTCAGCAAGGGGATCAAGTTCACGGAGGATGTCAACATCGTGGGCAACAATTCCTGGTAGCTTTGGGAGTTGTTGTCCTGCCGTTTCAGGCAGGACGGACTCTTGACCACATACCACTTGCAGGAAGACGAGCGTCAGCACCAGATTAGTTTCTGAAGAAGAAGTTTAGAAAATGATTCATCAAATCAGAATTTACATCAATTTATTCATAATGAATCACAATTAGAAAAAGACGACAAATCTAAGAAAGTTATTTTTCAAGAATTTTGAGCCTTTATAATCATATCCCTTACTATGCCCTGTTTGTAACCTGTTTCATTCTTATTCGTTTCCTGCACCATTCCAACCATTCGTTACCTCTATCATACCTGACCATATACGTATCCCATATATCCTGCAGCCACACGAAGCCAATACCACATCCTGCCGCCACACGAAGCCAATACCACATCCTGCCGCCACACGAAGCCAATACCACATCCTGCCGCCTCACGAAGCCAATGCCTTATCCTGCCGCCACACGAATGAAATATCCTGCCATAAGTATTCAATATAATTTTTTCGTACATATATCATACAATATTCTGCCGAACGTATCCGGAATTTAAATCAAATAGCTAACTAACGTGAATATCATTCAGCTCGAGATAGTAGCATTCACGTTAGGAGTGGGCAATTGCGATTCTTGAGCAGCATCGAACGTACTTATCACATGTTCTTGCGTCCATCCAAATATCCATATGATTTAGACATCTCGAAGCGCTAAGTAGTGAGTATTCACTCCAGTAACCGAAAATAAATTTCAAATAGCTGCAAACAAACAGCATGGTGTTGAGCACATACTGACATAGTACAATAAAGAATGACTATTCTAATTAATTCGAGATCAACGCAAACCCGACTAATTCAAATAACTGCACACTATCAGCTCCCAAGGCTGATAGTGTGCATCACGTTAATCTAGACTAAAGTAAATGTTGGCTTGTTTAAATTTAAACAGTTGCTGAAAACTCAAGCAAAAGAACTTGCGTCTATGATGAATGTCTAAGATAGAAGAGGAAGTGCGTGACGACACATAGATACGAGCGTAGTGATTTACTCTCCAAATTTACTGATCTGGCAGGTATATTATGTGCGAATCCATATTCCCATTTAATTACTCAAATAATGGTGAAATTTTGGCTATTTTCTTTACTTTTAAATTCCTGGTAAATTTGCGACTTCAGCAGCCAAGTGATTTTAATAATTACTCAAATAACTCAAGTTTATCTGCAATTAGATTAACTAGATAAAAACCATTCAAACATTTGATTAACACTGCACCATCATGAACCATCCGTTGGACATTTTATAATGAAATATTGGTTGATTATATTATTCGATTCTGAATTCTAATGAATTGAAAATTATTCAGTCCATTCCGTAATGCATACCAATGTTGCAATACCTCAAGATTGCACGAGTAGAGACCAAATTTCAGTTAGTGTAAAATGTGTTCATGAGCATCGCATTGTGGATGCAAGCTGGAAGAACTGCCAAATATTTACGGTCTGGGCGACAAACCAAAAACTCTAGACGCAAATCTAAGGCTACGTAGACATTGTCGAAAGTTTATAGATGGATACAATTGTCAAGACTAACGTTAAATTGTTGTAGGATAGAATAAGAGAAATGACTACAGGTTTTTAGCCTGTATACTTTTGTCGTTCCGCCAGTTATTTTCAATTACAGAAGATTCTCGGCGTTAGTCCGTAAAAATCTCGAATATCTGTAGTTGCCTTACGTACAAAATAGACTGCTCACATAGACGGCTTTCCAACTACGATCCATCGATATGATTCGTATGCGATTCTTTATCAGCGAACTAAGAAATATAAGGTACTAATTTTTATGAACGACAGGTATTTGTTTGTATAAGGTATGTTAATAAAATTTTGAAGGAGCAGTCGGATAACTGAAGCCTACTTTTCCAAAGTTATTTTATTCAATAGGAAGAAAGAAGAACCAATGCATATACCCCGATATTTCTTCCATATCAAAATAGATTACTTGTAAACTGCGTAACAATCGCAAAAGTTAACATCTCTGTTAACATCAGGAGCATTGAATTTACTTTAAAAACTTTATCAGAAGAAAGGAGTTTCTTGATCGCAGCATTCAAGAAATCAACTAATCTAGTGGATTCCTATGTAGGAGAATCTTCATGCTCAACGGTTAGGGAACGAAATCAAATGTGATGGTGCGAGACGCCTAACTTCAGAACACGTATTGCAGTCTTTGTTGTAAAAACTAACTAGAATAAAAGAACAAGTCAAACGAAACTGAAGTAATGAGCAATTGGCCGCTATCGTAGGTGGCAAGCGATAAGAATGCTTAAAATTTATATAGGGTACATCTCTTGGCCCGAATAACCACTGTAGGTTAGGACAATGTACACAGTAGCAGAGTTGACAGTAAATTGTGAGAACCGTTTGCAGAACATTTATAGTTTCTTTTAAGTTTAAAAAGCAGAAATTCTAAATATCTTCATTCGCGAAGCCATTACTTCTACGTTTACCCATTGAAGTAAGTCTCAATAGATAAAGAGTATAATGGTTACTTATATCATGCATTGAAATATCGAACAACAGAACACCCTCAAAGAATAAATCTTGGTTTATGGATGAAATTCCAACCTGAACGGGTGATAGTAGGTATACCATCATTTGGGACTTGACAATCTGAAGGCCAATTGTAAAATAGTAATAGCATACTACCTGATAGAACTCAACAAGATTGCCACGATATAAACTTCTCGTCCGACAAAGACATGGTAGTTTATTTGTAGAAAAGGTTCAGAAGACTCAAATAATCCAAGGGGAACAAGAATATTTTTTATTCAATCATAGCCTGTATGAAATTAATGTATAGAGTCGTGTAGGTAATAAAGCTTCGCCCTGCTCTACGTCCTACGAATCTAGTCGAAAATGCCGAGCTTATTCACAAACAAGAGCCTAATACTCTTTGTAAGTAATTTGCTATGTAGGTAGGTAATTGTGCTAGGAGACAAGTCATGCCATGATTTCGAGATTTTCAACATCTCTACTTCTTACACGAAAAAAGCAGAGACTTTCCACGACCCTATAGCACACAACTAATTTCATAGTCTAGCTATTAAGTAATGGTTGGCACGCACCAATTAATTAACCTCATATTACCGAGCACTAACTTAGTAACTACCGTTGGCGCACACTAAAAATATCTTCCAATCAAGATCCAAGTCTGTACGAAGGTTTCACCTCTAACTTACAAGGCCAATTCCTAACAACAATTGCAGATAAGCAATATATCAAAGGAATCCAACATAAAACAGAAAATATAGACACCGGAGTTCATTTGGAAGTTACTTACTCATCTTGCATGTAGATCAGTACGCTACACATGTGGCGAGAACTCCGAGCTGACTGCGTGACTGTTGAACTCGAATCCAAGCAAATTTTAATGTCGTCAATTTGAACACGAGGGTACTAGTCTATCGCGGCATCGATGTTCTCAAATTACTCTAATTCTAAATTTCATCAAAGTTAAAAAAAGTATAAGAATTTAAAAAAAATTTCCAAAAAATTAGTATGAGTAATTCCATATTATATTGAACCAACATATTTATCAAGGTGCTACCAATTCAGGACTGACATTGAAATTATTCAGTAATTTTAGAAAAATAATATATCCTATTAAAATCATGAAACGTTGCGAACAAAACGTGCTTGTTTTTACTCGTGTATAGACTATTATGGCTTTTTTTATAAGCTCGAACCGTCTTTATTAACGTCGTAATTTATTTTGTGATGGTGACGTAACTTGATGCAACTTCGCAATGCGTGCGCAAGAACCGATCAGTTAAATGACGTGTCGGGCCTGAGTCTGTTTTTGTAGCGATTTTTGCACCGCAAGGGAGAAGCGTGAAGACGAGTTAATAGAGCCTGCTTGGATCTGGCTTGTAATTCTTTATCATCTAGAATTGAAGTGAACTTATGAAGTGCGTTATGCGGTATCATTTCCTGAAACACTAACACGATTATCAGCGTACCTGTTGTAGCCGGAGTGGACTTTGGTAATGGTGTAACCCTAAAATATTTATATTTTATGAAGATGCACTCCAGTTTCAACTTTTCCCTTTCAGACATTGGTTTGTGGTAACATATTAGTGTTATAGTGTATTTACTTATGAGCATATCACCTAAACATACCAGTCTGTATGGTACCGGAATTCCTAAAATAAGTAGCGGTCAGTCGGTCACCACAAATTTCCTCAATCTAAAATAATTTATCGCAATTGTACGTGGCACGAAGGCCGCCCGCGCGAGACAGA
Source organism: Hyalella azteca (assembly GCF_000764305.2). Classification (NCBI taxonomy): domain Eukaryota; kingdom Metazoa; phylum Arthropoda; class Malacostraca; order Amphipoda; family Hyalellidae; genus Hyalella; species Hyalella azteca. The sequence continues at coordinate 283,524 of NW_025943479.1, read as the reverse complement.
GCTGGCGACTTTAGTAATATGAGACATGCAGTCCCGCGCAAAGCCTCCAGAAGGCGATATTTCATTTGAATCCAAAGAGCATGTAAACGCGTTAGAGAAGGCGCGAGGTGCCCTAATTCTACTGTTGTTTTTGTGTGCGGCGTGTGGCATTCATCGCGAAATGAGTAAATGGTGGCTAGTGAACAAAGACCCTACATTGCACCATTCTTTAGCCGAGAGCCACATGCCGCGGGCTTAATTACTAAGGACACGGGTCTCTCATATATTAAGAGATCGCTTCCTTGTGTGAGATCGTTCGCATGTTGTCAACACAGCGCGAAAACAAGGCAAGGAACCTGCACGAGTGACTTCACCTCGCGTTGTACTCGCTCAAGTGACGCATAAGCAATTCATTTGGAGAATGAAACGAAATCGACGTATAGAATAATTTATATCGGATAAACTCCATTAATATGTAATAATTAATAAAAATGATAAATGGGTAGCACTTGCAAAGATCCATTTCCATTAGGCTATAGTCAGCAGTCCTGTGAGAAAAGTCAACAAATAACATAACAAAGGCTGTAGCACAATCACTCAAGAAATTCATAACAATTTTACAAGTGCTAGTGAAGAAAGACACAAGCAGTTAGTAAATAGTAAAGGCATAGACATCCTACGCAAGAAGTGCTAGTAACAATTTTTACAATATAATGTTTACTCTCGCCAGTGCAACAGCACTGTGCGTTGCGGAATCCTGCATCTCGGAAAACCGAAATGCTCCTATTTAGACACCACTATCCTTGGTACCAAGGATAGTGGTAACTAAATTATATGCTTTGTTTTAGTTCGCGCATGATCGCTACGAGTCAACTGCTATAAATTCAATAGAACTTAGACGAAACAAGCGAAGCAAGTACTGCGGTAAGCAGCTAATTAGATACAAAGCACATTCGTGAATATACTGGCTAAGTCTACTATGCTCTTTGGTGCTACCACATTGCTAATACTTGTCACAAACGAAGCAAACTTTCGAAATATTAACGCTTGGTCCAGCCTTACGTAGATGAATACGATCTCATTCCGCACATCTAAATAAATTTGTTATGACAATGTTTATAAAAAAACTGGCATGCGGTAAGGCTGCTGTAGTAAGCGACATCAAGGCTGACGAATAACCATCAAATGGCGAAAGACAACTTTTAGCACACATGGCAGATGGTGCAACAGGCGCCTGATTTGCAGGTAGACAGTTAATCTTAATGCTTGCATCATCGGGGTAAATAGTTTGGGTTACAGAGACACCAGCTGCTTGGCTGTGAGCGAGTCTGGGGAAGCGAGCTCCGAGGAACTGGAAGGTTGCTGTTGCGTTGCGAATTGAGTTGTGTTTTTAGAGGAGCCCAAGCTGGATGAGGCGGAAGGGTGGGGCATAATAGGCGTGGTGAGAGGCGTGAGACCGGTGGCCAGGCTGCTCACTGTAAGCGGCGTCACAGGAGTGAGCCCCGTGCCTCCTTCCATCATTGAGTCGAAATTGAAACCTCGTAAGCCAGCGGACGGTGTCTCGATAGACACGCCAAGCTCGGTGAGCGGTGCCACGGCAAGGCTGGTGGGTCGGTGTGGCTTAGACACGACCATCTCGTCGGAAAATTTCGTTGTAGGAACATCAGTATGAGTGACAGGCACACTGGCTTTGCCTCGAGGAATGATTGAGTTAAACAATGAGTTGGTGTACTGCTCTTCAGAGTCGCTAAGGGTTTCTTCCTTAACACAAATCTCCGAGTCCGAATCTGAGACGAGCGCTCCAGGTAGATGTGCTGCGTTAGGGGCGCTGCACGTCACGACCGCGGGTCGAGTAGACGCCACTGACGAGGCCAGCACACGTCCAGCCGACGTGACGACAACGTTGACGTTGTTGTTGAGACGAGACGATCGCGTGCAGACAGGCTTGTGCGTCGCTAGTAGGAACTGCAGCTCGTCACGCTGGGTCTGCAGCTGCTCAATCTCGATCTGCAGGGAAGATTTCTTTTCCTCAAGACGGTCGGTCTCTTCCTGTAGCGTCATCGTCTGGTCGAGGCGACGCTTGCGACATCGCGCCGCCGCCATCTTGTTGCGCTCACGACGGACTAGTCGCTTCTGCTCCTCTTCTTCAGACAACTGTAAATGAAAAAATTCATTACGTTACTTCAGTTACTATTTAAGGCATTAATAAAGATATGGAATACATAAATTCATAACTCAGAATACCCGAATGAACTGCAGTTGACCTTTCAAAGTTAGACACTTGGCATCTCGATCAGATACAATATCATCTACTACTTTCGATAAGAACGACGTCACGAACGAAATTGATAAAAAACGCAAAAATTGTTCATTAAATAAAATATATTATATTCCATACAACTATCGTTAATTACCAGAAATTGTAATGAAAAGACAACATAAACATCCGCAGGTAACTGAAAACAACGTAGCTGACATCTCCGGAGCCACTCTTGAAAATTTTTAAATTATAATTTTTTCCAAGACGAAAGCAATAAAAGTTGTCTTTGAGCGAAAACGCTTAGCAGAACTTGATGATAGATCTTGATGAGGAAAAAATCAATTTGATGAGGATCATTTTGAAGGAACATGCGTTGTGCCAGTGCCATCAGGCAGCTGGTGTGTGACGCTTAATTGCGTCATGACAGGTCATTACTTTTACCTTGACAGGTGGTAAAAGAAGTTGCAGATAAACGAATGTTTCAATTCCCCGATTGAAATTTTTAAATTGAGAACAATACCAGATAGAACGAATCTTAAGCAGGAAAAATTGTTCAAGCAATTAAAAAAATCGCACAAAATGATGGAATAACTTAAGATTTAATTCTCACAATGATGTTAGAAATAGAACACTATTTTAACTAGAGAAATTTCCCAACAATAATATAGAACTTAAATTTGTACACTAGCTTGCTCAAGTGATAAAACAAATCAATCGAATTCCGAAAAACAAGGTAACCAATAATTTAACTCTGTTTGGCTTTTACCACGATGTCTCGAAAATTATTATCGGGTTTCCTTCGCTTTATGGAAAGACTTGGTCATTGCTACAACAGCAATGATCATGCTGGCTTGCGGCGCGGTGGATTCACCACTACTTCATACAACCAGCAGGCAGCTGGATTCAGCGCGCAAGGAGTCACCCAACAAGTCAGCACGGCTACTGGTGGTGCTGGCTTGCAGGAAATAGCGTGCTGGAGATGCAGGCGTGCAGAAAAAGGCGTGCTGGAGATGCAGGCGTGCACTCAACAAGCCACCATGCTAGCGCAGAGAGCGCTCGAGGACCCATACATCGGGAGGTATGCGCTCACGCAGCAGACTCTTACCTTGGCAGTGTTGTTGGGCCGACGTCCTCCCATCCTCCTGTTGGACGAGTGTTGTGGCGGCTGCTCGTTGCCAGAGTCAGAACTGTTGCTACTGGCACTGCTGCTGACGTTGAGGGCAGCGACGCTAGGCATGGAGCAGGCGTTACTGTTGGTACTGCTGGCAGCGCTAACACTCAGGATGCCAGTGATGGGCAGTAAGGGAGGAGGGCCACAAGTCGAGGTCTCTTTAAAGTCGTTACGAGAACTGGACGTGTCCACGACAGTCGCGATGCCGCCACCCAGACTCTTGCTGTTGTGCACCGAGATGAATGTGCTACCTGCACAACCGACATACGTAAGTAATGAAAATGAATAATACATGGGAATTTGCTCCATCATATAATATATATAATAGCCGTTTCAGCGTTGATTATGCCGTTAGAACTGTAGCAGATTCTCAACTTCGCAGAACATTCACAGCTTGTTGCGGTCTCGATTGCGCAGCTCTCTACTCAAATTCTGCTGTGCTTAACCGCCAGGCCTCCTCGCCGATTCTGACCAGAAACTGGCGCACAGAGCTGGGATCGAACCCGCACCTCGCTGCGCCAATCTTGGTTACTCTGAAGTGTAACCACGGAGCCAGCCTGCCGTATACATTACCTCACGCTGCAACCTGGTGTCTCACCATTTTTCCGCTCATTATTGCTGGTATATCTAATTAGACCCGATTTATTAAAAAATATATATGACCTTTTTAGATTGCAACGTCTAAAATATTACGTAACTTGTAAACAGTGAGATAATAGGTTTAACTTTAATAAAAGATTAGATTGAAAGTTAAAATCTTTGAGTTGAAAAAGGATCAAACCTAATCGGAGAATTGAAAAAAAGTGCCTACCGGGAGAAAAAACACGGTGGTGGCATTTGACTATCCTTCAATGAGTTTCGTTAAGTATATATACATTTGAAACAATTGAACCATCATAAACGAAACTAATTCTAGAGATAAGAAATTGCGATCCAAGGGCGACACAGCGCTGACACTGACCAGGCTGCGGGTGAACAACAGGAGGTACGAAGCCCGCTTGATTGGAGTGCGTCTCAGGAGGCTGTGTGTCGACGTTGGCAGACGCCTGCAGGAACGTTTGTTGGATGTTGCGTAGGGTTGTGGGGGTCAGGGTGGGCGTCGTGAGTGTCGGCACGCCGCTCTGTACGCCGTCCACCGTGCTCAACTGAAATAAAAGAAGTTTTATTACTTTAGACTCGAGCGCGACAGGAATGAACTCAAGCCACTGGCAAAGTGGAAAGATGGTTAACATTTCTCATCATTCAACACATTAATATTAGTGTTGTCATGGATAAGCGAGATAATTTAAAACCCGATACTGATACATATATTTTATCCAAACCGCCATACCACTGCATCAATCGCTATTATTAGACGAGTAAAAGGAGTGTCGAATATATAGTCTATCTTAGTGGTTTAACAGCACTCCACTGCTGAAATTTTGTACCGTAAATCATCTCCCATAAAATCAACAAGGTCGAAGTTTTCGATTATCGCAAATTTCTGAAATAACGATTACGAGTAAAAATTATTCATGGCACTTTATGACCGCACGGCTTCAAAGGACGATCGTGCATGCAGCAGCCGGCGAGAAATGTGCAGCGTTAGCATCTATGAGAAGAATAAACTGATGAGAACAGCAACAGAAACGATGACACGTTAAGCACAATAAATCGCTTACACGTGATGTCGGACGCGTGTTCCAGAGACAGAGCAGGGTCGTGTCACGTCTCGTGCTTACATTACAACTTAATCTCAAACCAGGCGTTCATCGTTAGCTACCACGAGCTGCAAGACACTTGGGAACAATACACAAAATCCCATAGTACTGAAGGTGAGCAAATACAAGCGTCACAATAATCCAGTGAGAGGACATCGGGAAAACAGAAGCCTGTGGAACAAGTGATAGGGAAAACAGAAGCCTGTTCACGCTAACGGCGCAACTAGCAAACGATTTGACAGCAGAGAAGCTAACGCAGAGCAAGACGCGTCTTAAGAAATGATCACAGAGAAGCACATTGGAATTTTTAGTTCGCTTTACAGCTGCCTAACCTAGTGATGGATTAATTTTATCGGAATTAGTATAACGCAAGCGTGGGCAATGGGCATGTTTAGAACTGATTGGCAGCAGACATGATCACAAAACGTTCAACTGATTTGCTTGCGAGAAAGTGATAGTAGTTGGCACAGAAGGCTGGCCTGTCCAACAACAAGTCGGCGCAGAACACAGAACAACGTGTCCAACAGGTCGGCGCAGAACACACCTGTAGAGCAAGACACCTGTGCCTCTAACGCTGGTCTGTGGGCCACTACTCCACAATAAGGTTTCAGCTGGAGTAAGGGCTTATAACTTCTGCCTCACGTATGGCATAAACGCGTTAATAAATGAGCTATTCGTCAAAACCAATTCTCAAACGTAGGAGAACTTGGGACAGCGAGTGCACTGAAGGCCAAATCGAACAAAGCGATAGTAGTATATAGGCTTCATGTAATGGGAATCAAGGTACAACCAGTCTCGTCGGACAAAAAGATGTCCGACTAAAAGGCAATAAAGGTGCTGACTAACAATATCCTTTATACCTGTATGTTACATCAACAAAGATTTGCGAAACAAGTGAAGAACATAAAACAGAGGAAGATCAAATTTATTTTCTGCTCCATTCCGAACTGGATGTGAATTTCCGCTTCACTTCAACCCTATCTAATTAATCTGAGTTATTAAAGCTCAGTCTGAGATGAGTTACCCTCAGTCGCAGCTTGGATGAAAATCAAGCCAAGCAGCAACCAGAAGCTAAGTATGATACATATATATAGCGGCAGGAGCGCAAGAAGCAGTTGGTCGGGTACGCTGATGTACCCGCAAGAACCATGTAAGGCGTTCGCGTCCAGCCAACACCTGCCTGTCCCTGCCTGTGCTCGGTATGAGTCAGAGACGGCATCCCCGCGCTATACTTGGCACGCTTACGTCACTCGCAACAATGCAGGTCTACGACTCGCCCACCACCACGCCGCCGCCGCCACGCACTCGGCTCATCATTATATATCAACAATAATAATAACTAATGCATTGAGCTCACAAAACATACAGGAAAAAAGTGACACGAATGAAACTACTATCAAACGAGGATTTCACACACAAAATCAGCATCAGCTGCATAAAACCTAATTTTTAAACAGTTCCAGACGCTCTGAAAAACAAACTTCACATCTCGCAAACGTTTCAAAATATTCAACGAGAAAATGGATAGTTACTTTGAGCCTCTCCGTTGACGCAACAAAGTCTATGGACCATCAAGGACACGCAAGCTACCTGCTGAGCCTGGATAGCAGCATGATTGTAGGGCGGCGCTGGAGGCTGAGCGGCATGCGAGGCCCTGTAGTGAGGCGGCCACGGCTGGTACAGAGCTTGGTAAGCTTGTTGCTGGGGCTCTTGTTGTTGGGCAAAGGTAACGCCAGAAGGGTATTCTAAAAGGTGAGCAGGGGTCTCGTACCAGCTGGTTTGTTGCGACCCAGCTACGTAGGATTGATGGTCGTAATGAGAACGTTGGTAAGGCTGGTACCTAGCGTCGTGGTGATGGCCATGTACTGCTCGTCCTGAGTAGCTACCAACAGCTGGATGGTAAGCAGGCTGAACAGAAGATGCTGGAGCAGAAAGATTGCCGTACCACCAAGAATTGTTCGGTCGTGAGCTACCTTCTTGGTCGATTTGGGTATTCTTCGCACAAGATCGTGTGTCAGTCCAGTAAGGCCATGAGTTCATATTATTGACCTCATGGTAGGTCCAAATTCTCTGCGGCTTAATCAATTGGTAGTTTTGGTACGAAGGAAGATGGTCTCAATCAGTCTCTAGTCCCATGCATGTCCACTTTTTTAACGCCATCAATCATATTTCCGTTTGAATATTCATGAAACAAGATGATTCACACACATAGACTACAATAGGCGACAGTACAATTGTAACACCGTCACCACATGAAGCACAGGACGTAGCGACACAAGAGCTGCCATCAACAACACACTCAGGACAGACACAAGAGGTCCAGGAGCAGCTCGGGTATCACAAGCGCGGTGACTCATGGTCGACTGAGGCGAGCAGGCAGTGGCGCTCCTGAGGCGTCTTGGCACTGACGGAGGAGGCGACCACGCAGGTGGTGACTCACAGGTGCTGCTACCGCGGGTGCCTTACTTCGCACGACATGCCCTATAGTCTATACAGTACATTTCTGGGCTACACGGTTCATGGATCGGTATGAGTTTCAGCCGAATAATAACAAACCTAAAGATTATTTAGCTTTACCAAAAAATTAATAAATGAAATAAATACAAAAAAATAGTGACAAAGATTTGCGCTCCCCCTCGTGACCGCAATGCGGGGATCTGACTGGTGACGCAACGCGTGCTTATCGGCTAAGAGTTTATAAGAAATTCGCAAGCCTAATTGGCTGTACATAGCTTGCCTGATTGGCTGTATAGCGCACGTCAGTCCTGAATGAGTCTTCAAAACAAACTCCGAGCACGCAATTCTATAGTGATAAAACTTCTCAGCAAAAGCGTACCTTAAAACATGACATTGTGACAGGAGCGTTAATTTTTCTGGATGTTTTGTAGGATAAATAGAAAGCAGTGTCAGCACCTAGATATAATAAAATTGAAAATTTCAGAAGAGCAGAATAAATAAAATAATTTTTTTATCGTGTAAAATACAAGCGACCCGTGTAACGATGTCATACCCAAGAAGCGTTAACGGTACAATACGCAATGTAATGTGGACGGAATACAAAATTTCAACCACTTGATGGTATAAACTTCACGGCAACGAGTGGAGTCATGACCATAGGACACGGCCACGACACCACGGCCGTCACGCTGGCCACGTGCGTGCAGCACGTAACCAGCAAATTTATCAATGTTAACAGCAAAATACTTAGTATTACACTTGCTAATAATTTGTTCTTAATCTGCATTTGGAATAAACGCAATTGAAAATGCGGCATCGTCACGGCAATTGAGCAGCAACTTTATAATCATATCTTTGATTGATTTATCAATTCAGACTTCATGCAACCTCGTTTACAGCATCGGATTAACTTTTAATACTGATACAAACTAAAAAGTTAGATAACAACAGCTACTTGTACTCCTGGAGTACTTCTGTGAGTAATAACAAGATTAACAGAAGAATTCATCGCAATATCACGCTGGGAATCCCAAAAGAGTGCGATCTTTATCAACTAAAAGAGGATAATGATTTGCAGTCCAAAGGGTACGGTCTATGCTGTCATGAAAAGGGTATTATTTTATCACACAGAAGAGGAAAAATTGCCCATTAAGCCCAGAACAGGGTACGGCATTTGTGGCCTAATATAGGATACGACTTTTTCGCTCACAAGAGGGAGAACGGTTCTTTCAGACCAGAGGAGGGAACGGTTTTGCTGCTGAGGTGATCACTGCAGCGCGCGATCTCGAGGCTCCATCGTAATCTTTATTTTGGGCAAAAGCCGCGACTCCAATAACTTTAGACGTGAGCTCAACAGGGACAAGGCCCTGAGAATTGTTGCCGTGTCTTCTTAATACACGAGCAAATCATACCAACATGCCTCTTACGTTTGAAGAGTTACGTACAGTAATCGCGGCAAAATGACTAATTGAAGGTTAAAAAGAGTAACCACATGTAGTTGTACTTTCGAACAGGGTAAATTTTCCGTTCTCAGGCTTCCATTGTATACAACGTTGATCGAATGGAAAAAATTTCCTCGACCAATAAAAGAGATTGAAAAAATTAGAAATTCAATTCCATATTGCGGGGTCAAAACTAAATTTTAAAGGAACAGCTTAATAATTGAATGGTCATTATTTGTCTGTCTTAGCAAACGAAACCTTATTTTATTCGAATATTATTGGATGATTATTTGATTTGATACTCAAACAAAATTTGATTGGCATGGCGAAAAATAAAACTGCTAATCGTGATGAACAGTTCAATAGAAAGTTAACATAAATAAAAGACACCATAAGTACCTAAACTCTTATTTTGGTGTAGTTCGACAGAAGCTTTACTTTTATGCAAGTTTTGATTGAAGACCAAAGCATACTTTTTATTAATAATCGTCTTGTTCGTTTTTTCAACGAGTCGAACAAAAGTTTCGAAACGTCACAATTTATTAAAACGTCATTTGGAAACCTGCTTTTTTATCTTCTTTTGAGCCAGCAAGAAATTTTGTTCGACTCATTGAAAAAACGAAAAAAAATATTATTAATAAAATGCGTGCTCTGGTCTACAATCAAACTTGCATAAAACTCTTATTTGTACGCCAACGAGACGCGGTTCTTATATTTGAGAAACGTGCTTTAACGCAGGTTTTCTTCGTAAGAAGCATATAAAAGAAATAGAATCAAAATGAATGCATAGACAGGAATGCATTGTCTACAAGCTTGCGTAGAAGAAAAGAGTTCCTGTTCGAACAATTTAATTCAAACTTATTAAATATATATTAATGAAATTAATTATTATGAATTAAAGGATTGAGAAAATTTATCTGCCAAGATTATAATCCCATATTCATCTTCCCCACGTCGTGATATAAATAGTGATCGGTTACATGCAGACGCTACCGTTCCCGGCAACGCAATGACGCAAGCCTAGACTTTCTCATTGAGACGCACCTCCAGTGTTGCGATGGCAAGTCACAGAGCTAACGCAAACTTGCTGATGTCGTCAGACTATTGAGCAACCATGGGAGCTCGAAGCGCATTCCTTATGCATACGTGATCAAATTATGGTAAAGAGAATCCGTGCAGCGTTTGAACGCAGAGCGAGGCGAGGAGATGCTACCGCGTCGCGTTGGATCGTTCACGATTCGTTTTCATGGCTGCAGGTGAGTCATAAAATAACACTGTTCAATGTCAAACTAACTAATTATCTGGGTCAGATTTGAAGGGATAATAGCGATTCTTTTCAAGTGTCTTCATCCGAGAGCATATATTTTTATTTCACTTTTTAAATTAACCACTCACTATTAGGTTCTATATAGGAGTGGGTAGTGAAAGAAAGTGCATTTTAAATATGGTATGGTACAAGGAACCCAGTCAATGCTTCAAGTCCCCCACCATTTTATGGTAACCAACACTAATTTACATAGAAAACACTGTAGTTTGAGTTGGATAGCTTCAATAAAAATGAATGACAAAAAATAGAGCATCACAAAAATATAACTTATCACTGGATGACTTAGAGTGATCAATGAAGAAGATCTTGAAATTCCTCAACTGTGTCACATGCATAAGGTTAATATAGTTATTGAGAGTATGAAGCTCATGCCAAACAGAAATAAATGAACTTGCCCTCCCTGAACTGAGAATCTAGCATCCCTACCGTCAACACCGAACAGTCATAATATATTGTGCAGTCTTTGAAGGCATAACTGTGCAAAACAAGCAATGCATGTATAATAATGTATGCAGCCAGCCATGTGCTTTTACATGATGTTGAGAAGACATGCATGTACAATAATGTATTGCTGCATACATTAATGCAATTATGCATTACTGCATACATTACTGCAGCAAGTCATGTATTGCTGCATACATTACTGCAGCAAGTCATGTATTGCTGCATACATTACTGCAGCAAGTCATGTATTGCTGCATACATTACTGCAGCAAGTCATACATTGCTGCATACATTACTGCAGCAAGTCATGCATTGCTGCATACATTACTGCAGCAGCAGGTCACTGTCATGTTCAACAGCCCTGACTAGCAAAGCAGCAACAAAACACCATTTTCATATATTAACTTCACACCAAAGTAAATATTTTTTCCACAATGTAGCTGCTCAATAAGACATAAAACAATTGTTTTCTACTTTATAGCAGTTTTAACATTTATTAGGCCATAGGCCTGTTGCCGATTCTTAATATCGCAGAACATTCACAGCTTGTTGTGGTCTCGAACTTGCGACTCACTGCTACAATTCTGCTGTGCTTAACCGCCCGGCCTCCTTGCCTATTCTGACCAGAAACTGGCGCACAGAGCTGGGATCAAACCCACACCTCTCTGCGCCAATCTTGGTACTCTGAACTGTAACCACTGGGCCACCCTGCCCCTGCCTTTGGATAATTTTGCTCACAAGTTAAGAATAAATAGCTATATATAGCCTGAAACATTTTTAGAACGCTCAGTATATGTATATATTGATGTGCACATGTTTTGCTTAAAATTTTGAAATAGAGTGTCCATTTTTTAAAGGTGAAAACCAAAAACTAGTAGAATTTTTTTTACAGTCAGCACTATAGATGACAAAGGCTCATGGCTCATGTAAATTTAACAGGTAAAAATTACTTCTTAATGACACACAAGGTCACAGTTGTCATGTTAATAACCTTCACTAAAAATAGTCTATTTTAAGACAAAATTGCAGCACAACTTGTTAGCAAGATCAAACCAATTTTAGTTATTCTGCACTTCTAAAAACCATACAAATCATAGTTTTGACCAGTTACAATAAATTTTTTTATGAGTGGCAAGTCAAATGTAGGACCTGCCAAGTGGCAACTAATATCCTGGACATCAAGATTAAAATTTTTGTATTTAGTACTAAATGTCCAAAGCAACACAAAATCTTGCAGCTCCAAAGTAATAAATTTTCAATAATATTTTCAACCATGCAGTTTGATCCTGCATTAGATGAGAGGTAATACATCTTGTGACTGAAAAATTGACAGAAAATCTTGTGTTGTAAAACAGAAGGTATATATATCATAGTTGCAAACAGTGGACTGCTGTCAACTGGTGTTCTTTTTTGTGTCCCATAATTTTCTTTAATGTTGGTGTTCTTTTTGTGTGATTTTACTTGTTTTCCTGTTATTAATTTCATATTGATTTTATATTGATGTGGTATTACCACATCCATGAACATGCAATTGAGCACTTACAACAACCTTGTTCACTGCAAGCTTCACCATCAGCAGCTGTATAGCATTTCTTCTGTATCTGTAAACTTACAGCATGGCTTGTAATTTCACACAATTTTAATTGAGTCAAGCTAATTCACTATGACAAAAAAAAAAAAATCATGAAAACATACCTGAAACAGAAATAAATATTTTAGTGACAACTACTATCATATTTTTGGAGAAATAAATCATAGATTAGGTTAATTACATTTCATTCTATGATACCTGGTGCACAATTCTATCTATGACATTCTATGCACAATTTTGTGATACCTGATGATGCATTAATTTTTTGTTAAGTGAATATTTTTTGCTGAGCAAAGTATATGTAATCAAAATATTTTCTGCCAATTCACTCAATTGATTTTTTTGTTAACTGGAGCCTTTGCTAATCAAGGTTCTACTGTAAAGGTGTTTTTACAGGTGTCCCTAATTACCCCGTCTTGCAGAAATTGCAGTCAGTTTTTTTAAGTGAGACGCTACTTGTGTTAATCACTTTCTAAAGCTAACACCTGTTTGCAACTTTTAATCAAATAAAATTTTTTAATACAGAGCAAATATATATATATTTTTTTTTTGCTTCAGACCTGAGCAGAGGTAGGTAGTTTTCCAAAATATCACTTTTCAAACTTTTTTCAGGGATTTTGTAGAGGCAGTAAATGTATGATTTCTCAACTTGCTTTATGCTACATAGGTAGTAAAAATGTTGAACTTTACACTACTATTTTTACACCACTAATATTTAGTTTAGCTGCTGGCACATTTCTATGAAATGTGGGACGACTGTCCCGATTTACCCCACCCATCCCTTATTACCCCATTTGACAGTATTGAGAGCCTGAGAGTGAGAGGGAACAACTTATAGGGCAGGGTGGCCCAGTGGTTACAGTTCAGAGTACCAAGATTGGCGCAGGCCGCAGGGAGGTGCAGGTTCAATCCCAGCTCTGTGCGCCAGTTTCTGGTCAGAATCGGCGAGGAGGCCGGGCGGTTAAGCACAGCAGAATTGTAGCAGTGAGTTGCAAGTTCAAGACCGCCAAATGCTGTAAATGTTCTGCCATGTTTAGAATTGGCAACAGGCCTAGGGCCTAGGCCTACTAAACGCTGAAACCGCTATTATTATTATAACTTGTGCAGGGAAAATATAAATTGCCCATAAGTCAAGTTGTGACTAAACTTGTGTAGCTATGAGTTAATTTATTTAGCTGCAGTGTATCATTCATCAATCATCATTGTATGCGCGTGATGCCTCAAGGCTCAAAGTAACATCCCTATTTCCTAGTGATTGGTTTTTCATCATAACTTATAAGTTATAATTCATAATTTCATGTACACTCTGAGAGTGAGACCTGAGTCTCTGAGATTCTCTCAGGAAAAGATTCTCTTCAATTCAAAGGAAAATTAGCAGTTGATAAAATTTAATTGCTCGGGGTAATATGAAGTACACAGCTGTACACTTGCTATTCATTACACTGTTGATTTGTTCTCAGCTCTTCCCTATTGTTAGGTATGTGCACAAAGTACGCTCAAACGTAAACAATGCTGGCAAAATGGCGGACAGGCACTTTCCGCATCGGCGCGCGTAAGGTATTTAATTTTGAAAGTCCCACCAAAATGTTAGCTTAATTTGATTGAGTTTTGTTTGGAAACGAACTAAAAAAACTTGAACTATGACTACATCATTTTTTTTTTTCGAGAAATGTCTATCAAGTACCTGCTTAGCTGGGATGTGCAAGAGGTAACATTTGGGTGGGAAATAAACATGGGTATCGTATTTTGAAATTAATGAGAGATAATTTGAAATCAAGATAATAGTTTTCAGAGCATGCTCTCGAAATTTCAGAGCTTTGCAGCCATTCGGACAGTTTTTCTACCATGTCCTGTCGCGCTGTTTACGTTCAGTTCAGTCATGAGCCAGTGAGGTACGCTGGTCCTGAACTACTGCCGAGACTGAGACATGAGGTGAGACATGAGACAAGACATGAGAGGGTACATGAGACGAGTCATGAGACAAGATATGAGATGAGACATGAGACGAGATGTGAGATGAGCCGCAAGACAAGACATGGGACGAGACATCATGACATGAGACGAGACATGAGTCTGAGATGAGACATGAGACAAGGCATGAGATGAGGAGACAAGCATGAGACGAGACGTGAGATTGGACATGAGATGAGGAGATGACACGAGACGAGACATGAGACGAGAGGAGACATGAGACGAGGCGAGACATGAGACGAGACGAGACATGTAACGAGACACGAGATGAAATGAGAAGAGACAAGACACGAGACGAGACACGAGATGAGATGAGTCACGAGACGAGATGAGATGAAGCACGAGACGAGGCACAAGACGAGATGAGACAAGGCACGAGACGAGATGAGACGAGGCACGAGACGAGATGAGACGAGGCACAAGACGAGATGAGATGAGACAAGGCACGAGACAAGATGAGACGAGGAACGAGACGAGATGAGACAAGGCACGAGACGAGATGAGACGAGGCATAAGACGAGGCACGAGACAATACGTGACATGATGATGATCAGTATTTAATATTATCATTAATATCAATATTCACTAATATTTATTATAATTAGTTATGAATTAATAGTAATAAAACTTAATAATATTATTATTACTAGTAAATTTTATTTGCGTATTCTATTAAATTTCATATTTTTAAGCTTAATTATGGTGCCAAGACCATGAAACTGAAATTTATTCCATCCAATTCTGCCTTTAAGTTAAGTTATAGCATTCATATCTAGCAGTTGCACCCATTCCCCCCACCCACCTGCAGTCAAAGTCTCAACCAAAATGTTTTATTCTAGTTAGAATAGATAGTCTACAACATGAGCTTTCCAATGGTACTAAAAACTTTGAAATTGGCTCATAGGAAGTAAGGAAACCTACAAATGATAGTTTTTCCAAAAAAAGTGACAGAAGTTGGTCCATTTTTGGGGTGAAATTGAAACAAGGAAAAAAATTCATATCTTTTTCATTTTTCAACCGACTTCACTCATACTTATATGATATTTTTCTAAATTTTTTTCTCTTTTCAGTGGTGTAATTTTCATTACGATCAAAGGAAAAATTTTTTTTTGTGCACATACCTACAGTATTGTGCAAGAGTACCAAACACAGACAGCTCAAAGCAAAACGTTTGAGTCTCTTGAGTCTTGACTTTGAGTCTCTTGAGTCTTGAGATGACCATGGCTGATGGCAAGCAACAAAATCCATCGTTTTCCAAGTAATCAAATAGGTAATCGTACAGAATGCCCTGCAAAAGCTGCAAGTTTATCACATTGATTGCGAATGATGTAAGCTTATTGAAGATAGCTAGTTACACTTACGAGAATACGGGTTATGGTAGGAGTGTCAGGAGTTGGGTCCACTGGAGAGGCAGGTCGGTAAAGTTCTGGAACAGCACTAGTATCACTAATAACAGTCACAATGCGATCCGATCCGAAGCTAGCGTTGCTTGAAATAGCGAGATCGGTAAAATCAACAGTAAACGTAGAACTTTTATTGTCTGAGTCACTTGTTAACACTGAGGCTGAGGGTAGTCCTGCTTCTACACCGATAGAGTGTGCTGACAGAGCTGTGTCGCGATAACGAGTAAACATGGCGATAGTCTGAGGCCAGTAGTGATGGCTCATGCACGGGGAATTTCCTCAGCTGAGCTTCCTGTGCCTTTCGAGAGATGACTAACACGACAAGGATTGTCGTCACTGTTAAACGTTGCAACGCACTAACCTCACAGGCTGAGGATGACTCATCCACTGGCAATTTCTCCGAAGGGAGCGATAGTAGGGAGATTCGGTGCACGAAATGTTTCATTCAAAATTTTGTTCAATCCTGCACTAATAATTCCATTCTAGCAGACTTTAATTGGCGAAAGTAATTAGAAACAGTATTTTTTCTAGTACATTTTTACACAGAAATATAAACTAAGTGTTGAATGTTGATTATTTCTAGCTCCAGCGAACATAATGACACGTGAACGAATCAAAATGACATCGATCTCTCACTGGACTAAAAGCGGTATATGACGTAAACATGAGCCAAGTCCTTGTTTACTTCAATAGCGTTTTCGTTTTCAGACTTCAGACATAATAATTTATAACAAAATCGACTTTTTACATATGTTTAGTGTAGAAATGTTGATCAGGTAATACGCATATAAACTATTGAAAGTTGAATCTGGAGACGCATGAAAATTATTGAGTACCAGGAATCGCAAGCATTTCGCACAATTGCGTCATAGCAGTGCAGTGAAACGGTAACGGAGATCATTCACGTCATTCTGCGAATTTATGTCTGAGTTTGGCAATCTGAAACGCCTTTCTGATACATTGAAACTGAGGTATTTCGCAATGTTTAACGTTTTTCTTAAATTCAAGGCTTAGTAACTTAGGTTGCTGTCAAGCAGTCACGTGGTACCAAAACGGACGATCGTATACAATGGGCATGCAGTAGTAAAATCATTTTACTACTACAAAAAATCAACAAAAAATCGCAACTCCATTTTACGAAAATAGAGTTGCGATTTTTTGTGACATGGCTGGATTTTCTGCAAAATATTTCAAGTTTGCACTTTGCTAATGTAGTAACGTTTACATTCACATCCCGATTTCTGTCATTTTGAGGTCTTTACACCAATATATACGTGTAAATATTACTAACATAGTTATGTTGACGTATCGAACAAATTTACGGCCGGTCTCGCGGCTGGTGTCCAAATTCAGTGAGCATGGAATATCTCGCAAAGTAATGAACGTAGAATTTTGCAGTTAAGTTATTGATCTAGAATTTTGCAGTTAAGTTATTGATGTTCTTGATAATCTCCTGTTGTTGTTGAGTAATTTGTGGTTGCTTTTAGTGGACGGAAAAATTTTCCAATGCGGTCATAATTCCGTATCACACGTTTATACTGATTTGCCGGCTTCTTTAAAATAACGGTTAAAGGAATGTTAATAATAACAATAATAATAATAATAATAATAATAATAATAATAATAATAATAATAATAATAATAATGATAATAATAATAATAATTAATAATAATAATAATAATAGCGGTTTCAACGTTATTAGGCCGTAGGCCTGTCGTCGATTCTTAACATCGCAGAACATTCACAGCATTTTGCGGTCTCGAACTCGCAACTCAATGCAACAATTCTGCTGTGCTTAAGGGGAGCGTCTAGGGTAAAATTTATCTCGGCTATTTACAGACGGATCACTCTGAAACTTGGTACACATATGTAAAACAGAAATCTAAGACTTTTTTGTTCATGTAAATTTTTCGAAAAAAAATGAAAGAAAACGTGAAAATTTTAGAAAACGGTCAAAAAAGGGGTACCGTAGAAATCTATCTCCTCCTAGGATTTTCAAACTAGAACATCGAGACACATATCAATCGATGCGTTAACCGCCCGGCCTCCTTGCCGATGCTGACCAGAAACTGGCGCACATAGCTGGGATCGAACCCGCGCCTCTCTGCGCCAATCTTGGTACTCTGAACTTTAACCACTGGGCCACCACTGCCCATTAATCTTACAGTGATGTGTATATGTTTAGTAGATTGCCATTTCGATACAATGTAGCAATTGATGTCTGTATTTTGTTTATAAACGTATTGTGAAATCTTTATAAATAATAAATCATATTACTGGCGTCCAACATTGGATATTGTTTACGAACGTTTGTGACGCGGTTTATTGATGGTTCGTAGACAAATGAGGTCAGAATGTTTAAAAATAGGCGGGAAATATACGTTCAATGTTAGGCGCTGTAAATTTAGGAGCTTACGAAAGTTATGGTAAGAGTGAAGACGAAGCAAAGGATACGTTATAGATATAACTTGACCCAGTCATGAATTAATGAGGTATTGAACGTATTTTTAACCCCTAGATGCAAAAGTGACTGGACCCTACACTTTTCCATAAATGGGTCAAAAAAGCCCCAAATTAAAATCAATGCGTTTTTATGCAAATTTTGTCATTTTGTTTAATAATTAGTATTACATACCACAATATTTAGTTTTACATTGATAAAACAAAAGAAATTTCATGTTGAATTATATATATATATATATATATTTTAGTTCTTTTTATTCGTTATGGAATAGAAAATTATCCACAACAGTAATAAAAAATGTGAATATTGCGAGCATCCTTTGTATATGCATCTGTAACTGACCATTATGATTCCCGCCTTCCGGAACGTAGCCTTCAACACTACTGGACAATCATTTATAAAAATAATAGCGGTTTCAGCGTTTATTAGGCCGTAAGCCTGTCGCCGATTGTTTAATGTCGCAGCCGATAGTCACCCGACAGAACGAATCAATCAAATTAGACCAATCAGCCCTCAGGAGAAACAGCCGGCGATCGAAAGGCCTAGCATCGTCCGCCGTACCGCCAAAAAATTCTACACCGCTCGGACGTAGCGCGCCGCAGCTTTGCAGTGAATGTGATATCCGCCACCAAGCCGCCCGTATCTAGTCCGTGCGTCGAACCAGAGTGGAGCGCAGCCGTGGACCAAAAATTTAACTTCTAAACCAGCCCTGGCGCCAACGCCTACCCTCATAATGCAATAACTATACTCAGCCCCATGCACACCCAAGAAGCCACACCCAGAGCTCGTTCGAACGGCCACTCGGTCGCCTGCCGAAGACCACAACTGCCCTGGATGTAATGGACCATCATGATTCCTGCCTTCCGGAACGTAGCTTTCAACACTTCAAGCCGTCCGTATCTAGGCCGTGGGTCGAACCAGCCCTCGGTCGAACGGCCACTAGTCGAAGCACGATAAATTTTGGAACAGAACTATGCTATCTGAAACCTAACCTCAGATGCGGTGCACGTAAAATTACGTAATTTAACGATGCCCGGAAGTCAGATTCGATCCGCGGCCTGGTGGTGCACGGCAGGTGGTGGTCAAGGCCGGAGGAGGACAAAGCCGAGTGGTGCACGGCTGATTGGTGGATGTCCGGGGATATCAAAGGCGTTCGATTCAGGGCTTATTGGTGCACAAAATTGGTGGTGCACGGCTGCGCTCCCCGGCCACTCCTCGAAGGACGATAAATTTTGGAACGGAACTATGCTATCTGAAACCTAATCTCAGATTCGTTGAACGTAAAATTACGTAATTTAACGATGCCCGGAAGTCATATCCCATCCGCGGTCTGGGGGTACACTGCAGGTTTTATGCATGGTTGAACTTTATAAGGTTGAACCACGAGAAGTTCCGTCTTTCTGTTCAGCTTTCTTGTTACGTCACGTAGATCGAGGAACGTAAACAAACCCGCCATTCCCATGACGGATTGGTTGACTGGTTTGATTGCATTTCGGCGATTGGTTAATGCCCGTGACGTCACAGAGATCAGTGACGTCACATGCGAAAAACGAACTTCATCCGCAAAAATGGGCTTCTGATGGGTCAACCTTATACTAGTTCAACCATGGTTTTTTTATGCAAGGCAAGACGAGGACAAAGCCGAGTGGTCGCAGGTTGTTGCCCGCAAAGTTCCAGTTCGAGCGGTGGCCAATGAAGCGATGCTTCGACGCAACGTTCAGCGGTGGACGGCCATTCGACTCCAGGCTATTCGACCTCGTCCTCGTGTCTGGGGGGTATAGAGCTCAAAATATTCAAAGCAGAATGATGTGAAGCGTCGGTTACGGATAGCAGGTTCCATTCACGGCTGATTGGTGGATGTCCGAAGAGATCCAAGGCGTTCGATTCAGGGCTTATTGGTGCACAAAATTGGTGGTGCAGGACTGCTCTCCCAAACAGATCACAAATAACACGGAGTTGGCAAAATGGAGATCGCTTCGAACCCTCGTTAGTACCCGACGCGCCCAACAATCCAGGTTGACATTACAAATAAACTAAGGCAAAAGTGTATAGATATGTAAATAATAAGGTTATTTTCTAGTGGACTCAATATTTCATCTTACTTGAACACGTTCCAAACTCGCACCCGCTCTAAAATATACGTCGTCAACCTGTGTTTTCAATCGGAAATAAAAAGGCCGGTAATGGAAAAACGAGTGAAGCAGTTAGATGAGCAGACTCTGATACCATTATTTATTTGTGCATGCAGCAGACTTCTGGAATAATCGCTAATTAGGCATTCAAACCCCAAAGGCCAATTGGCGGTCACAGTTAGGAGGCAACGCCCAAAAACTTGTTTGAAGTCCTGCTTCTGACATAAGTAGATATGAGCAAACATGCACTGTTAATGAAAATAAACATGAGGAAGAATTTGAATAATCGCTCTAACCAAAGTAGAACTTAAGAATAAGAAGAGATGGCCGAAGCCATTGTTTAATCGTGGTCTTCAAGAAGTCTGATGACAACCTAATCATTCAATGACTCAAACCAATCAATGAGTGAGGAACAAAAATTATCGCAATTTAAGCGATTTAAGCATTAAGAAAATCTTTAACATGCCACGGACATCACTATCTTTGCGCCTGCCATCGCTTTGTACGTGAAAGCGATAAATTGGGACAGGATGCAGCGTCTCTTGCGCTAATGATGCTAATTAGAAAATTAATGGGTGCACGATATTGCGTCCGTCTCCATGCCTGTGCCTTGCTTAATTATTGGTATAATCAGCAAAGTGAGTGAGCGCAGGACTTTGTTCATCCAAGTTCTCTCAATGTGTTACTTTGAGTA
The DNA here is from genome assembly GCF_000764305.2 of Hyalella azteca. Taxonomy (NCBI): domain Eukaryota; kingdom Metazoa; phylum Arthropoda; class Malacostraca; order Amphipoda; family Hyalellidae; genus Hyalella; species Hyalella azteca. Next base: position 262,488 of record NW_025943479.1, on the reverse strand, counting down.
TACTTTTGCTTGTATGTGACTGATAGCCGTCTTTGCTCCTAGTCAAATACTATTCTTATCTAAATACGAATGTTAAACTTTTTCCTTTCACCTTATTTCTAGCATACCAGTTTATTCATTACAAATATAATGTCCTTAGTTCAACAATTAAATCATAACACATTACGTTGTTCATCAAGCAAAATTCACTCCCGATACGCGCTGTCTGCCCCACATTCATGATAGCACTGAAAACCAACCTACCAGTGTGTGCAAGCACAACAGGCGACTAGTGTCTGCAAGTGTACCAGACAACGAGTGTCTGGTACACTTGAATGATAGTGTTTTACCTCTGTATCTTGGTAATGTCAACTTGTTGGGTTGTCGGCAAGCGCCATATTTGTCGCTAGCATGCAACTTAGCTCCTCTATTCGGACTATTCCCTCTCATGCAGCGTAGTAGATGCAGCGGTGGCGCCGCCTCCCGGATGGAAGCCGCGATACCCTATCGCGTGCACCGCCACTGCCCTCAGGCTCCGTGTGTGGGTTTCGTCCGAAGTTCTGCAGTAACGCGACTTTACAAGGCCTTGTAGTGTCGTGATCTGTGCTCTGCTTCAGTAAAGTGCAGCTGCAGCACATGTTTGGGACTGATTTACTATTCATGTTTTTTATTTAAACTATCGTGTGTTACAGAAACCTACGTACGATAAGACAGTTGTAAATGTTGTCTATTTACTTTTCTTGACATGTATACGGTTGAATCAAATTGTAATTTGGATGTGGAAACGTATTAAAGGACATGCAAATTATCGAGCTGCTGCTTCTAGGTTTAGGTTTACTGCGTGATGTGTGACTTGAACTACAGTAACTCAGAAGGCTATTTATCAAAGGCTGTCAAAGTTAGTCAAAGATTCAGGTGCGACAAGAAAACGATTCCATGATATAGTTGCCGAGCAGTTATAGAAAAAGGTTACTATTGAGCGTATATTGTTCAAAAGGGATTTAGACCTTTCGTGATCTAATCCCAACATTGATACTCATATCGTACATTTCACTCCGGCAGGCTTCCACATCAAACAGCTTCCATGCAAGGACATACATATGAATATTATTTTGGGGACGTGGCGCGCAAAATAACGAACAATAATTGCTAGAAAGTTTTCGCTGTAATTTCCAATAGGAAAGGAATGACCTCATTATAGAGACAATAATTAATACAGTAATGATGTGAAGAAGTGATGGGGTTTTTCGCATATTGAGTATATATCATGGGGTTCAATCTAAGGATTATTGAGGCAAACTACCCAGTATTTTTTCCCATGTCAATGCAGGAAATTTTTCTCGTTTCCATTGGTGTATGATATAATTTCTATGCAGCTAGTGCCTATTCGTTAGTTTTAATCGATTTATTCGGATTTAATACCGGGAATTTCCAAATTTCGAAGCAATTTGTTTGTTTTAACAAAATAATGGTTACGTTGTAACTGAGGATTGAACTGAGAGAGCACGATAATTTTTGAGGCTTGCCCTGGTAAGCGCCTTCCTGAAGAATATCACCAAAATAAAGCTGCTTTGCATCCACCATAGCAAATAAAGTTCATCTGCTATCAACTATTCTCACATGCAGCCGATGAATTCATATTTCTGATGACGTCCCGTTGCCGCCTCAACAGACAGGCGGCCAGACTAGAGCCACATAGCCAGATAATTTCATCTTTCCTATTCTTATTTGTACAGCTGTTCATCAACCACATATCATATTCATCAACCACTTCTTTAATAAATGTTGCTACTGGCTAACTCTGCCCAAGGTCCCACATTCTCTTCCATGGAGCCCATTATAAGCTCCACATCTCGACTCTTCCAGTTTACACGTGGCTATAGCCAGCTGGCCGAGTTTGAGAAACAGCTGGAAAATTCACCTACTTCTATTTTTAAGTGGCAGGAATATGGCTTTTGCTGATATGGTCGCTTATTTTCAATGCATGTGGATATAACTATTACGAGATTTATTATAGGAGTTGGGTATGGATACCTATTCGTCGTATACGGAAGATGCTCTAATAACGAATGATTTTCATCCAGTTTCCTATAACGGATTGTAGTTATTTAATGCACTACTGTAAATGACTGCTAATTGTGTGTAGACAAATTTTTAACATAGACAACCAATTTTTCTTTGTTTTATATCATTCAATTGTATGCATTTTTCCTTAGTAACTAAGATTAAAGCTCTAATCACTCAGGTAATCTTCGAATTTTCAATCTATTAATGCAAACCATCCGAATGTTTCTCCTATTTTTTATTTAATTAACTTACATAGATAACTTCTTTTAGAGATACCTATCCAGTCAACTTAATCATAAGTGAAAAGTTATCATTGGTAAATAATAAAATTTCGATCGAAAAGTGGCTCTCCATTCTCTTTATAAAATTTTCTCGCGGACCTATCTATAAATTTTACCTTCACAGACTTGTAATAATAAAGGTTCAGCCAATAAAAGAGAGTCAAATATAGATCAAAATCCATTTACTACGAATGAATGGTAGATAACCCCGTATACATTATTCATTTTCCTTATCAAATTTTAAAGCAAGTTTAAATGACATCGATTGTCTAAGACTGTTGTATCTCGAGACATTTTAAATTAGCTTGTATCATATAAATAACTAATCATTGGTTTCGCTTTCAGAATATCCGTTCAAGTGCTTCTGATTTTCTTCTTATATCTTCGCTACTGTCAATCTGAGAGTCAAATTTTAGCACATTTTGTAAAGTACATTATGGCTTAATATTCACTATAAATATTAAATTTAAACAATAATCCTGATCCAAAATCATTTATTGAATTTGAAATCCCACTGACCAGTACAAAATATTGAACAATATATACGGGTAAATACTTATTGTCAACCGAGTGAGGGATGTTCTCGATAAACTTGGAAAGCGTGAACAATATTCTGGATTCAAAATTGATATATACATAATTATTATACTATATCCATATATATATAATTTCCAAAACTTGAATATGAAAATTTCGACAATTCTTGAAATAATTTTTCCTATCATGCAAATTTTTGCATGGGGATTCTTCGTATCTGGAAGTTTCGGTAAGATTATTTGAGGATAAGATTATCTGAGTAATATAAAACATAACACATCTACAAATGAATTGAATCATCAGTGCCATCACTCGGGCAGCACGTGGGTAGTTTCAGCATATGTTCTCTCCATTTGTATTGTAAGTAGTCTTGGTTGAAATAAAGTGTCGTGGCGTGAACCATGGTTAGTAAGTTCAACCATGGCTTGAACATTCGGTGCAAGCCATTGATTGTATTTCTCATTATTTTTGTAGCATTCGAGTTTGTTCACAGATTTTAGCCTAAATATACTTAGCAGCTTGTCTCTTCTAGCTCCTATGTTTCTAACAAATCCAATTAAAAGCAGTAGTTCTAAATTACCATTCATTTAGGCTATTTTGTCTATCCACACGAAATAATTGAGTCACCTATAGCCGCTGAGGAATATGCTGGTTTTAGACGAAGACAAATTGTTCAAGTCAAGAAGAAACCTCCAATCATTAAAAAAAAAACAATTATTTCGAACTCAAACGATAATCCACCCCCCATGTAGGAATTCCTACAATTCTTAAAGTCTCTATGAGAACAGATGGTAGCTAGGTAACGGTTTCAATCATTATAGCTTATTTGCCTTAGTGCGAACATTATTGAAAATATTTGTCAGAGTTGATTCGTGTGTTTGAAGTCTGGCGCCGCGAACATAGATGGACTGTTGGGGTGCGTATCTACAATGCTTATTGCGCCGGGATATAACCTGGACCTGAAAATTTATTCTTTGTGGAAGAATAACGCATTGCAGTACAGTAAGAAATGGATTGGCACAAAAATCTAATTTTATTTTTGAAATTGGTATTTATACATATACCTTGAAAGCTTAAATAATTAATTTTTGTATTATTGCAGGTCATGGACCCGTGCTCGTAAGATCAGAAGGAGCGGGAGTCGAAGCTGGAATGAGCTTGGCCAGCTTGCAGCAGAGCGCCTCTAGAGTGCAACGCAGCGACCCAGAGCAGCGTCTTGAGCGCCAGAAACTTCGCGAGGCTCGCAGAGAAGAGAGAGAACGCAGCAGGAGGTGAGTTTTCTCTCATGTATGGTCAGCTGAAATGCTCTAAATAGCCCTTCTATCTATTTTATTTGACAGCCTAAAGTATTTGCATTTGAATTATAATTAGAGAGATAATGTGCGGAACAATGAATCAGTCCAAATCGAACTGTTCCCTCAAACGTGCGTGACCACTGAACTGATTTAAACTGTTATTTTCATTCTTGACGAGCCAATTTAAAATACGAGGATACCTAAGGCGGATCAAAAAAATATCTTCTTATGATATAAAGTTCTAGAAGTTAAAAGTTAAATTTTGTGCCCCCATCGCTCGAATAATAAAAACGAGAAGTGAACTAAAGTTGATTAATAATGTAATATCATTTGATTCACATACTGGGAGAGAGAAACAAACCGGAAAGTTTTAAATGCCCAAGTGGCTAAAGTGAGCCTGTTTTGCACAACAAAATTGCGGCTGTTTATCAAAACTTGGTGGCTGCCCTGAATTAGCATAAATTCATTCAATGTGGGAACATTAAATGTATACCTGACTATTGAAATGCCAGACTGCATTTAATAGATTTTCAGCTAGCAGCGTGATGGGAAGGCTCCTCGAATTCCATTCTTCGCAATAAATAACGAACCCGACATTTATAGCTAAAAAATTCTCGAGATGAAGACACCAAGGTAAGAGTTTATAACGAGACCTCTGAAATATTGCAATGGTGAAGGAACCATGTTTACGCTGCATAAACCATGTTTACTGGGCATAAATGGAAATAAAAACTTGGTTAATCTCAGTACCCATCTCGTATACCCTCAAACTGTACTCATTAATTATATACCAAAATAAGTTGGTCAGAAAAACAAGCAACTCTACCTAATGCTCATCGAAAGCCGTTCTCAGTGTATAGTTTATAGTATACAACAAGCGCTTTAAAAGGGGCAGATTTATGATACACAGACAGTCGTATTTTCCGATGTGGGTTACCCTCAGGAAAATGAATCTTATTGTCCAAATAGTGACACTTTCTTACACAGTGCACGACAAGAGAACGGACGTAGCACTGATACTCTCTCTTTTGCTAGGCCAAAAAATGGGTCTGGATTACCTACTTACAGACAGAAAAAATGCATTGCTATTTGGATAATGTATCGCTAATTTCTCTCATGGTTAAACTAAATTCGAACTGTTCCAAACTCTCTTCCAGGCAAAGACTTGAGCGTCGCCAGCACAGGCACCAGCAAGCGTCTACGGATCGTCCAGCGGTGGACAATAAGGTGAGAGCATCACTAATGTGACATTAAAATATCAGGGACAAGCCACCAGCTTGATTACAACATTTCATATATAGGGATACAGCAATTAGGAGGGATTGCTAGGAGCACTCAGGCAGCACATCGGTCGTACACAATAGTTTATGTTGGTGAGAGATTAGTCGCACACAACCTCTATAATGCAGTGTGTTTCACAGAAACTTCCTGTTTTGTATTTGCGCCAAGCAGCCAGATGTTGTAGGTAAAGGGCGCAGGGTATTTCATATGAAAGGTAAGGTCATGAAATTTTGTGTCCTGTCTAATCAGTTGCCACTATGCATTGGATAAGTGAGCATTGCGCATTTGCTGTCGAGGCGCACTTTTCTAATGGCCGTTTTTCAGAGTTGTAGCCGTCTGAGATGTAACATTTTGCAGAGCACTCTTCTCCTTGAGAGGTGACCTTCTTTGGCCGGTCCTATCTCCCTATTTAGCTCCTTGTGATTTTTCTAGGGTTATCTCAAAGGGGAGCTTATCGCTAGGGTTATCTCACAAAGATTGTCCAAGGACCTTATCGCATTTGAAAAAAAAACAACATACTCCAAGCCATCGGTAACCCACCCGTCAATAAGCTTCAGTGAGTTGTCCGGAACTTCAAAAATCGACTAACTGACTGCATTGACGATGGGGTCGTCATTTGTCCACTGCCATATTTAAAACTAAGTGATACAGAAATTCAGGTGATGTCTTTTTTCCAATAAAACTATATTGTAACGATATCTTTACTGTTTCTTTTAATTATTGAGCTTTCAAATTAGAGAGTTTCCGTGAATCACCCCTGTAAATTCTAAACCATATCCAGATGGGCATGAAGCTGATAATGTACGAAAAATTAATCAAAATAGGAAGAATGCATATGAGGTCCTCCATTTAATTTTAGAATTTTTTTCACAGTGAATCAGATGGAATGCGACTATGGTATCATGATACCGAGGTAGGTTTAAAAAATTCTTGGTACTTCAGAAAGTAATTCCTCATGTTTCCACTTGTCATGTTTCCGCGCCTCACCATTGAAGAATAATTGTTTGTGAATCACTGATTCAGAATGAACATCTTAGTTAATTCTAGATCAGTTTAATCACGTTGCTTGATGACGAATTATTTCACAGCGTCACTCTAGGGCAGACGACATTCAGTGGATGAAGGCCAACTTGTCGTCGTTGTGGGCTACGGTGAGGGAGCTGCAGAACAACCAGGCACACCTCCTGCGCAGCTCTGCTGGTCACGAGCCGGTGAGACTCTAGTCCTAGTGTATAGGGTAACCAAGTATTATATAGCGGTTTCAGCGTTTATTAGGCCGTACGCCTGTCGCCGATTCTTAACATCGCAGAACATTCACAGCATTTTGCGGTCACTGCTCCAATTCTGCTTTGCTTAACCGCCCGGCCTCCTCGCCGATTCTGACCAGAAACTGGCGCACAGAGCTGGAATCGAACCCGCACCTCTCTGCGCCAATCTTGGTACTCTGAACTTTAACCACTGGGCCACCCTGCCCGTGTGAATGCCGACTCGTTTCATGTACAGCCTAAGTTCGAAATTTATTTATTAGTTTCATCTACAATTGGCATATTCCCTATGGTCTCTTTCAAGTTCGTCTTGCGTGATAAATCGGGTCAACTCTTGTTTTTACAAAATTTTACATCCTACAGTATCAATAAAAAATCCACACATATATGTACCTATATCTGCAGAATTCTACCGTGCAAAATTTTCTTCATTGCCATGAAATTGTGGGTATTTTTTTATACATGCACATAGATGCTGTCGTTGCGACGGATATAAATAGAAAACGAATCGGAAACAAAATGATATAATTCTTATTTGCCACAGTTAAATTAAGGCATAAGGATGGTGAAATAATTGCGACTGCCGCTTCCTCACGCGATTTTCCGATATTAATAGATATTCGAATTATTGGATAAAATTAATACATATTTGCACTAAAATAGTTTTAAATGCATTTAGCGTAAATTATCTCTATCTAACATCAAGTCTTGAAAAAAAGATATGTCATTCAAAACGCGGTTGAAACTCATATGGAATTGTTTTGAGACCTAAATATTATTGGTTCCATTTTCATCCACCAGCCATTGCCCCCGATGCAATTTAGTATATTTTAGAACTAACGTGTCCGCTTATTTCCTAGTTCAGTGCATGCGTATATCAGCACTGATTTAGAAAAGAGTTGCAATACATTTATTTATGTTACATATGACAGTGTACAAGGTTTGCAATATACGTTCTAAAACTACTTGTATTCGATATTCAAGTTTGATGTGGGGATCTTCGAGCATGCAGGGTAAAAATAAATGTAATATAGTTCTTTTTGCCTAAACGTGGGAGAAGTGTGTTGCGGCGCAAACGTTTGGTTATATAGGCTGGATAAAATAGTCACATCTGCATCATTCAAAGTAAGAATTTCTAAGAAAATAGATCAAAATTCAAGGTACCAAGATCGACGCACGTTGCTTCAAAGTTGAGATACGGTTGTTTTACGTCTCTTCTAGTGCTGATCACATTTCGACGTTGATTTTAGATTAAATTTTGATTGGGAACATTTCAACGTGAAAGCAACCAGTAATCAATATATTGTTTCAACGTCAAATGCCTAATGGGATTGGATTTGGCAGACGTCTAATTCTTGCTACAAGATTCGAACGGTACAATAGATCATTTTCCTGATATGTATTTCCATGTTGATGACTGATCATATTTTGTAATAATAGGAATGTAACACCCCAATAATTAGTGAAGCGAATTCGCTATCAGGTCTTCTATTTAAATAATACGGCAGGCTAACCGACTCAATAAACAATTCCAACTTTTATTTAAGATTGAGCGAATATAGACGACAATGAGAGCTAGATTAAATATTTTTATTTCTGTGAGAAATAGACATAGATAAAAATAAGTAAATTTAGTAGTAAAAAATCATTTAAATTACTACATCGCTAAAAAAACTATTTGAAACTGCATTGAATAGAAAAAAATGATTTTGTTACCGGAAGCTACTAGAAAAATATAATTGACCTAAAAAATTGCCCGCGTTTTATTGTGAGCCACTCGATTACAATTAGATTCAATTGCTCTAATATATATGGATTATTAAAATATCATTTGACGGTCATGTATGAGTTGACGACGTGTGTGGAATATGCTGGCCCCTACACACCCTCATGTGAGAGAACACGGATTAATTCCGTAGCCTGGATACTACGAAAATAAGCGGTCAAAGGTTGCAGTTCTATATGGAATAGATCCTTAAACGCGATTTAAATACGAATGTCTAAACAATATTATCTTTAAAAATGTGCAGCATAATTCTAATATTCAGTAAAACTCAGTTTCTTACAAGTCGAAAGAGTTCACATCCTTCCAATTTACGACACTTACCGTTCTGAAACGTGCCACATGTTCTTGTAATTTGTCGTCAGATTGTAACTAACAGCCTAAGTGCTACTGGGATGCCCGGTGTGGCATCGCCTTGCTCCCCCGAGCTGTCGGCAGAAGATTGCCCTGACGACGACGAGTTGCAGTGCAGGCTTGGCGGCGACGAGCTGACGTGCTCGGGACGAGGCGAGTGTTGCTGCGGCCAGTGCTTGTGTCAGCTGCCATACTTTGGAACTTTCTGCGAGTGTAACAGCGATCTGTGCCCCATGTTAGTTCCCTTGACGTATGGATTGTAAGGAAATGTCCACGTAATTGGTCATTCATGTTAATGCAGTATATGGCAAAGAACTTTGTTAAAATAAATAACTTTAATGAGTTTAACAACTTTAATAAAATTTTAGTACCTAGAAAATTTAATGTCTAGATAAGTCGAAAATTACGTGGATCATATGGATACGTAGAACTAATTTTTTAGAACGAACTTTTTCTAACGAGGTCACCCTTACTCTTTCTCAGAGGTCGAACTGGTAGTACCTCACAGTTGTTTAACAAATCAGCTTAATTGTTTGAAACAGTTGCGTTTGACAGTTTCTGGTGTCGTGATACAAGTTCTGAGAACACACAGGCACGACGGCGTCGTGTGCAGCGGGTCAGGGTCGTGCTCGTGCAGCTCCTGTGAGTGCGACGCAGGTTTCACGGGCCCCGCGTGCGAGTGTCCCTCCCACGACGGCCGGTGCCGGGACCAAGATGGCGGTCTGTGCAACAACCATGGCACCTGTCACTGTGGTAGATGCGAATGCTTTAGCAGGTTAGGCTGCACTTAGATCGTGCGTAAATAAGAGCGATTGTGACTTTTCAACGTGAACAATTCCTGATTCAATTTCGGATCGGTAATTCCCACAAGATCGCAGCTGTTAGTGGAGATGGCTTTTAGAAAAACTGTATGACAGAGCAGGATTTCTTCGTGTCGTCGAGGAATCTATTCAGTTGTATAGTTTACAGTCGTAGGATTTTGGCCACATTCTAGAAACAATGAATGAACATCGTCAATTTTTGTATCCTATTTCATTTATAATTCTTAGTTGAAACTCCACCTGTATAAGATAATGGCTAGCGTGTAGTACGCCATAATTCATCAGCAAAATTTTAAAAATTCTGCAAGAATTCCCCTTGGCATTGGCAGTAGAATTTTAGGATTATAGTGACGTCAAATAAACATTGCCCGTCTCTTATCTGTATAAATAATTTTCTGCATGCGAACTCTTTCTATGATTGATATGTTCTTTGTAGCTTCCATATTTTAGCAGCTATTGATTCATAGGGTTATTTTTACATGAAAAACTAGTCCTATTTTAAAACTAATTATTCATGTTCTTCCGCTGCTGTCACATTTGCTTTATTTTCAGAATAAACGTCATTCTGGCTTCCCCTAAAGTCGAAACTCTCTTTTCAGTTACTTGGGTGAGCTGTGCGAGCAGTCGCTGTACTCGGCAGGGCTGTGCGAGGAGCTGAAGCCGTGCGTGCTGTGCAGCGCCCTGGGCCGCCCTCTGCCGCAGTGCAGGACCTGTGACCTCATCACCGTCGAGCTCACCACCGAACTCCGTGAGACATCGTCCAGGGTCGCCATGCACATCTTAACTTTATGAAGTGTTATGTCTATTTAATCCTCGTCAGACTCCATAATATTGAATTGTAATCGCAACGAGTGTAGGTACAGATGTAACTATACAGTCCGACAAGGGTGAAATATATTGGCTGAAATTTGGTCGAATACAAATACCAAATGCGTAAAGCAATGCTGAATGAAAAAAAAATTCTTGAGTTGGAGTTGAATAAGCTCGTAATTAGATGGTACGAGTTGGCCACTATGGAATATCACGAGTAACCGTGTGCGCGGTGTCTGGGCAGAGCCGTCGCAGAAGCTGTGCCGCATGGTACACTCGGGGTGCCTGCTGCGCTATTCCTACGAAGCTGCTGAGGAGGGCCAGTTCCTCGTAGCCGTCCCTGCCAGCGTCGTGAGTAACGTTCTTGGTGTTTATTGCAATAAATAAAACTGCTTACAGTTTATAAGAGCTAAACGGGTATTCCCAGCAGCTCGTGGTCGGAGGTACATTGATAATACAGAAAATATATAGTAATGAGAGGGTGGTTACATAGCTTCAATTTTTATTAAATGAAGCGCGTTTGTAAAATACAGAAAATACTTGTTTGCGTGAACAACAATAAAACAATTAACTTACATCATTGTAAGTAGTTCGGCGACAATCGTCAGAAATGCAGATACCACGTGTAAAAATATAAACATTCGATGCCATACCTAAAGCAGTATATAAAATTCAAATACATGATTTTTGTGTTATTTGATTCTTATCCATTTCCGCTATTTACAATTCTTTATCCATTGGCCTAAATTCCAGAAAAAGTATTCTAATACTATGTTATTATAATTTTCATTTTTCATCTCTGTGGGCGGAATATGTTCCATTATACTACCTATTATGTCTTGAACTTTACGCTTGTTATGAAGGTTCAAACTTTTAAATCTGCTAGTCAAATCAGTGTTTTCTAACTCATCTTATTAATAACGTTTCCCAGTCTTGCTAAAGATATAATTTCTTTCCAGATTGAAGACTTCAGGAACTGTGACGAACAAAACAGAAACAGAGTTTCTGTTTCGCGACGAAATTGAACTCTTTAGTAATAGAAAAGTGTCTGTTATTCTGTTCAGTCACTACACGGCACTCGACACCGATAACGACGCTCAGAACTCGGACGTAAATGATGACTGCAGAGCTTAGGAAGATCTCGTCTGCATCAATTCAGTTATCTTCAGATCCTTCTAAATTTGACATTTAGGTAACATCTCTATTTTAACCAAATATACTATGTCCAAATTTCACCTATATATCGTATAGCATTGCCCACAACTCAGTTCAAGTAAGTTAGACGGTTTGTATCAGTTCGGTATAGTGAGAATTGGAAACTAAGATTAAATGCGTTGGGTTCGAATTTCATGTTAATTACATTTTTTAACAGTCGGTAAATTTATTTGAAGCCTGGGACTAGCGCTGGATTTGTGGAGTTTGTTCGGTCGAATATCCACGATATTCATCGCATAGGAGTATTATACGAGAATACAATTCTATTTCACATGATGGAATCAAGAGACTCTGAAACCTGGAGTTTATGTTAGATAAAAAAAAATCGATAGGTCTGCGGGTGTGAATTTAAAATTAACGGGATTTATGATGTCTGGGAGACGAAATTCGGGATGGCGTGTATCAGAATGTTAGGATACGGGATTCGGAATTCTCAACTCAATGGATTATCTATCTCGGCACTGCTCGGTTAGGTTAACTTTGTATAAATGAGGTAGTCTAAAAATACGTAACTACTTCCTACTGTGTTACGTTTTTAACCCAACATATTTAGTCTCGGTACTCGATCCCCTTGCAGCATTCCATTTAAATTCGGAGTGTCTGCAAGATGAATAAATTTGCTAAAATTATTAGGAGGTAAATACCATTCCTACAGACCAAATTGTAATTATGAAAATTGATGTTTGCATCGACACTACGTACAGGAAACGCAAGTAAGCAATACTATACATAAAACCCTATGAATAAACCCTGCATGCATACAGGAGCAATTCACGCCTGCAGTTTGATACTATATGAGCCATGCACAACGCACAGGCTGTAACTCTCTACTAAGATCATACGTTCGTGGTAACAATAAAAGTCCTTCAATTCCAGCGTTTCTCGATTTAATGGCATAGTTAATTATAGATAGAAATACGGTACTGTCATGTATATAATGGAAGTTCCGTTCTGTGTTTCTTCGAGTTTCTTGTGTGAGCATCAAACTCTTAGTTGTATAATGCAAGGAGAACCTCTTCGTTCCAATAAGAATTAGGAGTAACTTCACACATCATAATAATCGACGTGACCTCCTGAAGTGAACGCGCCGCTCTCCAACAGACTGATCATTTTGTCGACCGTTTGACTGGCCGTCAAGGTTTCGCCGGCATTGAACTTCGCGATGAAACTCTCGCGCAAACTCACGTCTGCAGTGTTCGTCCGGGCTTCTTTCTGCAACATGGTTATATGAAGTTACTATAACATTAATACCTAGTCTAATTAATTAAAAAAATGTCTGAATTGAAGATGTGCAAGGACGTTTAGAGTATACGAGTTCACATGGCTCAGTGTTTGCTGCCTGTTATTAGCACGTGGCCCTGTAGAGGTGCTGTTAGTAGCACTTCTACATGGCAGTGCCACATGGCAGTGTCACATGGCAGTGTCACCTGCATGGCAGTGCCACATGGCAGTGTCACCTGCATGGCAGTGTCCACAGGACCAGGAGCGTAGCTCAGCACGGTCACGCTTGGCTCCTCGGCCGCAAGCACGCGGAAGAACATGTCGCGCGCTGCCTTGCCTGGGGCGAGTGTTCAAACCATGAGTTTATCGTTAAAAAATAGTTATCATTCCTAATTAAAACTAAAGGTTAATAAAATTCCACATCTTACATTGATAAAAAGTAAATTAGATAAAAGATAAAAAAGTAAAAGATAAGTAGATAAGTAGTAAAAGTAAAAGTATATAAAAAGTTCGGTGAAACATACAAGAGACACACAATCCGTCTGTTTCGGGAACCTATCCGCAAGCGCTGTTGGAAACGCATTCTGAGTAGCGTGGCATGATGAGCATGTGAATGTTGGAAATTACTGAGCTGAATGCGTGAAATTAAAGAGCTTAATTTTTATTTAAAGGCAAATAACTTCGCATCATAGTTACTGGTACGGCTGCACCTGAAACCAATGTGAGAGTTTCTCAAACAACGCTTATAAGTAGAACATATTTGAGAGAATGCATCGTAAAATTCTAAAGAATAATAAAAAATAATGAAAATAAATGACAGTAGAAAATACAAGACTTCATATTCAGTCATCAATTTTGTTTGACATTATATTTTGCATTATTGAACTAAACGAAGTCGCTCTCTTGTAACTCGGTTCGTGCACACTGCACTCACCTGAGCAGTAGAGCGACCAGGACTTGAACGGCTCGAGCGCACAGATAGAGGAGATGTTCACCACCTGAAATAAACGTCGTCGTGTCATAAATTGGACACATCCATTTGGATTCATTTACAATGATGCTTGCTCACGGCATGCACTTGCTGAATTTATTCTTAATTTCCGATCGATTTTCGGGTTTTTACTTTGAAATTGGGTTCAAAATGTTAATTATTGATCACTTAAAATTATGTTCAAGTGCATTCATAACTTCTTGATCAAAGCTCGGGATATTTTCGTTGCGGGTACTTGAAGTTGCTTACCGTCTCTTTAGGATCAAAGGCACAACTTTAATCGTATAATCCTTACAAGTTACAACGAAACATCTTGCATTTGGCTAAGTTATTAGCACCGTTTCAATGGCTTAAGCCTTAGCCTTTCACAGCCTTAAATTAAGCAATTCTACTCAAATTTATTCAGCTTAGAAGGCCGTCACTAACAAAATTTGTTTGTGATTCTATGCACGATTCACAAGTAACTGCAGCACAACTAACAACAATAGATAAATAAAGTTAATCGTGCCTGATAACAAACTTGAAATGAGAGTTTGTCGAGAAATTTTTACTCAGGGCAAGAATGTATTTAATTTTTTTTTCATAAATCACAGTTGCAATTTTGTACGACGACACTTTATTATACCGAAGGGTAATAAATGGGCATCATAATGATTATTTTGTGAACATCTCCAGCACTTAAGTGAGGGACAAACGTGTCCAACTCCCACCAGGGACCGAGCTCGACTAATGATTTAATCGCGCTACAAGCTCCCAGAAAATAGCGTAAGTAGGTTAATTACAAGAGAACGCAATGTAGAGGTAATAGAAGAAAAAACGTTCACGAATTAAAAATTAAAGAAGATAGTTTAATTTCCCACATTCTGAACAATTTGCGAGCAAGATACAATTAAGTTGTGATCTGATCCCTTTCTGTAGATAGTAAATTAGTTAGCGAATTCAATGATTTTCTCTGAATAATTTTTGAGAGAGTGGGAGTGTATGTTCAGTAAATAATATTTCCAAGGTTTGGACGGTAATGCCGTTCATGGTGAAATTGCTGGCATCGTCTCTACACCTGACAAAAAATTTAATTTGTTTAGTTTTGTTCCTCTTTGAGCTCTAAAAGTAAATCCAACTCATACTTAGAGATAACTCTCTAAACCGAGCATAAATTTTATTACTCATACTGATAATTATTATTTCTTACGTGACGAACATGTATTCTTTCTAATACTCGTATAATGTTATAACTTGTATTAAAATAATAACGATTGTAACCTACCTTTATTGTCATGCTCGGTGTGGCAGCTTGCTGAACTTTAGCGAGGCTCAAAAAAGCGGCGTTCAACACAACCACTGAACTGAGAGGCAAATATTCAGTTAGACAGAAACAATGACACAACTTTAATGTCAAAATACTAAGAACATTTTAAGAATTCAAGTCTTTAAATATTTTTACATTTATCTGAAAGATTTTATCTCATTTTAAATAACAATTTGATACAAAGTAACTATTTTTAAAGATACTCAAAGAAATTTCTTATAACCTCATAAAAATCATACGGCAAACTCTACTATAACAAAAACTGGAATAGTGCTTGACGTTTAACGAGGTACATTGTCGGTCATTGAAACGGAATCTTTTAAGCGCGTCCAGTAAATTACGGGCGTAGGCAGTCTCAGTCAAAAGCCGAAACAGTTTGGAATAGAACGTCCAATTCCAGAAGATATATAAGGATCGCAGGAGCCCATGCAGCTATTAAAACACCTGCCGCGCTCAATGAACAAATACAGCATCTTGCCTCCACAAAAAGTGTATGCAGGTACCTGCATAAATATGGATTTGAGGAATTGCAGAAGTTAGAGAACTCCTGTTCTTAAATAACTAATGTTTTACTGTGTACCGCATGTTTTGGAAGTCTCAATATATGAACTTTCAATTAGGCTTCGTGAAAATGCGTTTTTCTCAGGCAAGCTAACATTTTACTTCACACCTGCGATCGAGAGGGGGTTTGGAGGTAGCAATGGTAAGCGCTTTATTTCTACTAATTCCTTCTATCGTCTCTCGGAATGATAAAAGTTGTAGCTGAATATTGCGATTTATTTGTCTCAGAAATAACTCGACATTAGAATTATTCAACACTTAGGAGAAATGAGATAATATCAGTTGCATAAGGTGTATCGCTTACATTGCACTTAAATATATTTTGTAGTATATCGAGGCGAGTTTGAGAATTTTTGTTCTCGTCTTGTACTGTTGCTTGACACGAGTTTGAACGACAAATCATATTCTTCAAATGAAATTAGCAATAAGATTGGATTATTCTAATCGCAGCTAAAACATTCCAAGTGAAACAGAATTGTGACAAGTGTTTAATACATTCTAAGCAGACTCAAATTTCCTTCTTATCGATATTCTTCCCCTCTAATAAATCAAGTGTTGATTCAGCATTGCAGTCAATTCTGGCCGTGAAAAAGCGAAAAAGTTTTCAGAAGACTGCACTAAATAATAACACTTTAGCATGAAGGATAAACTCAGTTCAGATATCCTCGTCTTTATTGGAGCGCTGTAGAGCTCCAACAGAACAACTAAGGAACAAATAAGGTGTCTAAAGTTAGATTTACACCACCTGAATTTTAGTATCATCTAGTTTTAAAAATGACATCGGATAAATGACCGCCCCATTGTCAATGCACTCAGTTAATCGATTTTTGAAGTTCCATTCAACTCGATGTAGCACACTGACAGGTTATATGTTGGCGATGGCTTGGCGTATGTTGTACTTCAAATAAGGTGGACAGTTATTTTAAACAATTGTTTTAAGATAACACCATAAAAGATCAAACAGAGCCAAATCGGAAACCGGTCAGGATCGGAGCCGATCAGGAACCCGGCCTGAAGAACGAATACGGAACCGAGCACGGAATCCTCGTTGAGTAGCGACAATGAAACGGCCATTAGAAAAATACGCCTCAACAGCAAACGTACGCTGCTAAAATTTCCAATGCATAGTAGCAACAGACTAGAAGGGACACATAAATTCATGACCCTGCCTTTCATATGAAATACTCCCCGCCCGTTTCCTACAACATCTGGCTGCCTTGCTCGAAATACAGAACAGTGCTTCCGTGAATCACCTCGTATGAATAGTCAACCAATAGCTCTGTACGAAATTGGTTAATTTAGAGGAGTCTGTATGCATTGGGTATAGAAATGATTCTATGTTATAAATGAAAATGGAGCTGGAATATCATTGGATCACTTGTAAGTTTTGACAAAACTGTGACATGCACTGGTTGACTTCACAGCAGTGGGTAGTCTCCATGAACAATTTATTAACATCAGTGTAAATAACTGCATGGACTTGCGAAATCACATTTTTCAGCATCGACATGAGCTTAATAGCTACAACAGATCGACAGAGAGAAGGCAACGAACGAAATACGTCCACCAAACATCACGTTAACACTACCTGACATTGAGGTCGTAGTACTTGCTGACTTCAGCGAAGTTGTTAAGGTCTTTGGTGTAGATCACATCGCCAAGAGACCCTGCATTGTGGACCATCAAAGCGGTGCTCAGCGCCCCGCCAGGACTACGCAGAGCTTCTTCGAAGCCCTGGGCGAGTGCGTGTTGTACAACTGAAGCTTCCAGGCTGCTTAGGTCTTGTTGAACTGATATAAACTGTGGGTTGGGCACAAAATTTAACCAAATACACGACTAATGAGCTAGTGTTCAAAACAGATTGAACGGCATTACAAATGAATATATTGGTTATAATAGGGCGCTGTACTTCTTATTGTTCTTCGATGCTACTAGAAAATTTGGAGAGTAAAAAAAATGTAGCCCAGATTGGACGGTTGGAGAAATAGAGAATTAAATAACAATAAGGGCGTGAAATGGCACTACGCGCATAATTGTGCGGAGAATAATTGTTGCCGGACCTGCCGGAGCGATGGGAACATGCGGAACCGGACCGGGCATTAAAATTTCGTTGCATCCTCGTAATTACGTACAATATATACAATGATTGCAAGTAACTCGATTGGTACACAAAAAATTTGAACCATGTTGTATACATTTCTTTGCTTTCTGTCATGCTTTTGACGTAAATGTTTACGTGACCAAGGGGTTAAAGATGACACATCTCTGTTTTTTTTTCTAAAGAATAGAATAATTAATATGATGATGCGGACGATGAGCAAATGTGTGTGCATATGTGCATCGTGCAAGAGCACTTTGGGAACTTTTTTGAGCGACCGTGATGAAAATAAATAGAAAAGTTAAAATCGTTAGAAGACAGCTGATAAATAAGGAATACATTAGTCTTCTTCACAACTCGCCACTGTCTGATAAAATTTTTCCACTGAAATGTTCCAAAAATTCAGAAAAATTCGCTAAGATTCAGCTTTCGACCTATAAGACGAAAATGTATGTAAATAGTTCGAGATTATTTACATTACCTTGAATATGGTTCATCTAATAAAATGAATTCACAAATGAAAAAGTAAGTGATAAATTTACAAAGAATTTTCCTCGATCTAATGTAATGGTGACTCACGGCAACACTGGGGTTCGCTTCTTTGACGCACGATTTGCACCGCTCGAGGTTGGTCTCATCTCGAGCGACACCGATGATGACCGAACCGATGCCGAGGTGCGGCGCCAGACGTTCGCAGACAGCGGCGCCTATACCGCGCGATGCACCTGTCACTACCACCACAGTCTTGCCCCAAGCCATCGCCGCACCGAGCGTGAGTCAAAATTTGCAGCAAACTTACTGGAAGATTTTAGAATTAATTTTTTAGAACTATAACAATTAAATGCAGATCATGAAAAAATTCAATTATCTCTTTCAATCACGGCAATGGTGGGACCATGAGTACTTGAGGTAGTCTTCACACTTGTAACCTCTACGTACTGGAAATGGGTTAGGTAGCGTGCCGACTCAGCCAAGTTTCAGGCATTAGGTCTGAAAATAAAGCTACCTAATAACAACAAAAGCTCTTATCCGTATTAACTAGCGACCCGAAGGAAGAAAGCAATATCAAGTGGATCTAATTTGTATACAAGAGATTTTCTGGAAAATAATAATAGGTTATTCATATAAATTCCCTATACACAACTAGAATAACATAATTAATGCTATTCACAGTTGACGTGTGTCCATATTAATCTCACGTCGAAAAGTTGACTCCAAATAAAATGTATAAAAAAAATTTTTAAAGACCACGTTTTTCATGTGGACTCAAAAGTAGAAAATAATTTTTCGGCAGCTAAGAGTTTATACGCCTGGAAACGTGCAACAAATTATTGATTATTGTATTGTTATCGGGAGCTGAGCTTCCCTAAAAGTTTCAGAGCGCTAGCTAATGGGAAAGTTGGTGAAATATCGATTGCAAGATTTGATCATCACAGACACGAAAGCGAGCTAAGAAAAACGTGGTAAAAAATACGAGTGTTGGAGGTATGAGGTCGAGCAACTCTCGAGAGAAGTCATTAATTAGTGTAATTAGCCCTCCCGAATTATACAAAAAGAATGTTCCAAGTCAGAAGATTGTGCGAAATAAGAACCTTACATTCGCCGTTTCCATCCGTTAGAGAATCGTCTTACGCCTTGCACATTTTATAGACACAAAACTGGCAAAAAGTCGTCACGTCATAATTCACATGACTATGAAGGTGCTTGTACACGGGGATAGTGCTGACAGCTAGTAAATCTGGCAAGTGTCGGTCGCTTGGTGGCAATCCGGCAAGTAAGCCTGTACACGAGGAGAATATACGTATAAGGTGCCGCTACCTTCTTGTTCGCGCCCGCCAGTGCGTCGTTAGAAGCCGTAGAGTGAGGTGTGTGAAGATGGATAGTGTGATCACCTTCAACAACTCGAGTCTGTGCGTCATTTTTATCCTCTTTATTCTAGCCCTTAAAAACGCAATGTCGGGAACAACTAAACCCTGACTAATAAAGTCTTTGTTCAGTTTCAAAATAATCGTTCCTCTCTTCATTTTGTTGGAGTAACCATCATGGAAAACATTATACTTTAATTCATAATTTTGGAATATTTCAAAGAATAATTGAATATCGTCTGGAATCCACTTTGTTGGATTCCTCTTAGAAACATTATCGTTCAAACAAGCCATGATTCACTTGACCCAAGATACTTCACAAGAACGGCACAGATACTCTCACCATGGCTGCATCAGCGCTACTAGCCACTTCTCCAATCTCCAGCGCAGAAATCAACACATCTTTGTCCCTCTCGGTCGCGTCTCGGGCACTTGCCGGCGCATGCCTCAGAAGTGGCTGAACCCCTCCCTATACACGAGGCTAATAGCGTGGACAGGTCAAGCGGCGGATGAACTAGCGGCTAGTACTATCCCTGTGTACAGGCACCTTAATAAGTTGCGCGTTCGAGATCGCAAACTGTGAATTTTCTGCGATGTTAAAAATCGGTGAACGTTGTATGGCCTAATAAACGTTGAAGCCGCTATTATTACGAGAGTAGTAACGGAACTTGTGTATTAGTAATACTATTACGAGCATTAGTATATACTGGAATTTGTGGCCCGTGACCGCGCTCTCGCTTACGTAGTTCAGCCTTTATAGATCGACAAATGATATTTAGAACTGGGTCAATTCTGATAGGATCTTCAATAAAGAATAAACAATTTTCACGTAAAGTTAGTAAAAGTTTATGAACGTGTACGATTTTAATATATAGTAAAATAATTAGCTGCCACAATTTTTGACGAAAATTTTGACCATTCAGATGAAAACTTGTGCGAGAATAAGCTTATTATACGAACTTCAGGAGTCAATCAAACAAATCTTAGCTGAATCCTTTAACCTATATTGCCTTTCAATAGATTTGAGTAACGTTTAATCGTGGTGTATGAATAACAAAGTAAATTAAAATGAATTTTTGTATTGGTATTGGGCGCGCGTTGCTGAGAGGCAATGCAACTAAAACTGGGTGCCATCGACAAAAACACGAAAAATTGAAATCATTATTATAGCGGTTTCAGCGTTTATTAGGCCATAGGCCTGTCGCCAATTCGTAACATAGCAGAACATCCACAGCTCGTTACGGTCTCAAACTCGCAAATCACTGATTCAAATTCTGCTGTACTTAACCGCCCGGCCTCCTCGCCGATTCTGACCAGAAACTGGCGCACAGAGCTGGGATCGAACCCTCGCCTCTCTGCGTCAATCTTGGTATACTCTGAACTTTAACCACTGGGCCACCCTGCCCATGTAGGTTGTCAATACTATTCTATAAACTATTGACGGCTCAAGAAGCGAATAAATATATGTGTGCGTGTTTGGGGCAACATTACCAGCGAATCTATAAGCGGATATCCTTACCCAAGTGTTATCTGAGTACTGATAACTAACTGCATTTACGCTGCCCGATGCCAGCCTAGTACCGCAGTGGCCGGAAGGAAACAAATGCTAGATACTACACAGTCTTACACTTAAGATGTTTCAATTGAAACACGGTACCGCATTCACATGTTTTTTTCCAGAAACACTCATAGTTCAGTCTTTCATATTTGCTTAAAGTCAACGACTCATATTTTAAACTTTCGTAACTTTTTCAAATTAGTCAGGAATGTCACAAAACAGCAACCGCTCGCTGGTCCATGCATACTGGAGCCACAGGTGGCTGTCTCTGAGAACTGCCGCTTGGTCGGTGACCGTCGGTCGATGAATTCCCAACGCTTGTCAGTTGCCACTGAACTCCAAAATTGGAAACGTGCACATATATCGTATATTAAACATAGATAATTAAACTACTACGAATAAGATTTTATTGATAATAATTAAACGTAAAATGAATCTTTCATGTAGTTACTCAAGTCAATAGTTCTACTATGCGCTAATATCATGCTCAAGCAATTAAAATTGTCTAATACAGTAGTACTTATAGGTAGTTAATCCGATCCGATCGGTGGTTGTTTTATAAAATAAATTTGCTACGTAAAAATACTTTTTTGGTTTAGTGTTAGTGTAAATGGTTTTCATATATCTAATAATTTTCATTCGACTGTGAATTCCATCCGCGGAATATTATCAAACCTTTGGCTTATCAGTGACGGCCTACGCAATTGTTTCTCGTTTTCATGGAAACGAATGGATAATTTTAATAACGCGTATTTTAATCAACGAAAAGCTAATATAAAATTTGTGGTTGGGTCCTGGTTTATGTTTTTTTAATCAATTCATTTGCTCCTGGACTTCACGGTACTCAGAACTGGTATCATAGCTATACGCAAAGTTGTCTAGCTGCTGGTCGATTTAATCTTTAACAGGTAAAAATAGTTGAGCCAATGAGCAGGCGCAACATATACATCAATAGACTCCAGGAAAAAACTCAGTCATGCTGTTAAAAACTACCAGATCCTAAGAAATGTCGTAAATTAATGCGATACAACACAGCATCACAAAATTAATTAGGATAACAATAAAGGTGTTTTGTTGTGGAATTTTCACAAAATCTGAATGAAAATATGTGGAAGTTATTCACAGTTA
This sequence comes from Hyalella azteca, assembly GCF_000764305.2. Taxonomy (NCBI): domain Eukaryota; kingdom Metazoa; phylum Arthropoda; class Malacostraca; order Amphipoda; family Hyalellidae; genus Hyalella; species Hyalella azteca. The sequence continues at coordinate 240,072 of NW_025943479.1, read as the reverse complement.
CCGAGCATGCAATTTAGATTTGGAGTCGAGGTGAATCTTTTTGTATATAAGAAATCTTGGCAGAAGACTTTTTAGAAGTCAACCTAATTCAATTTTTATATTCTCTATATCTAAGTAAAAAGGTAAAATTGAAAAGTATTCCTATCGATATATGCCAGTTGAGGAGAATCAAATCCTATAAATTAGTATAAAATTAGGTTTTTGGACATTTATGAATGTTGACAGCTGAAGCCGATTTGATGTAAACAAGAAACTTGGGTCAAATATTACGAGCGACCAACTCTTGGTTTATTATTGAGCCTCGAGTCCGCAACTGATCAATTGGCGATTAACAGCAAAGTATTGTGGAGGGCGAAATAGTGAAAAATTTATCTTTCCTGAACAAGTGGCTTTCATCGACCTGAGACTCTGAGTGAGAAAAAGATAATCGATAGCTATACTAGAGTGAAGAGTCCGAGAGTCGTAACAACCCTTGAACCCTACCCGGTATTCGCCACTCGGTACCGGTACAAATTAAAAAAATGGTCCGTTGGTATTATTTGTTGTTGGCATTTACCATAGCTATAGGCTTCTCGGAATCCAAGAAGGAGGTGAGTGTGAATTTGTGAAACCACTTCAGTGACTTCACTCTTCATTTTACCTAGACTATGTGTTAGCATGTGATGTGACTGATGTCTGACTGTCTGAGTGTGCTGTGTGCTAAGCCTAAGCCATCCCTTAAGCCATTACCCCAGCCATCCCTTATTACCCCATTTGACTGCTCACTTTGACAGACTGATAGTACTGCTGGGAAATGGCAATGTATTTTGTAGTTAAGGATTAACATGAAGAAATTTCAACTTCAAAATTTTTGTTTAGCTTCATTTCACAAAATACAGATTTTTATTGTATCCTGAATCTGAAACAATAGTTAGACCAAAAATGGGCAAAAAAGTTATTCTCAAACTTCAACAGTGATTTATTTATAAAGAATTGGTTTATTGTATGCCTCACAAATTTTGCCTTTTTGACCTTTAGCAGGGTCTGGGTCCACTGGTCCAGACTGTAAAGACTAAAGCGTGGCACAACATTGGTCAAGGAGGCCAATTTCATGCACCAAAGATGCCAAGGTGGATGCCACTAGATGCCAGTTGCCAATTATGCTTCTCCATAAATTGCTATTTATTTTCAATATGGCCAATGCGCCATATTGATCTACACGCGAGTACACGGTATGATCAGATTATCATCAGAACTATGCGTCATAGCGCATAGTTACGATGGCTGTGAGAGCTACTTTTGAGCACCAAAGCATACATGCTCAACAGCTCATAGCCACCTAAACTACGTGCTGTAGCGTGCAGTTCTGATGGCTGTGAGAGCGTATATTTGAGCACCCAAGCATACGCACTCCAAGCTATCTAAACTAATTGATGTAGCATGCAGTTCTGTTGGTTCTGAGTGCATATATTTCAGAAATTCAGTGCTTATGTTGAGAGAGCCTCATAGCACTGACAATGGATAACCAATGCAGCTTGTGATAAATCATTTAAAAAATGGACTAGATTATTAGTCTAGCCCCCTGAACTACATGCCATAGCACGTACCAAATCCAAACCCAGGTCACCAAACCCAATCCAACCAAACCCAACCCAAACCAAGCCAGCCCAATTCAACCACATTCAATTCATCCCAACCTAACAGAACGGTCTGAACCCAACCCTATGCAACCAAACCCTACCCAATGCAACCCAAACCAATTCAACCAAACCCACTCCAATGCAATCCTAATCAATTTAACCCAACTCAATTCAACCCAAGCCATTACAACCCAACCCAATTCATCCTAACCAACTTTAACCCAAACCAATCCAACCAAACCCAACCCAACCCAATCAAAACCAATTTAACCCAACCCAGTTCAAATCACCCCAGTTTAAGTCACCCCAATTCAATCCAACCAAATTCAACCAAACACATCCACTACAACCCTATAAAGACAGCTCACAATGCAATAGGCATGCTATGGATAACCACAATACCAAATTAACCCAGGAAGAACTGGTACAAATACAAAAATCCTTAGTCACAAACCAGACTTTAAAGTACTACAAATAATGGAAGCAATTCTAATTCAATGGAAAAAGATGTACCTAAACAACCAAACAACTGGATCTCATTGCACTCTGAAACTTCATAACTAGAGTGACTGTATACTAAACTGTACAAGAACTTTACTCAAAGCTTCGTTCACCACTTAAATTAGTTTTCTCTCTGCAGCCAACCTGTAAGCACCTTGTCTACTCTGCTGCTTGATCTTATTGCCTGAAGATGCTCAGTGATGATCAAAATGCATTGCCGGATTTACTTGACCTTCCATTTGGACAAATTTTAAGACTTGTTGAAGTTGTTGACCCTATTATTGTACCTTTCATCAGAAAGCTTGAGAAATTAAACTCGAGACAAGTTCTTAATAAAACTGGCATCAATTTTAACCAAACATATAGGTTCCTATATATATATTGTAAAGTACTTTTTTTAGATTCATGTAATAGCTACCGTCAAACGGAGTAAAAAGGGATGGGCGGGGTAAATTGGGATGCGCGTCCCACATTTCGTAAAAATGTTGTAGCAGCTAAACTAATCAAAATATTGCAAAACTAAAAATAGTGGCATAAACTTCAACATTTTCACTACCGTAAAATGGGGTAACTTAGACCGGCGGGGTAACTTAGACCACTTTTCGTTTTTTTAACAAAAACCCCCACAACTCAAAAACTATTTGACATAGAAAAATTTTGTTGATGGGCATTAAAGGCCTAATACTGAGGCTACATAACACAATAGAAAGATTTAAAAAGTTTGCATATCTAATATCTTAAAAAATTAAAAATGTGACCAACGAAAAAAAGCTATTATTTAAAGCCTGTCAGAGTACCCCCTTCAATTTTTTTATTTTTTGGTTAAATAACTCCAGGTTTTGATGCATTGTAGTAGAACTCTTCTAGTTACATATGCGAATGACAAATTTTAGGNTTGAAGATGTCATTGGATAGCCCTTGCAAAGAGCTATAAAATGAGCCTAAACCTTTTTCTGAAATGGTTCATGGTAAGAAGTTATTAACAAAAAATTTTGATTTTTTGTCTATTTTTTGAAGATGCCATTGGATAGCCCTTGCAAAGAGCTATAAAATGAGCCTAAACTTGTTTCTGAAATGTTTCATGGTAAGAAGTTATTAATAAAAAACGCTCAAAACCGTCCCTTTTTATCCCGTTTGACGGTACAGTAAAACTGGAGATGAATCTCTATTAGAGCTGTTTATTTTACACTGTCTTAGGTCTAACTTTTTGTTCGTGGGTTCCACACGCTCAACATGGTTGTATGAGCATATAAGCACTTAATGATATAATTTGCCATTTTTTGTATACATTTCTCTTCACAGCTGACTCAAGGGGAGCGAGTGCAGCAGCTCACTGATGCAGCAATCAAGAAGCCCATCATCAACCTAAATTCTGAGAAATTTAGGCAGTTTGTGAAGGCCACTCCACGCAACTACTCTGTCGTGGTAATGTTCACTGCACTTGCTGCCAACCGCCAGTGTGGCATCTGCAGGTGATTGCCCAATTTTAAAACTGACTGATGTGCCAGAATTATTTATGTTATATACTCTAAATTTTCAGATTGTTTTTGATATCACAATAATCACATGGCATCAGACCAAATACCATTCGGTCTGATTGGTCCATTACCATTAGGACTATTTATGGACCATTGGTCCATAATACCATTATATATAGGTCTGGTACCATTGTCTATTTTAATTCTCAGCAACTTCATGCATCACGAGACTGCAAAATCTCAGAAGCAAATAATGATTGAAAGAGATCTAATAATAAAATCATTATTTCATACTGAGGGAAGTATTGAAGAATATCTTCAGTCATTTTATGAAATATTTGAAAATCACAATCTGATTCTGCAGTATATAGACATGTACCGTGGAATCACTGATTTCATATGCATTGTTTGATTATCTGGCAGGCATTTATTTAATTTTGTTTTAATGGTATGGTGCTTTTTTTAATCTGTAAAAGTGTCTCTTTTTAAAATCTAAATAAGGCTTGGGTTCTATTTCAAATGTTCACAATCATTAACATATTCTGGAGCAAATAGTGACATGTTATATAGTTTAAAAATAATAACCACTTGTGATGAATTTTTTGGTGGAGCTTGAAATCAAAATGTGTTCACTCAGTCTTGCCTTATCATTCTCCTCTTGTTTTTTTTTTGCATAATTTTGAATGCTCACTATATGCCAAAGCATAATTGACGAGGTAATTCTATTTGACTAACAAAAAATTGTTGTATCCACTATCCACAAATGGAGTGGTTTCACTTTTCTGAGAACTCAGAACTAAAGTTAAATCTGCAACATAAACATATGTTATCACTTTTCTCAAGGGTAAAAAGAATGCATTTTTTAATACATGAGCAACATAATGGTGCAATCAAAGATGAAATGGAACAGAATGAGTGAAGTCAGAATTTTCTGTTAACCTTCAATTGTTTGCACTGAGTATATAGAGACTGATGAGTCAAAGTTTGAAGAAATTTGTATGTAACAAAATTTAACTTGAGTACCCAAATCTAATAATTTAGTTTTTGTGGGCATTACGTCAACCACGTGTGCAGCGTTGATGGAAAATAATTTTATTTTGATGCCACAGACATGCAAGTGATGAATTCCAGCTGGTTGGCAACTCATGGCGCTACTCACCCAGCTTCTCCAACAAGCTGTTCTTTGCCATGCTTGACTTTGATGAGGGCTCTGACATCTTCCAGCAGGTTGTACAATTAACTTGATGCTTTCCTGTGGAGATTCTTTAGTACTAAGCCTGTGTTAAGCCTTTAACCCTATTTTGACTGACGGGACTTCTTGGTCCCAAACCACCAGGTACAACTAGCATTGACAACAGTAAATGTTTCTGAGACCAATGAGTTATCAATATTTTTTACTTATGTTTTTAAAACCATGTTATGCAGAGCTGTTTAGTTAAATTCTGACGGCTGTTAATAGCCCAGTTTAGCCTATAGATTCAAGAGCTTATAATGACTGATGTATTAGTGTCTTGAAAGAAGAACTTTATCTTAGCTGGAATGAAGCTATTGTAAACTGACCAGCAAAATGCTTGTGTGTACAAATCATTAAAATGATTGAAACTCGTTTCTTAAAAAGATCAATAGAGCTGATTCTGGCTTCTATCTAATTGCTCCCAGTTTTTTTGGCAGCACTCCATGCTAAATTTTTCAATTACTCAATCTGTCATTTGATCATAATTTATACAATACTCATCAGTGATATGTCAGTTTATTTTTGGCCTGCCACTATTTACTGTAGTAGTAATTTTCATATGTCTCTTGACTAGCTTACAAGCTAAATCCTAACCTCCTTACACCTCACTGCGCAGCTCCACCTGAACTCTGCGCCTGTGTTCATGCACTTCCCTGCCAAGGGCAAACCCAAGAAGCTGGACACACTCGAGATCCAGCGCGTGGGCTTCAGCTCCGAGAGTATCGCGCGTTGGGTTGCTGAGCGCACTGAGATCCAGGTTAATGACGCCTCTTTTTCGGTGACAAATGTTGCTGATCCGATTTTCTGTTCATGGCAATAGAGGTAGTGGTACAAAATCAGTCATACTGGTGACACAAGATTAACCTTTGAACTGCAAATAACCTGTATACCAGTACCGTACCATATATCTCAGATTGAATCGTTTGTTGCCATTTTAAATTACTACGCTATACGTATTGAGTACGGTAAGTCATAAATTGATCAGGGGAAATGGTACTGTTATGGCATGCCTTAGCTGGACAACTGACAGCTTTCAATTGTTCATTTATTTTAGTGTCAATATCCTAATTTATTTCTGGAAGAAAAGTTATTTCTGCTGGCAAGATTTTTATTTCTTTTTTCTTTGTGATTTTTCCGGTGTATTAAAAAAATTATAACTCAATAATTGAAGGTATTTTCACCGCAAAAGAGTGGTGGTTCTCGGTACAGTGAAAAGAAATTTACATGTGGATACTGTGTGCCACCAGAAAAAAATTCGTTGTCGCCAATTTGACATGGTACCATATCTGCGTTGTACACTCATTATCTGCAGCTATTTATGGAGTAATATCTGTCTTATTCCCTGCAATAGAATTACATCAAATTTGCTAGATCACGGCTTTATTGGCACACAACTTGGAGTAAACAAGTGTGTTCCTGCAATTGAACCTTCAATAATGATACATTCTTCAAAAATTAACGCTTAGGGGCATAAAAATCTTGTGGATGAGCTCGACTGTAATGGATGTAAACCACTTCATAAGTTCACCTTTGTGTAGGATTAAGCTGAACTAAAAAATAGCAATGGCTAAAACTACTTCATAAACATTCATGGTGATTGTATCTGCTCTTCAGATCCGCGTGTTCCGACCTCCGAACTACACAGGCTTGCTGGCGCTGGTGGTGCTGCTAGCCATGGTCGTGGGGCTACTGTACCTGCGAAAAAACAACCTCGACTTCCTCTATAACTCCACCACCTGGGGACTCATTGCCCTTGTAAGCCTCTCGTCATCTCTCTTTTGCTGAATCGCAGCCATTTTGTTCTAGGAATAAAATCTGTATTTTGATTACAAATCTAGAACTAATGCACTGATGTGGAAGATTCAATGAATGATTTGAAAGAGTGTACGGCTAAAAGGGTTACTAGACGTAGCTGATCTGAAGCGCTAGAAATCTCCTTCTTACTACTACTACTACTATGAGGGTTACAGTGTCTGTGTATTATGTCCAAATTACTGAAATTCTTGTGGCGCTGCTTTGATGTTTACTAGTAGCTTTGCTGCCAGGTTTCCAAAATAGATAGTTTACGTCAATTCGGAAGGGGATTTTGTCAAATGAGTGAAAGCTTCAAAGTGATTGAAAACTATTGTTTCACAGGCGTTTGTGTTTGTGATGACATCAGGACAAATGTGGAACCACATCCGCGGACCTCCATTCCTGCAGAAGACACAGGGCGGCAACATAGCTTACATCCACGGGTCCTCCCAGGGACAGTTCATCGTTGAGACCTACATCATCGCCTCGCTCTGTAAGTGTGGGGCCAGCAAAACTCAGTATGGTGTGTGGAACAACCGAACAAGCCGTGCTCTCTAGTAGGTAGAGCTACATTTGATCTAAATGCCATATACGCTATATTCTACGTCATTATTGCGCGAAATTTACTGTCTTATGATTAGCCAATTCTTCTATTTAACTTCAACAGTGCAGTGCGATAGCTTGCATGAAATGTATTCCAGAAATACATTCCATAGTACCTGATGATGGGTTCAGCTCAGGGTGCCACAGCCATGATCTTTCCAGAAGGTGGTGAGAGGGTTTTACCTAGGCTCCTCTAAGTGACCACTTGGGGAGGTCTGCATTGTCCGCCATATTTATTATGCATATGCAACGCATGTTTATTGTTATTTCTCAATGAAACAAACAGGTGCATTGTTTTTTTTTATTGGATGAGCTAGTAGCCACGAATTACCTAAACAATTCTCAGACATATTTATTCAATATGACCAGCCTTATTTTTAATGACAGCTTCCAATCTACGTTTTAAAGGTTCACAGCAGACACGCAGCATTTCTTGAGGGATCAAGTACCATTGTTGTGTCAATTTAGACTTCAAACTATCCAAAGGATCATGAGGTGTTCTGCAGACCCTACTCACTAAAATAGCCCACACAGAAAAGTCGAGAGGATTCAATTCAGGGCTTCTTGAGGGCCATTAATTTTTGCTAACGAATGCTGGGATGTGACCCTGAATCCAGTTTTGGGTAATGTTTGAGCCATGTGATGGGGCAGAGTCTTGTTGAAAACTCCATGGTGAGCTGTTGAAGTGTTTACGGGCCCAAGGTAACAACACAGCTTCCAAAATGCTCGAAATGTATCGCTGACTGTTCAATTTCACTCCTGAGAGGACAAAAACGAGTGGGGACCTTCCAGTGGCGGTTACCGCGGTCCAAATCATCACGGACATGGAATTTGACGTCGCGTTACTGTTCTGGTTGCTACAGTTCCATCCCCACTCCAAATTCCGTCATTTTGACGGCTAACGCTTTGTTCAATGTCAAAAATTTTTTCTCGTCAATGAACACAAAGTTGGGCAGCGTGCCATCCTCAATGAGATCCAGAATGTGCTGGCATCTTTCGAGCCTCATTCGTTCATGACGGTCTGTTAGTTCATGCCTTGTTTGCATCTTGTATGGGGAGGTTTTGAGGTCATCTTTGAGGACTCTACGCATTGATGTCTGACTGACTCCTGCTTCTGCAGCTGAGCGACGAGGGTTTCTCCTCAACTTCTCCCTCGTGTTTTTGACCAATTGTTTTGTTCGGACACTTCGTTTTCTTCTTTGACCAGGTCGATTGCATGTTTTACCACTTTCATTGAATTTTTTTAACACCTTCCACACAGTTTCACGACGAACTTGGAGTTTTTTTGCAATGACTGAACTACTCTCGCCCTTTTCATGAAGGGTTACAATTGCATTTCTATCTACTGCCATACGTAATAGTAAATTTAGACACCTTAGACTTCTGCAATATAAAATAGATGAATCAATAGATGATATTAAGCTTCATTATAAAAGAAAAGTCTCCTAGAAACCAATTTATTTTTCTAAAGCAAACATCCGTTGCCATAAATATGGCGGACCCTGTAGTAAATGATTTCGATTTGGTTTTTGAAACATGCAAACGTTGATTGATGTATCGAGATGCATTGTAGTTCCTTGAAACATAATATAATATTTTCAACAAACAACTCAGTATTTGATGTTAGTGAAACGGGAATTGGATCAAACGGTAGAAAACGAATGTCATTTAAGGGGAGCGTCTGATTTTTTCTGTTGACATTTTTATTTATTTACGGACGGGTCACTTTGAAACTTGGTACACATGTGTAAAACAGAAATCTAAGATCTTTTTAAATAATTTTTGTTCATGTAAATTTTTCGAAATAATGGTAGAAAACATGAAATTCATAGGAAGCGGCAAAAGGGAGTATATATATACTGTATTTCTACATACTGTAGAAATCTATCTCCTCCTTGAATTTTCAAGCTACTACATCGAGACGCATATAATTCGACGCGTAAAGACCATATATAGAGATTCGTCATGTTTTTTTTCGAAATTCTCATTTTTGTGGGTGGGGGGGGGGATTTTTGTCAATTTTTCATTTACGAGGATTATAATTTCCTCGATTTCGAGGATTATAATGCACTCTTTCCATCCCACAGACGCGGCAGTCTCACTAGGCCTGGTGCTGCTCACTCAGGGTTATAATGTCCTCTTTCCATCCCACAGACGCGGCAGTCTCACTAGGCCTGGTGCTGCTCACTCAGGGTTATAATGTCCTCTTTTCATCCCACAGACGCGGCAGTCTCACTAGGCATGGTGTTGCTCACAGAATCAGCTGGCAAGAGAGAAGACGTGGGCAAGCGCCGTATTTTTGCCATGGTCGGCCTAGCGCTCGTTGTGTTCTTCTTTTCACTGCTCCTCTCCATCTTCCGCACGAAGGCTCAAGGTTACCCGTACAGGTCAGTTTACACTGTCAAAATTGTCAGGTACTTTTTTTAAAGGCACAATGGCCTGTCGGTGGTAGGGAATGATTGAATCAATAGATTTTGTTTTGAGAAATTTTTTTATAGATCGCTGAATTTTGAAGTTTCTCCCTGTTTTTCTCCGTGGTGTTCGATTCGTTCTTCAACTCAATAGCCATTGCAATAAGCGAAGGATGATTAAAAGTTAAATCTTGAATACAAGATTAAATTCCAAAACTTCACATTAAATTGACTAACTCCTGCATTAGTAATAATGAATTGAGGAGAAAATTGTACGTAATTCTGCACATGGAGTTTGATGGCCTGAAGTTTCTTTTGACCAGATTTTGATGCAACTTGAGCATTGTGAAGCAACGAAATTGAATTGAGTCGTTTTCGTCATATTGTGCATGCGTAATTATGCGCCTTGATTTTCTCTGTACTCTAAGAAACCCTTGAATGATGAGTTTTTAAACTTTAGTTGCACTGCCTTTAAGTCTGCCAAAAATTTCCCTGCCCCTGGTGAATGAATAATTATTGTATCAGCAATGCCGTGGGCGGAAGCCGTGTCCTACACTGGGACGGTTACTCATAACTGTCATTCTTGTATATATCATTCATCTGATACCATTTCAACTCTATTGCTTATTCCAATCAGTACTTTCCTTGTTAATGAACTCCGTTAATTTTGCACGCGACAAAGTTTCTCTTATGTCTGGAACAATTTTGCCTGTTTATTTTCAAAAATAAATTCTGCGACTTTACTCAATGAGAGTGACGGAGACCTCGAACGCTATACTTTGAAAAGTTTTTTTAATATAATGTCAATAAATATGAATATCATTGTTTTATCTCGTACTGCGAGTTTTTCTGGCCTCGCCTCAATGGTATTTTATTCTAGCTTAGTTAAATTTACTGTAATTACAAGTTCGAAGACGCTCGTCGTGCCCTACAAAATTTCAAATGTGTGCAGCTTCCTGCTCAAGTGAGGCGTTCCAGCTGACGTCTCGGCGCCGAAGATCCTACTATTTTTATGTTACGTGTGAGTTTTATTTTGTTGACAAAGGATGTGTTTGTTGAAGATGGCCCTGGGACCAAATAAAAAAATCACAACTAATGACGGTTTGGTTTATCCTTCTGAGATGTGGCTAACTCTCCGGGTTTTGATGTATCATCTTCCATCTTTTAATAATGTCGTGAGGATTTTATAGATTCTTAGAAATTAAGGTTAATGTTGGATAGTGATCTCACTCCACGGGCTCTTTTTTTTGTCTCGTCAAGGTTTACTTTTATTCCGAAAGATGAGTAAAATGTTGAAAACTATAATGAGATCAACATAGAGACCAGATGCATTTGTTGCAGATATGCTAAACCTTGTAGCTTACGGACATGATTTACAAATGAATAAAATATAGATACGATTTGATATTCCTGCAAAATCATCAAAACGTTTACAATTTGTAAACTATCAAGTCGAATATCAATGAATATATATGTAAGTTATCTGAAACATCAATTGATGAACGGGGATCATCCTTTGAAATTAGCTAAGCCAAGTTTGAAGTGAGCAATCGCAGTCAACCCACCACCCGCGGACTGCAGCGCGGGTGTACGCGATACAAGTGTGCGCCCGTAACACAATGCGATACGACCTACCGCTGGCTCTGTGGGCCGTCCCGCTCCCGCACTCAACGTGTTAAACAATCACAGGCAAACCACCCACAAAATTATGCCCAGGTATACGCAGACGGAGAGCACTAACCATCGTAGCTTGCCGTGCAATGCAACGGTTTTTAGCGCATTTTCTCATTAATGGAAGAAAGGCGCTATTGTGCTCGACATGTCCGTCCGTCCATGACTTCACGCTTTCGTCGACGAGAAAATGCGCTCTCTGTCACTCACTGCAGTGAGTACTGAGTTATATTTTTTGTACATTGAATCTTGATGTTGTGTTCAGTAAGTATGATCTTGAATCGCACTGATCGTTGAAGAAGTCGAGACGGTTTTACCCGAAAAATTCTGTATTTTTGAGCTTAAATCTGTCGCATTGATAGTAAGGGTATTTTCTGTAAGGAATTCGTGCTGTAGGTTAGAATGGAGTTTCACAGTATTGATAATCGCTCACAGCGCCGTTCCACTCAGTGTGCTACCCACTCAAAGTTTCGTCCCACTCCGTAAAAAACGAGGCTGTGAACGAATCATATACGTTCTCATTCACTCAAAGATAATCGTTCATAAACAATTTTTAAGGGGGAGCGCAGCTGTGCACCACCAATTTTGTGCACCAATAAGCCCTGAATCGAACGCCTTGGATCTCTCCGGACATCCACCAATAAGCCGTGAGCCACTCTGGTTTGTCCTCCTCCGGCCTTGCATAGAACCTGCCGTGCATCACCAGGCCGCGGATCGAATATGTCTTCCGGGCATGGTTAAATTACGTAATTTTACGTTCACAGCATTTGAGGCTAGGTTTCCATAATTTATCGTCCTTCGACCAGTGAATCAATCGTCAGCTATGGAAAGATCGAGTTCCAAAGGCCGGATCCCTTGTGAATCAAGTGACGAAAAGTTCAAGAATCGGCAACAGGCCATGGGCCTATTTCTTCAACGCCGACACTTCTATTCTATTCTAGTGGCCGTTCGACCGAGGGCTGGTTCGACGCACGGCCTAGATACGGACGGCTTGAAGTGTTGAAGGCTACGTTCGGGAAGGCAGGAATCATGATGGTCCATTACATCCAGGGCAGTGGTGGTCTTCGGCAGGCGACCCTTTTAAGGTGTAGAAATAATTTGTCCAGTCCCTCATATAACCGCTCTGAAGTAGGGCACTACAAGCCCAACATAACTGGTTGATTTTGGCGTGGGTTGTTCCCAACCTTCCATCGACTATCAGGCTCTTGCTCACTAATAATAATATTGTACTAATTGCTCACAATATGGAATTTATATTATTTAAATAGAAGCTACGATGAACCCATGGCCGTCGCGATATTTCGAGAAATATTTACATAATTTCGTCATGTGTTAATGGAAGTTGCAATGACACGTCATGTACAATGTTCAGCTAAAAGTTTTCACACGTTTCCGATATTACATTCTAAGCGAGCAGTATATTTGCTAACGGCTCACAAGGGGGTTTGCCAGTAATCAAGCCAGAGCCAGACATTCGCAAAAACATTCTCTGAAGGTGCGTTGATTTGCGGAATAACCTCAATCTGAATATTTAATTGCAAGAAGTTAATTAAAATTATTCACGTAATCACTCCAATCAGTATTTACCAACGCATTCGTAATAGAAATGCATCCAAAATTCACACAAATGTACCTTGTTCCATATTGTTGTAGGTACCTGCATGACCGGGGACCCTTTGACTCATTTGCCTGAAAATATATGTTGAAGGTTTTTGTTGCTCTACTCTAGACTCTAGAGTTTATAACAATCTTGTCACTAGGTATGGTGCTTAGAAATTTTTAACTTGAACACATATTAGCCTACACTGCTTGAAGAGTTGAAGTCTTGAACGATCTTTTAATTTGTTGAAACCTGAATACGTGTGCAGTGCTTGGACAAGTCAGACTTCTTCAAATCCTCAATCTAACCTCCCTGAGGCTATCTTGCTCTAATAAATTGCTCCTTTTGCGGTTCTGCCTAAACAGCTGGCCAAGCTGGGTTTGTATTAGAATAGAATAGCGGTTTCAGCATTTATTAGACCATAGGCCTGCCGCCGGCCGATTCTTAACATTGCAGAATATTCAAAGGCCACAGCTTGTTGCGGTCTTAAACATGCAACTCACTGCTTCAAATCTTGCTTTGCTTAACTGCCTGGCAGGCTGGCCTCCTTGCCAATTCTGACCAGAAACTGGCGCACAGAGCTGGGATTGAACCCGCGCTTCTCTGCTCCAATCTTGGTACTCTCTATTCTGAACTTTAACTACTGGGCCTATTACTTTAGCTAGGCTTTTAGCCTATTAGTATTACGAGTATTAGCTGTGATAATATTTCTGGCCTCAGTGTCAGTGCTCAGTGGCCTGGGCCCCATTGTGGCAAACCAGTGATTTTTTAAATTCAGTTCATTTTTAATTTCCTCATTTTCTCAAAATTTTAACAGATTTCTTATGTATGATAATTCTGGTATCCAAGATACTTTACTGGTCTACTTATAGGGCTCAAAAATGAACTTGAGGAAAAACTCTAAAAAACTCTCTGTTTTGCCACTATGCTGGGCCCACTATGCAGAGGGTCGGCAATATATGGATTTTTAAGCCCAAAGCGTCGCCGGCCATTTTAAAGATGCATTGCCGGGTAATTTTTAATGAAAAGCCATTTACGCTGAGTAATGACGAACTATTTACAAGCCACGAACTTATTACAAGGTTGCATGCACGTGTTACCCCAAATAACTAATTTTACCCTAAAAACAGTCCGGTTGTACAGCAAGTGTCCCATGGTCAGGAAGGTGCAGCGTGTACGCCGGAGGTTCGTTTTCGGATGTACGCCAGTACGCCAGGAAAGAAAGTTGCCAATATGCTTGCTAAAAACGGAAGTGTAACCCTCACCAATGCTGCATGATCGACACAGGCACATGTACTTTACGATTGATGCCTGGCGATCGTCACAAACACACGTCATTTTTTGCGGGAACTCATCGCAACTGATTTCCGGACAAGCTTCGCTGCATCGTAATCCATCCAACGTACCGGAAACCTTACTTTTTTTCTAAATAGTTGGCTGAAGACTGAGATTTGAGAAATATATTAAATGCAAGAATTTCAATCTAAATGTGTCGGCAAGATCTTCTGAAGGCGAAAATTTTGCCGATAATGCATCGCCGTAGGTCTTTAAATCTTTGTTCACTCTCTGCACAGTGGGCCTGGGCAGTGGGCACGGCACGAGGCTGGGGCTCCATTATGGCATTATCCATACCATGCACTGGGCGCTGGCGCCTGGCAGCTGGCGCTGTGCAATGAGTTCACCCTACTACTACTAGGCTATAGCTTTTCAATACCTAATACCTTGGCTTCAGCCTGCAAGCTTGATTGTTAATAGTTAGGTCAACTTAATAGGGTACTAAGGGCAGGCCTAAACATACCATATTCCAACACATTAAGGACATACCAAAAAATGAATGGCTATAAAAAGATTACCGTATGTGCAACTCGAGTTCTGATTGCCTTACGTCACTCTCAAAACACAAAACTACGTGCCAGCAATGATGGAACGTCACAAACTGTTGCCATATTTATTTAAAAGCCTTTAGAATTAAAATCTACAAAATCCCTGAATTCCAAAGATGTGTATGACTAAATTAGGCATATTGTGAGACTAATTCAGACAGCGCTTCAAACTCTTACTAATTCATAATTCCAACGCCCTGTGTGAGCAACGCTGTGTTGGAATTCTGATGCCCTGTGTTAGCTGTATTGGAATACGACACAGCTCGGAATGAGCTTAATAAAAAATTTTAATTTTTTAATTAGGATTTTAATTAAGAGCTATTAAGCTTTTAATTAAGAAATTTTAATTTTTGAACACAGCTTGGGCCTCAGAACAAGCTGTGTGTGTCCAATTCCAAGCTGTGTCAGAATTAGTTTTTTTGTCTAAAACCATCTCTTAACTTAATCATCTATTAATTTATTTACCACTTGAAATCAGCAAATACAAGTATACTTAAAGGATTCCTAATATATTCACAGTCTCACAGACTTATTTAAAAGTCTCAAACCATAATATTCTTTCTACACAAACAGTTTATCACTACCGTAAAATGGGGTAACTTAGACCACTTTTTTTCTTATAAATTATGCCATTTTCTTACTAGCTAAATTAAACTTGAATTGAAACGTGCAAAATACAGGTCTATACTCTAGCTTCACTCACCATAAATTGCTGGCTCCTGCCTCTCATAGTCTTTTTGTAATTTCAAAAAAAGTGATCCATTGACAAAATTTTTCTATGTCAAATAGTTTTTGAGTTGTGGGGGTTTTTGTAAAAAAAACGAAAAGTGGTCTAAGTTACCCCGCCGGTCTAAGTTACCCCATTTTACGGTATTTGGTAGAGCAAGGTCAACTATCAACTTTGACATGTGTTACGATGTTCTGGCTAGTTGACTTGGACTTTCGCTCTGAGGATCTTAACATTTTCCCGCAAGACCTAGTGTTTTGGCTGAATGTGACGCGCAATAGTATGACGTCATTATTTCAACCATCTACGCATGCATGGAAGTAAGACAAAGCTTAATATAAAGGAATAAGTTGAGAAGTGTTGGAATTTCCAACGATGTCAGAATATGGTGCATTTACCCTAAGTTCCTCTAGTCATACTCATGTAATGTAAATTGTATTTCCAGTTTTCCACTTTTATTCAATATTCAATTTATTATCTACTCAATAGGTATATCAATCTCTTATGTATGATAATGCTGGTATCCCAAATACTTACTGATCTACTATTTGTACTTACAGGACTCAAAAATGTACCTACTTGAGGTAGGGCAACAAAAAATGTTCTCCGTTGCCACAATGGCTTGGCAATTCACAAAATGGGAATCTAGCTGCTGCAAAAAATGGTAGGCATGTGATCAAGCAGGGAAAACATATTCCTTTAGGGCTGCACCTGCAAGTAGAGCTTTCCCAATTCCCGCTATTTCCGAAACCACAAGTTCCCCAGCACATGAATTACCTCCTATAATCTAATTGTTGACAAAAGTGTATGATCGGGCCATGAGTCTCCAAATGCAAATGTATTAAAAATTTGTCAGCCTGGGACTGTAAGATTTCAGAAACAAGCAAGGCAATTCCAATCCTGCATCACTGCATGTGACATGAGAGACAGCTTGCTAACAGTAACAGGTAATGGCAAAGAACTTAGAAACTAACACATCTATGATTGAAATAAAAAATTCACTTTATAAAATGCTAAATTGCCTTTATAATGAAGCAAAGTGTTCTTATTGCTATTTTTAGGGTAAATACTAAAATTAAATATTAATGAACTCATTAAATTTTGAATATTAACTTACATGGTGATGGTTTGGAAAATTTACCATCCAATGGGTAATAAGAGACTGGCAAGGTAAATTGGGACAGTCCCCTGTCATGGCCTAAAAATGTTATAGTGGCAAAAATAATTGAAATATTGCAAAACTGAAATTAGTGGCATAAACTTCATTTTCCTTTCTATGTAGCATAAAGAAAAGTTAAGAAATTACACATTTACTAGATCTAAAAAATCCATGTAAAAAAATGTTATAAATGATATTTTAGAAAAGTATATATTTCTGCTAAGGTCTGTACTAAAAACATATCTGCCATATTAATTTTCTTAAAAAAACTTGCAAACAGGTGTTGGTTTTAAAATTGTAATGATGGAATTTGTGTACCTTGAGTCAGAATAAAATGACAGCCGTTTCTGCAAGATGGGGTATTATAAGACACCCCTCCTTCATGGCGCAATTCAGGACACCCATAAAAATGCATTTACAGCAGAACCTTGGTTAGCAAAGGTTCCAGTCCATGAAAATATCAGTTAATGACTAAGAATTTTAATTAAATTTACCACCAAGCTTGGCAAAAAAAATTTCACTTGAGACTTGACAAAAAATTAATGCATTATTGATCATCACAAATTGTGCATAGAATGTCATAGATAAAGTTGTGCACTGGGTGACATGGAATGAAAATTAATTTAAAATTTGATATGGTAATATCATTGATAAATGAAAAACAAGTACAAATCACAGAAAATATCATTTTACATCTACATCATCTACGAATGAAGAGGACTTCTGAGTACTGTTGGTAATGGATGAGTATGCTCTGCATGCTTCAAACGTTTCAAAGTTAAGTTTTATTTCAAGTGTCTTGGATTAGCCCATTTGCTGGGGTAATTCAGGATGTTATTTTTGCTTCTGGTACCTTAAAAATAGCATATAGAATTTTTTTCAGAGATACCATAGGAAAGCCCTCTCAAAGACCTTTAAAATGAGCCCAAACTCATATATAAAACGTTTCATGGTAAGGAGTTGTCAATGCAAAAAAATTTGTCCCTTATTTCCGTGTATGATGGTACAGGTTATGGTCCATGTATGTATAATATTGATATTCAATAGGTTTGAGGTTCAAACTAGGCATTGCAGCCATTGCTAATGGACAAAGGTTACTGAAAATGCATGGGCACTACTAAAGAAGCTAAATTGGAAAATATTTTGTGCCTGCCCAGTATAAAATTATTATGCACATTATTATTAATAATGCACAGTGTTTTTTGTGCAGCTAGCACAGTATAAAATTGGGTTAGTCAAATTGCAAAATTGCATTGGTTGGGTGAGGCATTAGCGGAGTGAAAATATTCAGCATGTGCATGCATGCCCCCAGGCATAGCACAGCTGCTCTATTGATCAGGCACTACTAGCATAACTTCACAATTCAAAAATCAGGTTTCATTGAAGATCAGAGAATTTGTTTTATTTACAATAATGATGAGGGCCTCGTGATAGCCAAGGCCCTCATCATTAAGGATGGGACTCCAGCCATCAACCTTTAAACTACTGGATTTATCAGAACATTGAGACTGTTTTTGGAGTGATTTTTGGTGTTTTAAATACTTGAGTATCTTCATGTTTTTGTGATTTTGTAATTATTTCTAACTATCTTGATTTCTGAGTAGTATCCTATTTACATGATTTTATACTTTTGTCAATCCAAATTCTATCACTCAATGCATCTTGTAACTTGATAATGAGTGATTGATACATTTGAAATGTTGTTAAAGAAATAAAAATGTCCATCGGTACCCTGATATTCGATTTACTAGTGCAAACGAAAAATATTGTTCGATCTATTGAAAAAACTAATAAGGAAATAGTAAATAAAACAAATTCTCTGGTCTTCAATGAAACTTGCATAAAGGAAAAAATTTTGCCAACCTATACTAAAACTCAAAAATCATATACAATCACCAGAGTATTGGTGATGCCCAATGATTCACCAATTGATGCCTAATTTATTCACAAAATGTGAAGCCTACATAATTGAATAAGTTGGATTGTTACCATAGAATCTTGTGTGTACTGAATCCTTGCTTTAAAAATGCTTCCTGAAATTTAACAAATTTACATTTGCAAGTTTGAAGAGAAGGGCACAGGTGAGTGGGAAGGGTGCAGGGTGCTGTGAGATAGGTAGATATTAATGCACATGCCACACAACTAAAATGCAAATCTATGATGTGAATCTACAAGACAAGAAGCTGCTTTATTATCATCTTTTTTTTACAGATCTGTAAACAAATGTTTTATTTTGTACAGGTGAATCTACTGTATCATGATCTTTTTTTTACTAGTTGTCTGTTGCTGCATTCCTGTTGCTATTTCATGTGCTTATTTAATTGGGAAAATTTTTTCTTAAGAAGCATCAGTCAGCCAAAGCTGTTATTGATACCATTATGTTTGTATACATTATTAATAGCAACCACTGTGTTGATTTTATGAACTAAGTTGAAACAAGTTCAGTTGTAAAATTCACCATAACTTTTTCAGAGAAAATGTAAATTTAAAAAATCTATCATCAACATTATATGTTTCAGAGACTGAGAGTTGAGTGTGTTTTGGGTATTTTAAATCATTGACAACATATGAAAAGTTGATAATTTTGACTCTTTTATAGAAGATATCTAAAATTAGCCTTTAAGATGGGGGACTTGAACCAGTGGTTCAATAGTTTACCTCCCATGACAAGGTATTGGTTTGGAGGTACAGTTGCCTTCTCCTTACTTGGCCGTTTTGGAATCTTACAGCCACATTGGCTCATTCTACATTATGATCCTCTCTTCTACAGCTTCCAGGTGAGTTCTTTTTTCTACCTTGCAAGTATCTATCTAGTATCTAAATCAGTGCATAACCTCTTTTTGATAGTTTTGCACTGTATTGTGTGTACATCTTTATCCCATTTTTTTCAGGTATTTACTTGAGCTGATAGCTTTGATATCTTGCAAAACTTTTTTTCTGAAGTTTGTTTCAAATTATGTACTACATTAGTTATTGACTTGAATTTGTGTTTAAAAAGTTGATTTTAAAAAGAAATTTAAGGCATGATAAACTGCAATTGATTATTTGTTCTCAATTCTCAGTTTCTTAAAGATTCTTGTGCTTTAAAATCTTTAATTTCATTTAGAAATGGGCAGCAAGCATATCAGCACTAGTGTTCATGTGCACATTTGTGTGTTGACAGCTTTAGGCTACATTCATGTTGACAGCTCTAGACTAAAATTTTACATCTTAATTTGGGCACAATTTTGGTGAAAAATTGAGATATTTTGTTGCAATGTTTTTTATGGAAGAAATAGTTTTATGACATAAAAAGTCAACTATATTATTTATTTATTTATTATAATTAATCATCTTCAGAAATTCAAGAATATTTTCTCCAGTGCTTCATAGTAATTATGTATTTATATTTACAAAATAAGTTTCAGTATGAATATAGTATCAATTAATACAATTTATTATGTTGAAGAGTGACAAATTTTCTTTTTATTTTGTTTGTTTATTTAAATTCTTTATTTTATGAACTGTGATGGTGAAAGTTCATGTGGGACTTCCATTGAAATTTCAATGAAGTACTTTCTCTAATAAAGTGTTCTTGTTACAATTAATAAAAATTATAAAAGATCAATTAATCCAATGACCTGATGCTTTTTAGATGTTCATACCAATAGTTGTCATATTGCTCAGTTTTATATATAAATTTTGCATAATTTGACCCTGTCCTTGAAATAATGCTTTGTATTCAATATTTTGATTGTGATTTCAATGCCTTTTTGTGACACAGATTTGGCGGCCAGTGACAGCACTCTTCTTCTACCCCATCACACCCGCCACTGGATTCCACTTCCTCATCAACCTCTACTTCCTCTATAATTACTCTTTGAGATTGGAAACAGGTCTCGTCCCAAATTTTATTGATAGTTTGAAGTGAAGAAGTGATATGATCACTGATTATTGGAGTTGAAATGATGTGCACATTTTCACTAAAATACTTGACTTCATTAACCTCCTTGCAAAACATGAGTGGTATAAAATATCTTTCAACTTGTGTTCAGGACATAACCTTAAGTAACTCTTGCAATTAATTTCTGTTTTAAAAATCGTGGATAAAAATCATGTCCTAACAAGGTGCTGTTTTGCGGTGATGCAAAAGATATCTTCAGATCTTCTGAATCCCCAAAAAGTTGTCAAAATTACTATCAAATGTCTGTACAAATGAGCATAGCTACAAACATAGCTAGGCTCCAAAGTATAACTATGAGTTAAAAGGTTGTGTAAGGTTGAATCGGGTAATATATTTATATAGGAATCTGATGGCTGATTGTATTAAATTTATTTCAACTGAATTTGAAATTTGATGGCAACTCTTAGGATATTAAATTCTATTTATCATGTTATTGATAACAACTAATGGGATGTTAAAGTCTGTTCAGCATATTGCTGTTGAATAAACTGATCAAGCAACTGATGTATTGTGCAGTGATGGGAATGGTGCTATTAATTAAGGTGTAAATCTTAAATAGTCATTATTTTTTGTGATATTTCCTGTACATACATAACCTGAAAATAATGTAAATGTCTAGAATTTTTCTTTATCTCAGAATGAATATTTTAGTCAGTATTGCAGTCTATGAAATTATAGTGAGAAGATACAGTCAGTTTGCTGGAGAGTTTTGGAGGTTAGTTGCTTGGTAGTTTTTGTTTAATGTTTATCAAAATTCATCTAAAAAATTTGAGTTCTACATATAAAATTTTTAATTGCGCAGGTCTATTTTTGGGCCGAACGGCAGACTACTTGTTTATGCTGCTGTTCACGTGGCTGTGCTGCGTCGTTGTAGCACTCATGGGCAACATAATGATGCTCATGGATCCCATGGTGATGTGCGTGCTGTACGTGTGGTGTCAGCTCAACCAGGAGACCATCGTCTCCTTCTGGTTTGGCACGCAATTCAAAGCCATGTACTTGCCGTGGGTGCTGCTTGGCTTCAACCTCATTGTGGCTGGAGGGTGAGGCCTTGAGCTTGCCTGAAATATCTCTTGCTATACTGAGGGTGGTTTAGCTTTTAAGATTTTTTTTATTCTTGACAAGGGAAGAAAAATGGGAGGGAATGTGTTCTTAGTTTCAGTTCTCAAGAAGTGATATTGGTTTCAGTTCTTGCCGAGTTGAGTTCCTGGAGCTTCCAGTAAAACTTTTATTGATTTTTTTAGACTAGATTACACTTAATTTAAAATCATTGAGATTTAAATGTGTTGCACAATATTTTTAGGTGACCGTTCACAAATTTTTTTAGTTTTCCAGTGAAAATTCTTGAGGAATTCACTAGTATCTAATATTGCAATAAATTGTTACAAACTATGAACATCGTCTAGACCCTTGAACATACAGCATTCGACTATGAAACTCGTCTTTAAAATTAATTGATACCCTCGTGCTTGCTGATGAAATCCAAAAGATCTGAGGTATTTGTTAGAGGCCAGTGATACAATATTAATTTATTTTACTTTTCTAGAAGATTTTTGGACGGGATACATTTACCACGTTACTAATAAATGTTCTGCAGGGGCCTTATGGAGTTTGTGGGCATCTTGGTCGGTCATCTCTACTTCTTCCTGGCGTTCAAATACCCGCAAGACTTTGGCGGCGCCTCTCTGCTCAGCACGCCACAGATTTTGTCAGTAACTCCTCTGTTATATTTATTTTTTGGGGAAATTAGATTTTTATTTGTTTATTTGAAGTTTGGCTGTGGAAATGTACAAGAAGTGACGAAAATATTAGTATGATTCTGTATGTACATTTACTCATATATTGATATGATGAAAAGATATCTTGCTGGTATTCATTTTTACTATCATTTCGGGACATTAACTCGTATTGAAAATTTTTAGAGTTTTGAAATAAGCAGACGTGCATCATTAAACGGAGCAGAATTCAAAAATTGACACTTTATCTACGCCATAATTTACTCGACATTATTTGTAAATGAAAATAAAATCAAAATTTTCTTCGTATTTCAAAACCTGAATTGCATCGAGTCTTTGTTAAATGAAGGTTTGAATGGGTATTTCATCAATTCATTCTGTTGTTTTGCAATGAAACCATGCTATGGCGTGGAAGACCATTATTACTCCATGCTAAACTCTTAGAAGATTATCTTATCACGGCGATGCTGTGTATAACAGCAATTTATCAACAATTCGTGAAATTTAACCCATAAACCCCTTGCGCCTCAGTCATTCGTGCGAAAGCACGAATGACTGAGGCGCCTCCCCCCGCGGATGCGGCGGATTCTTCCACGCGGACGCGGTGGGACACTTTTTTTTAGATACATTTGGAAATTTCACCCTCAGTACTGAAAGGTAGACATTTGAATCGGGTAGAAATGTGGCATTTTCTATGTTCTTCGAATGTCCCATTACTGGGACAGGGAAAGTCATGTGCTGTCTGCACGTCGTTGAGGAGAAGCTTAATATCTCTAATTATTTATTATTTCGCAGGTACGATTACTTCCCAAACCAGCGAGGCGTCATGTCAGGCTTCGGTCAAGCGCCCCAAGCTCCTCCTGCTGGGGGCAACGGCAGAGGAGGTGGTGGTGGTGGGGGAGGAGGAGCGTGGTTCAGAGGACAAGGTCACACGCTGGGATGAAATTTACCAGACATTTCAAAGTAATTTTTGTCAAGATTATTTGGTACAGCCATAGTTGGATGAACATTAAGTGGAGAACATTTGGTTATGAAAGCCTTCAGATAGATATTCAAGGTTGAATGTTTATTTTAACATCTCACGTTGTGTTTGATTTGAGCACTTGATTGCTTAAGCCTTTTCTAGGAACGTTGAGTTGCTGGTTATGCTTGACGTCACTGGCTGTCGATTCTTGTTATCCCAACCCCTCAAAGCTCGCATGTATTTAGGAATTTTATATTGATGGATTTATATCAAGCATAATGCCAATGGGCATTTCTACCCCGCACTTGCAGACACGGTACCTGATATTCTTGAGTATCTTCACTTTATATGTCCCCCAGTTAGGCCACCTTAGTTCCTCTAGAATTATCTACTAAATACTTTGCTAATTCTAGCAATTTGATTTTTATTGTGCGAGTCCTTCAGTTATCGGTGGTTTTTCTAGGACGGCGTTGAATGCCAATATCGAGAATGTCGTTTTGCCACATATCCCATTTGATTTTATTTAAGGGATATAGCAGCCCAGTAATTGCTTATTCACTCAGTGTTGTGTGATACTTATTTGCGCGTGCAAATTTTTTCATTTCTGCCGATTCGATTGATTGCCATTGCGTTGATGTCAGTCGTCGCGCACCTGAGTCTATACAGGTGCTTCCCGTTGTGCTCGACGCTCGAATGAAAGCTCGAGACGCAGAAGTCTTGTGCCGCCTGGAGTATTTTGATCATGGGGATCGTTGCTTTTACAGCAACTAACCCGTTTACTGATTTTTTACCGTCGTTGCAAAAATGACTCGTTTCCTTATATTTGGTACGTCTAATAGCCCATGTCTCACTGTCTTCGAGTTTCATTAACCCATTGCTTCATTGACGAGAGAACTTCTCTGATCGAAGTTCAAGTAGGAAATGTCTAGTGCCTAGACATGACTAATTCAGAGCAATTAGAAGAGGCTACAGTGCAATTCCTGTCTTTGTCGCTGCGTGACGTTAGGTTTACCAGTTCCCTCTTCTTTTGAAATCGCGCCTAATCGTATTGCAAGACTTAGGATACAACCCTCCACTGTCAACAAAACCACGGCTCAAAACATAGACGTTCACTCACACGTGTGGCACGGGATGAACAAATTTAAGATGTGTAATTACCAATTTCAACGTAAATGATTGGGTGATTAATCATTCATTAATTGATGATTGAGTCGTTGGAAATAAAGCAAACTAAAAAGTGGACTAGTGTAGCGATAACTCACTTGAAACTAACTCGGGCGAATTGTTTGAGAATTGAGCACAAGTTTCTGCTTGATGTGCATCGAATATTAATTCCTTAAGGCGAATGAGGTACTATCTCAGTAAATAAACTCATTGACTCTTCGTTTATCTTGGTGATATTAGAATTCAGACCATCAATACGCAAAACAAAGCTTAGGTCGCCATTGAATTACAATGAGCAGGTTTCAGCAAAAAGCTACATAATCTTCAGGGACAATCGCGTCACTGAGATTACAATATAAACGAGAATGAACCTACCTTAACCCATTAATGCCGAGCGGTTCCATTTGGAACCAGCGGGAAAAATGGATCCATAATAAAATTGAATGATCAAATAAATATAGAAGTGTATGCGTAGGTTTGATATACACCTGGTACATGTTCTTTCAACGTTTGGTTCTGCTTCGCCGACTACTCCCTGTTCAGTTAACATTCAAAGATTATAAGAACCTGGTGTCAGGCATGACGGCTTGATATCATTGCGGAGAAAGGGGAGTAATTCGTTTTAAAAATTTATTAGTTATGAGTTAGATGTAGAATTTTATCGATAAAGCGAGTAATTTTAATGTTGTATATGGTTTTACCTGTTACCATGTTTCTAAAGTCATTTAGATCGTGAAATATTTAGCCCGGTTCCTAATGGAACCAAGCTATAATTTTTTCACATACCACGAAAAATGAATATTTGAACATATTTTTCATTACCGTCACAAGTGGTAATAGTAAACAAGAAAACAAAGAAAAATTCAGAAAATAATTCTCGGCATTAATGGGTTAATAGGGGATCATAATTATAACTACGTATTCCTTAACTTCAGCAGGCGACCATTTCATGACAAGTTCCTTCAATAGTCTTCGCTATCCGGTAAAATCGTCCGCAGCAAGTAGAAACACAGGACTAAAGAAGCATTAGAATAGAATAGAATAGAAGTGTCGGCGTTGAAGAAATAGGCCCATGGCCTGTTGCCGATTCTTGAAACTTTTCGTGACTTGATTCACAAGGGATCCGGCCTTTGGAACCCGATCTTTCCATAACTGACGATTGATTGGGATAGCTGCCGGACTTATTGCCTGCTCCGTAATTTGCTAGGCATTTTAAGACTGAACATATGCTCCTGCATAGCTTCGTCTGGACTTATTGCCTGCTCCGTAATTTGCTAGGCATTTTAAGACTGAACATATGCTCCTGCATAGCTTCGTCTAGTCTGTTTTTGAAGATGTTCATACTCGGAGCTTCAACGATGCTATCAGGGAGGCTGTTCCACATGTCGGTGACTCGTGCTGTTTTTTTAGTTTATAGCCGTGGCCCCTGGTGTTGGTTCTTGTTTCAAATTCTAGTAATCCTTCTGGGACCTTGTATAAGCCATGAGTATATTTGTATACTTCAATGAGGTCCCCACGCAGACGTCGTTGAGGCAAGATGAAAGCAAATCGCGCGATAACGCAGAATTTATTACAAACGTATCACAGATTTCTGACTTGCACACGATCTCTTCCGTTTACGCTAGCAAAACTTGTAACAAAAATAACTAAACTCACTCATTTCCTTCATACCAAATATATTTATCACATTACTGTGAGGCCATTTTGTCTAGCAGAAAAATTGAATTGAGAGGATTCAATTCAGTGCAAAAGCTGAGGGCTGCTGAGGGAGATATGTTTGGAAACAGCCTCCATTGAATCTGCAATTATTGGAAAAAGTCGATTTTAATAATTCAAGAAAGTTCTTACAGCAAAATGACAGAATTTGTTATCTACAATTCATACTCTATTTTATAAAAAAAAGACAAAGAACACTACAGATGATAGGTTAATATCAAAGATATTATTTCCTTAAGCGTATAGAGCGCTAACTTATACATCACTTCAAAAAACAGACGTGCGTGGAAAGAAATTGTTATTTAATGTACTTCACAAGTTCTTTTTTTTTTGGTTTTGTTAGAAAACATCAAAGACCTTAGAGCTTGAGTTAATGGAATTTCTTTAGGACTCGAGACGAACACGTAGGTAAGGTGCCCATATTCCCTAGGTCCAGGAAAACAACCAGGCAATGCCAGTAGAGGCTTCAAAAACAAGAGCAATTTTATCTTGAAGCCACCTCTACTGGGACGCCGAGGAAAAATGTTCCTGTGCAGGGGGGTTGGTGCTTAAGACATAGCAGAGCTTAGTCGAGCGTAAATATCCTTGCGGCGATGTCCCTGATGAGCCAGTCCATTCCCTGCACGAGGTTGTCCCCCGTCACGGCGCTGCAGGGAAATATACTCCAGTGATGAGTCTTCAGATTTTGCAGGCTCAGCACCTGCACAGGTGAAGGGGTTCATGTCAAGCAATCTCCTCAAGAGAATGACAGAGCTGCGTAATTGCAACAAACTTAGAGATTCAACAACAAAGTTCAAATGAATTCCATCTTAAGCAATGTTGTGAGCCAGTATTACCTTACGTTATTGAAATTATTGAATTAATATACTTTCCTTTACTGTCCAAGCAATTCTATACATTGAATGACTAGATTTGAAATACGTACACCATTCACTAAAAGTGAAATTATTACTTCCACTAAATGAATGACCGAGATTTCTAACATTTAAAGCTAATAAATTCCATGTTAATCATTTTAAATAAATAACGCACAAACATTGGAGAATAATTCTAAAATCAGCCGACCTCTTAGGTTTTTAAAACACTCATTCCTAAGAAGCCTAAAAGCTCCTCAAGGACAATCCATTGCCTTTGCTATCAACAACAAATGAGGGTGCTAAGCTTCAATCAGTTACAAGATATCAACACCACAGATGTCCACATGATTCAACAGTACAAATCGATCCTTAATACGAGTGAAATGATTACTGGGTATTGTATTTTGTTTCCTCTGATCATTGTTAATGCCATGAAAAACTCGAACTCCTGAAGTTCACATTTATGTAACCTAACATAAAATAATTTATGTGAATTTTCATGTATTATCGATATATGGAAGAGAAAACCCAAACACAATTATTATAATAGTTTATATAAGATTAAAAAAGGTCCTAAATACTAATTAATTAATGATGCATAAAAAATTGGTAATCCCTTTTTCCACCAATCAAAATTCTTAACAAAGCTTGCACCTTGTATTCATTAATAGTTGTCCTGTACAGCCATTAAGCGTTATGATTTGAGCATTTTTATTCTTCATCGTCCTTTCATAACCAGGTTGAGAAACTGTTGCTTGTCATCACTTGATTCCCAACTTAATTTTAACTATTGAATGTAGTATCACAATTGCCCCTGGGAACGCGTGAAGACATTTACACGCCCGACGCCACGAGAGCCGCGGCACTCACGTCTCTGATGTCCTCGGAGGAGAGCGCCTCAGGAAGGTCCTGCTTGTTTGCCAGGACCAGCAGCGTCGCCCCACACAGCCTCTGCCAGACATAGAGTAGCTCAATAGATCATACTAAACTTATCACCAACGTGCAATAAATAAGATCAGATGACAGGTATTTGTAACGCTCATACGGTATCAGTTCTGCATTAGCATTTCAAAATTAAATTGTAAATAAAACGAGCTGCATGATTAAACTTCTACTGGATTTCACAGCTTGTTGCAAATATAAGTACAATGAAGATGTATAAAATTTTGTGTGAAATGCATTTCAGAGCATAACCATTTGTTCCATAAAGAGCAGATGATCATCACAGCACAACCACACAAAGAGTAATATCAGCATAGATTTACCGTACATGATTTGTGAATACGTACATGAAGAACAGAAGTGTATTTAATTAAGCATTGTTTAAATCTCAAGTTGACTTCACATAATGACTAGATGCATACTTCTTCCATGAGTAACTTGTGCAGTTCCTTCTCACAGTCCTTGAGGCGGTCCACATCAGCTGAGTCCACCACCCAGATCAGGCCATCTGTACACTCAAAATAGTTGCGCCAATACGAACGTAAGGATGTCTGCCCACCAACGTCCCAGATGTTCATCTTGTATCTGCAATAGAAATTGATCCAACTTGTCCATATTTTACACTAATTGAAATCCTAAAGTGTGACTGGACCTAGGAATTAGTATATCAGAAAATAATGAATGGAATTGAATAGAAAAACTGCACATTAGATTTTTCCATCCATATATATGAAATGAATTGATTAGAAAAACTTTGTGAATCAAAACTTTTTAACAAATAAAGTTGAAAAATTTAGCAATTTTAATGCAGTTCTGTAATACTTATCTTCAAAAAATAATAAATGTTTTGGTTTAAGTACCATAGTACTAGGTCTACAAAACCACTTCTGCTTATATTACATTGATACATGTATAATGTAAATGGTGGTCTATGACAACATTTTCTGAGGACTGATTCAAAGGGACATTCTTGTGTAGATTTTAGCTGATTCAAGATGCAAAAGTTAGGTTGAAAAAGGTTAAAATATACAATATATGAAAAAAATATTATTTTTGACAAGTTTTAAAGAATTGTTATATTTATTTTTTAATTTGTTGAGTGGTAGTTTATTTCACAAGGTATATATATATAGATTCTATTTTGCTACAGAAATATTCTCTTATACACAAAACTTGTCGATTTGTATTGTACATAAATTTCAGTCACAAATTCAAGAATTGTAACAAGCAAGTTAGTTAGTTCAGTGGCCGTAGTTGCTAGCGCTTCAGGTCGAGCTATCTCGCGCCGAAAGGCACATCGGACATTATTGGCTAGGGGTAGATTACATCACTTGTGCGGTGTTGTGCGGATCATATGTAGTCAAATGCATTGATTGCCCTCAAGTACTCCACGAGTCGGTCAACATTATAGTTCCCTCGCTCTGGTTGGGCCAAAATACTTTTCAGGTTAACGTCGGGGTTGTCTTGGCATAGGTAGGGGAAAAATTGCCGCCGGGCATCACCATAAGACGGACATTCACAGAGGAAGTGGGTTACGGTCTGGGGCACTAAGCAGTCCATGCAGTAAGGAGCAGGTGCGCGTTACATGAGATGGCCATGATTGATTCTTGAGTGTCCATGAGTGATTCTTGAGTGTCCAATGCGGAGACGAGTGAGGCATACCTCTACCCGGCGTACGCGGTGGGACGGTGATGGCCAAGGCCTTATGTCCTCTTTAATTTTGCGGAGTTTGTTATTTTCAAGGTGTGTCCACTCTTCTTGCCACTCGTCCAGCAGTTTCTTGCGAAATATTGGGTAATAGTCTTGATGGGGAACACTTTCATTCCCGTGCGGTGTCTCTCTAGCCGCCGCATTGCGTGAGAGCTCGTCCGCGGCTTCGTTGCCTGCCACCCGAACATGACCGGGGACCCAACAGAAGGTAACTGTCTTCTGGCGTGCAGAGAGTCGGATCAGCCATATGTGTATGGTGGTTCCCAACGGATGCGGCGAGTTGTAATGTAGGATCGCTTGGATTGCACTCATGGAGTCGCTGAAAATACATATCTCTGTGTCTGTGCTCTCCTTGGCAATAGCGATGGCACACAGGATGCCGTACAGCTCTGCCGTAAATATTGACGTCGTCGTTGGCTTAGGAAATTCAATATAAAGAAGGCCATGTGTCCACGAATGCCACACTCGTGT
The DNA here is from genome assembly GCF_000764305.2 of Hyalella azteca. Lineage (NCBI taxonomy): Eukaryota > Metazoa > Arthropoda > Malacostraca > Amphipoda > Hyalellidae > Hyalella > Hyalella azteca. Next base: position 209,889 of record NW_025943479.1, on the reverse strand, counting down.
ATGGCGCGAAGAATACCGAAGTGCCAGGTAGTGTCGTAAGCTTTTTCCAAGTCGAAAAACACACCGACAAGGTGCTGCTTATCTCGATACGCGGAGAATACATCAGTTGTGAGGCGAACCAGGGCATCTGTTGTTGAGCGAGCTCGGCGGAAACCAAACTGCTGCGGTGACAGTTGCTCTTCATGTTCCAAATAGTTCGTTAGTCTCACGTTGACGATGCGTTCTAACAGCTTACATAGGCAGCTTGTAAGGGCGATCGGTCTATAGCCTGTCTCTTATACACATCTAGATGTGTATAAGAGACAGAGGTACGGAAGAGGACGAAGCCTCATGCCGTTTGGCCGTACTTTCAATTGATTTAGATCGTTCTCGCGGGCGTCTGGCATTGCGAGACGATGATCGGCGGGGTGCTGGGGTCGTTGAGGGTTCGGGGGAGACTGGTTTTTCTGTCGGCGTGGGGGGGGAGGGAGCAACGACTTGGTCCACAGGTGTTGGGGTCCCGAGCTCCTGTGCTACACCAGCAGGTGTAACACGTTGGGGCTCCAGTGATGAGGTGGTTGCTGCATCATCACGATTTTCTTTTGTGGTCTGTCGTGGCTCCAGCACGCGGTCAGGGCCACGGTTCTTACGAAGTATGGATGCGTAAGTGGTGCCCGGTCGTGGGACAATGGCACTCGCTTGACGCTTTGCGTCTCTATACATTAGTTTCTGTTTTACTTGTATTGCCAGCGTTTCCTGTTCAAGTTTGTAGTGATAGCAGTCAGGTGATGATGCTTCATGGGGGCCTCCACAATTAGGGCATCTAGCCGGTCGGAGACACGGCAAATCATGTGCATCTTCAGAGCATCTGGGGCATATAGCAGTTGTCGCTCGGCATGTTTTAGCTCCATGGTTGAAGTGCTGGCACTTATAGCATCGGCGTGGGCGAGGGATGTACTCTCTCACAGCACAGCGGTGCCACCCGATCTTCACTTCGGTTGGGAGCTTGCATGTTGCGAATGTTAAGACATATAACGGAAGGTCCACCAGGGTTCCATGTAACTTCTTCTTCATTTGGTAGATTGATTTCACGTTATAGTGGCTAAGATGCTCTTGTAGTTTTTCGACTGAATATTTAGGCTCATTTCGGTAGTAGATGGTTCCTTTTGTTTCATTCAGTGCACCGTGCGGTTCGACGGTGACAGGAACAGCTGCTAATGACTTTATGTTTAGTATGGATTCACTCTGAGCTTTACTTTGTACTTCCACAATGAGGGCTCCGTCGCGGGTCTCGTGCACATTTTTGGGTTCACTGCCCAAAGAAAGGACAAGTTGCCGGTTGGCCAGAACTACGTCAATGGCAGCTGGGCTCTCACCCGTCGTCGACGAGACGCGGAAGAAGTGAGGGTAATCTCGGTTGTGGGCTTCTAGGGTTGGCTGAGTTTGTCTCCGTGTTCCTCGTTTAGAATTCTTATTTTGTCCGGCCCTGCCAGAGGCCTGAGGGCGCGGGTTAAACGGCTCCAGTGTTGTGATCAACATGGAGGTAGGAGAGGTCAAGGTTGGTTCCGTAGTGAGGGTCCGGGTCGTTTCCGTTGTCGGGGTATCAGGTACGAGAGGCGCATTCAAAGAGGTCATTTTCCAGGTCCGGGTTGTATGGTTCGTCCGACGCGCTGAGCAGGCACCCGTGTATCTGCCTCCAACAAGGGATCCCTGGTGTCAAGCACACGTAGTCTTGACGGGAACACTCGTACGCTCGGATGTAGCTTTGGTTGTCGTGGGCGCAGCAGGTTGTGCGCTTGACTAACGTTGCAAGACAGGCGCCACTCCATCTGCGCGGTGTTTAAGCAGCCCCCCGCCTGCCCAGGAGTCCCGCAGCTAAACCTTGCCACGCATGACTATTGAAGCTAGCGGGTCGGGTCTAGGTCCCCGCCAGGGTTCGTCAATCCAGCGAAAGGTCTTTGCGTATCCGTAAGAGAGCCAGGTCGTTACCAGAAGGGCGTTTTGCCATCTCTGTTAGTCTGGACTCTCCACCCGAGCCACTCGGCCATGATAGCATCTGAGACCGCACAGCCTCGGGTCTCATCGAGACACGCAAGCCCCCCCCCCCCCGCCACGGGCGAGATGGCACGGTGGGGAACTTGCCAATATGACGTCTGCATCCGTCGTAGAATAAACAAATTGCTTGACGTGTTAAATGGAACTATTAGTGATTAGTTCCATTGGAACTAATAGTGATAGGCAGTATATTGAATTGAAGCATGGCCGGTAAAACAATATTACGCACACAAGGACTATGATCAATAAATAGTACTAATACCCAACTATTATAAATCATACGGCAGATTAAAATATTATTTCTGTCATTTTGACTTTTGAGGAACACCTACAACATCCTGGTTTTAATTGCACCAAACAAGCTTGTTGCAAGCATTAGACAGTACAAGTATGCCAACCATCATGAGACTTGGTGATAGAAGTAGCAATACGATATCTCACAGCAAAGAGTTTGATGAGCGTGGTCTGCAGCAAGTGCTCTGTCTCATCCTGTTCCTCCTCCTGCAACTGCGGGGCCAGCTGCAGCCCACACCGCAAAACTGTAGCTTCCATTTCACCTTTCTCACTCGCCCCGTCAAACACTGGAATCTAAAAGATAACATTTGTGATAAATATAGCACTGTACATAATACATATTGGAACTACTTCAAGGGCAACATTCATTCAAATACAACATTGTACCTTGAACCCTCATTTGAATTATTCAAAAAAGCACATTTGCAAGGAAGTGATGGAAAACGCAAAGATAATGAGGAAACTCATGACAAAACCTATTTAGCCAAAACAAGAATGACTTGAATCTTTAGTCCAGGTATTTCAATGCAAATACCGGGAGAAATATATAGAAACATGACAAATTTTAATATAAAACACTAATAGATGAATTAGTAAGAAATTTTCATCAAAATAATTAAATATTATTGTTTGACATTATTGAGTTTTAACAATTGAATTCTTCGGTATGTAATGGGTTCAAAATAATGAAAATTTTAAAAGCAAAGAAAACTACACAAAATTCACCATATTTCTATTGAAAACGTTTCCAGCGCCATCGTCAGTTCGAAAAATCTAGAACACAAATACAATCAGAAAATAATGCAGCCGAAATTAAACGAAAAAATACTAAAGTTAAAATCTAAATTTACCAACAAAAGACAGAGCAATGAAGTAAAAACCTATCTATTCACAATTTCTGTTGGATACGAGCTAAAGGCGGCATTTAAACTAGGCTTCTCTTTGAAAATATGCGATGATTCTAAAATAAATAAAAATAAAGCCTGGTTTAAATGCCGCCTTTAGCTCTTATCCACTAGAAATTGTGAATAGATAGGTGTTTACATTATTACTGCCTTTTGTTGGTAAATTTTGGTTTTAACTTGCGTATTTTTTCTTTCAATTTCGACTCTTATTAACTTCTGATTGTATTTGCGTTTGAGGTTGTTTGAACTGACGATGAAGCTGGACTCCGAAACGTTTTCAATAGAAATATGGTGAATTTTTGTGGAGTTTTCTTTGCCTTTAAATTTTGAGCAAATTTGCAATTTTTAAGTGATTTTTTTTCTTTGTAGTGAATTTGCGATTTTCTAGTGACTTTAATACTGGTTTAAATTAATGAAAAACAACTATTTCAGCCTAAAAATATCTTAATTTCAGCGAGTAAGCATAATTAAGAAGAACTCTAGAAATATATCCAAGTTTAGGCAGACCTTGAAGTCAGTGAGTGAGACATAGGGTGGCGGCACGAGCGGAGGGTAGCGGCTGCCCCGACATAGAACGCTCCGCACTTTGCATTCTCTTTCACTAACCCCCAACACAAAATGGTGGTCGCTGCGTCCTTGTACCTGAAGAATAACTTCTAAAAGTTTTTTTTTCTTCACTCTTACATTTCACACAACAACAACATACAATGGTTATGGTTGTTGGTTCATAACAACAATAGGTTATGTGTCAACCAGCATAAGCTTGACGAGTTGCGTATGCAGAAACTAGTTACTCGGCGCATTAGCATGCTAATGGTGATTTATACGTTTCCGAATAAAACAAATGTCCATAGCAATTCAACATCATCAGAAAGAAGAAAATTAGATGATGCAGCAAACATTGATGAGCATTTTCACCCAAAAAATACCAAGATTAATCGAACTACTGGTTTTATGAAAGCCTTTCTTCAACTTAAAAATTTGCCAACTCAAAATGGGTTTGAGTCAGAACAATGAAATCAGTGGTATTGATGATAAGGGAATACATGACTCATACTAACCGTTGCCTTAGACGCAAGTATGATGGTCCAGGAGCCGGGGTAGTTGGGGTGCAACATGCGCACATACCCAGCGCTGTCCACGACTACAGGCGTGCCCTCGTCTGAAAAGCCTGCCCAGGACACGAAGCTGCTGGGGCACAGAGCAACGGGCGTCGCAACAGGCACTAAGTGGGTGACACGCTGCCCTGCAACTGTTGGCTTCTCCGTGTTCAGGACCAACATGTTGATTTGCTGGTCACCTCCGCTCCCTGCATACAAAATAACTTCGTGCCTAAAATGTAGGTTCAATACATCAGTACTTGGTACAGCATCGGCGTGTGAAAGTATGACTGTGGATTTAAATTAATAAACTTTAGCCTAATGTTCCCAACTCATTGGCGAGAATTCGGCTTCAATCGTGCGATAAAATGTCTACTCCCCATTAGCATGTTGGACTTCAACTTTGTTCTATTTGTAGAGGAAGAACGCTTGCCCCCCATCAGTTGGTGATATTATTTTTAAAGATTGTTTTTTTCTTTCTTTCTAATTTTTAATTTTGCTAAAGCAAGGCCTGAAAATTACAACATAACGTTAAACAAATGCATTTTGTTCAGGCAATGCATTTAATCTTGACTTATCTAGCAATTAAAATATGGATACTGCTGGCTGATTACATGAACAAAATCGAGATTCTCATCAAAAATAAACCGACGAAGTTAGAGTTGATACTTGTAAATTAAAATTCAAACGATTGTAAATTTAAAAGAACAGTACAGCAGCTACAATTACATGCTTAGAATTTTAATAAGATATATATAAAAAAATTAAAGTTAACCAGTTAATTAAAAGAATTAATCTATTAATTCTTATTTAAAATTAAATAGCAGTCCAAATGAACTAAATGAATAATAGTAAATTAGCTGAGTACGCACCGACTGCAGCGTGGTAGAGCAGCATGAGGTGATGCTCGTGGGCAGCCATGCACACCAGCGGACCAGGGACGCAGAGCACGTCCAGACTCACGCCACCCACGCTCAGCACGCGCACGATTCTCTTGCTGCTTGCAACGCAGACAACTTTATTGCCTGAAACACAATATTATAATCAATATATTACTCAAGAATTGCAGTGTATCAACACCAAAGTGAACAATGATGAATTATATTTCGGAATAGATATATGAATTTCAACCCCATTGAATAATCTAATTGTGTGGCAACAGTAAGGAACTCACTGCAGGCGACGGCGATGCAATCTTCGCCGTCAGGGAGCTCCACTTGCCAGTCCTGAGCGCTGCCTGACGAGCTAGCAAGCAGCAGCTGCACCCACGCGCGACTATCGCGTTGAACACGTGCGACACCGTCAACGTGCGACACCAAGAATTTCGACACCGTCAAGGTGCGACACCAAGAATTTCGACACCGTCAAGGTGCGACACCAAGAATTTCGACACCGTCAAGGTGTGACACCAAGAATTTCGACACCGTCAAGGAGAAATACCAAGAATTCCGACACCGTCAACGTGTGACACCAAGAATTTCGACACCGTCAACGTGAAACACCAAGAATTTCGGCACCGTCAAGGTGCGGCACCAGAAATTTCAGCACCGTATACGTATGGCACCGTCAACGAGCGGCACCAAGAATTTCCAACAAGGAGGGGAGTATGAAAAGGAGGGCGTGATAGAGAAGATAAATGATACCAGGTGGGATAATGAAATGAAGTATCAGCGGAATAGATAACAACATGAAATTCCAGAGCATTGAATTATAGTCCATGAACAGCGTGTACAGAAGAGAAAAAAATATGTAAAAATTATATGTGTTTGTAACCGCAATTACAGGAACCACGCCAAACACGATAAATGATGAGAAAGAACAAGTTACAAGCTCCCAGTACCATGATTTTCATCAACATCCACCAAGCCAATGGAATGGCCGGTAGAAGTAGAAGATTAGGTCCAAGTGAAGTGAAGATAGCGCGATGCCAACATTCCAGAGGGAAGAGGGAGAGAAAAGAAAAAAGACGTTAAATGCATGAACAAAATTGAATATGCTCACGAATACATAAATTATAACGTCAGCTTACTAAAGACGTAATCATGAGTTGAGCAGGCCCAGACTGAGGCTCCGATGGTATCAAGTTTACAACTGAACAGCCCCTAGAAAGGCCGTTGAGTTTGTGGGTGAGGTCTTCCATGAAGCAAGGAGAGGCGTGTCGGGAGCACTCGAGCTCCTGCCACGCCAACACCACCATCACCAAATTCTAGGACGCCTATCAGATCTCACCTCTACACTCAAAACTGCACACCATTTTGTCTCCAACTTAGAAAATTTTGATTACTTGAAATTTCTTCACTCAAAAACTTGGACATGAACGCCAAAATTTGAAAAAAAATTTCAAGAGTTGCATTTATGAAGCAAATAATACAGCATTTCACAAAAAAAATGAAAATGTGTAATAGCAAGTCTGATGTAAGTGACAAAAAGTGCAAGCGTAGAGGTAAGACCTTGCGTACATGAAGCAGGATACCACATGGAGCTCTACAGTGCAGGTAGCTGCTACTGAACTCAATCATGGAACGCATGTCTCATCAGGTCATACAAAACGGCAAATTAATGTTTCACTAGAGTAAAAAAATTTTTCATTGCATATTTCTTCAAGTTAATAAAAGAAATTTCCCAACCTTGGTGTGTCAGCTGAAGCTTCAGAAGCCAATACAAGGGCTTGATGAGAGAGCCCAGCAATGCTGTAGCCAGAGTGTGCATTGGGGAGATGAATGCTGTGGTGCAGGCTGCTGTCGTGGAATTCCACTCCAATGCTGCAGTCTTCTTCTAAGTTGTATTGCTTGATTACGCCAACCTTATTCCAGATCTGAACAACAAGTTAATTGTATGTGAATATAATCACCTTGAGAAAATAACTGTGGGAAAACCAGACTAAATTCTTACTCGATAAGTATTACGACGTAAATGATTAATGATAACAACGTTATTATCAAGAATTACCAAACAATCAGACCATGAACTTTTGTCATGCCAATAGCACAAGGAAATGTCAATATGAGCTCGTGTTTGTTGTTAAATATGCATGTGAGACATACCATGTATCGCTGAGAGTGGTGTTCTGGAGTCATGCTAGGAGTGAAGCAACGCTGCAACTCAGCAACGGGAGCAGCAACTACTGCAGCTGCAGCAGGTATTGCAGATTGCTCGACAGACGGCGCAGAGGCTTCAGTTGTAGCTGGTGTGCAGACAAGCAAGATTTATTTCTCAACCGGGACAGTTTTAAGCTTGTGCTGCGGAACACATCTACAATCAAAGGCTAAAAGTTGCCCATATAAATTTATTGTGGCACTCACTACACTGTTCGAAAAAAAAAAACTGAAAAAACGGTCTTAACGGCGTTTTGGTAACCAGCCCACCCCCCCCCCCCACCATGAAAATAAACCGTATTGCCGTTTTTACAGATTTACACGGGTTTATATTGTAAAATTGGAATAAAAACGGCAGCGCGGTGTTTATTTTCACGTGCCGGCCGGTTACTGAACGCCGGTAATACCGTTTAACGGTGATTTTTGCTAACAGCGTAGGGTTCCAGACAATTTCACAATTTTACCAGGCTAGTGCTTCCTCACTCATCCAAGAAATTAATTTAAAAAAATTAAAGCAAACGTTAAGCATAAAATAAGCATAAACTCAAAATAATGTAAAAGATAAAAATAAATGATAATATATATGACATTATATATATGCTAACACTAGTTTATTATTACTCTAAAACATAATAAATGTGACCGATTCAGTCCACAGAAAATATAATCATTTAGAACTTGAGAAACAAATTTTCCATAATGAAAAAAACTAAAAAAATTAAATGGCAACAAGCACCAGACCTTTCTGAGAAGGAAGCCCAATAAAAGTGCCATGTTCATCGTCAGCAAAGCCCATCTGGGATTTTATCTTAGCTAGGGAGATGTCATTATCATCTTGCAGGTCATCAGTGGGGTCCGATAGAGCATGGTTTTCATCGTTGATGTCGTCCAACATGTTATCAAGAGCCGCATCCACTTCAAGAGGGGGGAAAACGTCAGATGACATCGCAGGAACACTCTTCCCAGATGATGCCTGTAGAGAAATGATGTATGAATCACTTAAAAATGGTATATACGTTCTAATCGCCAAGGAATGACCAGACATTCAGGAGCAAATATACACAAGTTAAAAATAAAAATCAGTCCTGGTGGATATGTTAAAAGTAGATATATTTATGCATAGATATATTAATGCAATAATTGAATCCATATCAATTCAATTATTCTAATTTAAATTTTACCAGTTAAGAAGGGAACAACCACCACACCAATGTGCGATTATGAGAACGCAGTCTGTAGAAAATAATATAAAATATTCAACCTGGACTTGTGTTTTGAAATGAATTTTATAAAGCATAAACCTCACAACTGCATAATGACAATTTCATGTAGTCACATACCCCTTTGCTTGCAGTTTGGTCGTAGTCAATATCAACAACAGTTCCAAGTTGTCCATTGGCATCTGTGAAAGCAAGTTCCTTCTTGGCATGTACATTTGGGTTCCACACAAGCGCAGTGATGGCCAACTTCCTGGGATGTTGCACCGACAGCACTGAGGTGCCGGTTGTGTAGTCAAACACATTAATGCAGCCATTGTTCGTAGCCATTGCTACTAGACTTCCACACTTGGACACCGTCACAATAGACACAACCTGCAAGAAAACAAGAAATAATACTTCTGAGTATTGTAGATCACAGCCGCAAAACCACGCGTTTTTGAACTGCAGTGATGCCTTTCGATTCGAGAAAGTTTTGTTTTTGGTTGTTCAAAATAAGAAAACTCGAATTAACAAGGAATTTTTGTAGAAAGCATAATGAGAAATTATTTCAACAGAATTGGTAAACAATATAAATCAGAACAAAATAAAAAGTGCTTACAGAGAAGGACCATGCATGACAGAAAAATGGCAAGAAAATAATGTCCACTGAAGGCCACATTTGCAGGAATAAATAAAGTTTATCCTCAGAATGTTATTAAATTGGGTGTCAATTAGTTTTTAAATTAACAGGTAGCACTGTGAATAGTTAACGCATTTAATATTCATATTAGATGGCAGAATTTGCTTGTTTATACACGTGTGATTAATAACCAGAAAATTCATTGATTTAAATTATCAGAGTCGAACAATTCTTCAAATGGCGATGGTTTCAAAGATGCTTCAAATGCAAAAAATATTCATTTTCAAGTTACAAGAAGCATTAAATATTGAAATTTTGGTGGAAATAAGTACATAATACACGTAAATAGCAAACAACAGTAAAATTTTGAACCAGAAAAATCACTCTGAAACTCTCTCAAAGTTCAGACAAATCCAGTAGTTCTGAGATAGAGCCCGAGCGCAATCCGTAGAGATAAGGGGTTCAGCCATCATCGGTCGGACGATGTTGGGCCACTGCTTGATGGCGATGCTGGTGGGTTCTCCAGCACAATGCGAGTGATGGTCTGGTTGTCTCATGTGGTTCACTTGCCCTCCAGTTTCAAGGTAGCTAATGAGACCGCGGCACTATGTCCTGGTTGTTAGTTCTACGTAGTCCAAATCATGAAGAAGTCTAAAACCTTCTTTGAAGCAAAATTTAAAGACTACATCGGGGTCTCAGATAACTCCCGCGTTTTTGCAGGGGCCATTGTTGCCTTTAGTTCGGATTTTGACGTTGTCAAGGGTATCACGAAGCCTGTCAAATTCATCAACAATCTTGAGGTGACGTTGCTTGTTTGTAATGCTTTGAGACCTGGTCTGGTTGTGAGCTTGTCTCAGGTGGCAAGAGAAACTGCTGTTTAATGTCGTAGTTGTTACTGCAATAACTCGAATGTAATCCATATAATGAAGTCTACAACCTTCTTTGAAGCAAAATTCAAAGTTTCTTGTAACTTGAAAATCAATATTTGTTGCATTCAAAACATTCTCACTTCTCAATAAAGTTAAAATAGTTCCTGAAACATGCCTGTCGATGTACCAACGTCTTCTGAAGAATTGCTTGACTCTCTAATAATTTAAATCAATGAATTTTCTGATCTTTAATTGCATGTGTATAAGCATTTAATACTAATGTAGAATATGGAGTAAACGTCAAACTGAAACCTTGACAAGTCAAAGTATATTCACACGGAATGAAACCATAAGGTTTGAAGGATTTTAAAATTTTCTAAGATCACAACATAAAGTTCAACAAGTTTTCTCTAAAATTTCATATGAACTGAAACTAATAAAAATTATTCACCATTGTCAAATAAAATTTAAAAAAATTTTCAACCTAAATAATTCAACTAAGTAGAAGACGAGTGTTATAATATGACCATCTTGAACAGTTCATTTAGTGGATGAATGCAAGCCAATAAGATGTATAAGGGAAAAATTCATTGCAATATTACTCACATTCTTTGGGTCATCCAACTTGAAATGCCTCTCAAGCTGCCATGAATTGCGAGAGAACACATTGACCTGCAAGCAAAAATAACACATGGAATTTCTTTCATGAAAATTTGAATACAAGGCATCCATTCTTTCTATTGAAATACTACTGGTCTTTTTTATTATATTTAGTTTCATACTAAGTGGCGCTGAAATATTCCCCATTCTTATAAGTTGACTTCAATTAATGGGGAAAAAGAATACAATGCTTAAGCTTGGAAGACTACAATCCCTTTTTCCGAGCACAAATCACCAGTTATTTGCCTTTTACAGCAGTCAAATTTTACTATGGCACAAGCAAGGATATAATTAGCAAATATTTAGAATCTATTGTATTTAACTAGGGAACTCCACTCAAGTACCACCCAATTTAAATTAATAGAATAATTTTTACTTCTGAGAGTGAATAGATCTAGGCATCATGATTTACCTTTTCCGCAACGGGGATTAAAAGATGGCCTCCAGAAGGTGTAAAAGTAGCTCGGCAAAGTGTAATAGATGCAGGAAATCTGTTGCTTGTGGGATGCAGTCCAGGAAAAGTTTTAACGCAAGTTTCTGATGCTAAAAACCAGACTTTGACTGAACCATCACAGGAGGAAGAAACCACATACTCTCCTGAAAAATGACAAAATTGTTGACAATCTTGCAGGTGAACACACACGTCTATCTCTATATATTCTAAAATATTTTAAAAATTACATGAACATGAGAGTTTAAACACCATATTTGCATGAAAAATTGCAGTATTGACTTACTAAGACCCTGTATTTATAACGTTTGTCTTGAATTATGCCTGTTTACCTTTTGGATCAAGAGCCACTGACAGGATTGCAGAGGAATGGCCTTCTAGCACAGTATCAGTGTTTTCAGAAATACTGTGCACACGCACCACCATATCACTGCAACAACATTGGTGGTTGAAAAAGGTTATGGAAGTCATAAAATCTGCTTCAAATGCCCAGGATCAGACATGATGTACACATAACAACTACGTATATAGCGATTACAGCATTGAATAGAACAGCGTAAGATATCAGAGTAAATCGATTTTATTTGTAAGTTTATATTTGTTACAGATGGCAGTGACTTTAAAGTCAGCAGAGGGATGAATTTTGAAACAAAATTAGGCAGGCCACAGCATCTTAATCATCCTTACTAGCCCAAAATTTAAATAATACCATAATTACCCAATTGAATTAAGTTTCAGAGGATCCAAATAAATTTCAAGCAGTATAAATGAGTAGGCTTTACCTGCCACCAGCAGCGATTAAATTTTCAGAGATATCCAGGCACGTTGGATGAGCAGTGAACCGAGTGATAACACGTCCTGGTGCTCCATCTTCAGCATCAAAATATTGCACACAGTTGTAGTCACATCCAACCACAATGTTGGGGAACTGGCCAAAAAATGAGTAATAATGATAAATAAGCTAAGCTTATAGACACTTAGAAGTAGTTTAGTTTATATCTTTCTGATATTTCATTTTAAAAAATGCATTAAGACAGCACTGACCTGGTAAGCAACAGCATGAGCCTGCTCTCCAATAGCATGAGTGACACAGTCATCATCATCAATGCCCTGGAATATTCTAACTTCCCCATCTTGGCCACAAGTTATCAAGGACCTGTAAAACCCAATATAATTTAGAAGTCATGTTTAATGCTTCTTAGTTCAGTAATATGCGTTTAAAAATTACTTGTTAAAGACAACACTTCTAAAGAATCCAGTCTCTGATGTTACACATGTACTATGAATTTCTAATTTTATTTTCATATATTAAAAAAAGTAGGTAATTTTTGAATATCTGTATAGATGCAAAAATAAAAATTTTCAAAATTATTTATTCTGTCAACTGCTTCATGCATTGTCTCCGACTTAGCGCAAGTGTGCAAAACTTCAGACTGATTGGACTGGTAGAAGTGTTTTATATATTGATTATAAGATTTGTAGCAGACAAACAAACAACAAGAAGTGAAGTTAAAGAGAAGTGTTGCTAAATTGGGCACTATCCTAATATCTTAGGCAATATTAATTCTGATAGATATACCTTCAGAAAAATCTGCTGATGACAATACCAAGTAGTTTCATATTCTAAACATATGAAGATAATGAAATAATTTAAAGAAATTTCATGGTTATCTTAATAGATGATTGCAATGCTGACTAAGAAGGCTGCTCACCCTGGACCATTGACTTTTGAAGGCAAGCATAGATTAAAAAAAAAATTATAACACAGTGGATTACAACTATGAACAATAGTGAATCATGATTGGCAATACGTTGTTTAGTGAAAACCTAACTTCAATAATTGAACTTTAAAGCATGATTATCAGCCTAAGGCTTTTCTGCAGCACCTCTGGCACTTGAGTTGCCACCATAGTACTATATTTACCCCCACCAACAAAAATGATTTAATGATAGTTAATTGCATTTTTTATTGCACCTGAGTAGTGTGAAAAATTTAACAAATTTTAAATCTACTATTGATAATTGAAGTAGTATAAAATCATCTCAAATGAGATTCTTTTATCTGGATGGAAAGCAGTGTAACACGTGTCATTGAAGGTAGGTTTAAACAAATCTAATAAAGATTCATATCAAAACTAATTGATTAAAATTCTACAATCAAATTTTCTTTGGAGTGTATTCAATTAAAACAAAAATTCATTTAATATAATGTTAACCTTTTCCCTGGAATTCCCCCAAAAAATGGAAATTTGTTTACCTATCAGCATAAACTCATTAACAAACTCAACCAGAAAACTTGCAAACATTTCCATATGAATCAACATACTTGCCATCAGCAGAGAAGCAAACATCTGTGTGGCCCTCACAATGAGCATACCGTGTGGGCCGAAGCTCACCTCCCATATCTCTGTAAGCCTGAAAATACAAATGAATTTGGTAATTTGTGTAATTCATATTTAAAATAAATTTAAGCATAAAGATGAGTAAATATTACTTTGATATCCCTAGACTGACTGGATCTGATTTGAATACCTGTCATCTGGAAAACAGCTAATTTTGTCCCATTGAGTAATTGTTACTTGTACAGAGTCTAGCATGGAAAACATTTACATTCAGGGTCCCAACTAGAGCTTTCCTGCCATTTTCAGAACAACATTTCTGCTAGATAAATTCCTTCTCATCTAGTTGTTAACAGAAATGCACAATTATGCCATAAGATTCATAAATGCATTAAAAATTTGTTAAGTTGGAGCTGCAAGATTTTAGAAATAAGTAAGTAAATTCCAATACTGTACAGAGTTTGATCACTAAATCGTGAGTCTTTTACTAAATTAGTAGAGAACTAGAAAAAGAAGTGCCACATAATTTGGCTGGATGGAAAATTTACCTGCCTTCACAAGATATTATGTTTTGTTATCAAAATTGACCATTGAACTTTCTAGCATGATTATAAAAAGCTTCTAAGGTTTAATTATGCGGCAATCAAAGTATCAAACCTGCAAACTGTAATTCAGAGAGACCATCCTTTATGGTTTTTATTGACAACTGGCAAGTTGAGTGCAGAAGCTGCAAACTGCTGTGGCTGCAGTGTGATGCCTGATAGGTGATGGCACAGCATGTCAGCAAGTTTATCAATGTTAACAGCATTGAAATCCATGCAGAAACATAAATTTTTCATATTTTTAGACTGAATTAGGCACCTAAGGACTTGAAACCACATTTTGTTAAGGCCTTTTACTTTCAAATTACTCAACCGAGCTGCTGGCGCAGATTGCTGCCAACACTGCACACACATTCTTGACTAAGGTGATCAATTTTAATAAATGATTTATATATTGTGTAGACTCCTGCGTCTCGAAATAATTTTCTTGAAACGAACCGGGACAGACGAAACGAGACGAGAAAATTCCGGGAAAAAATAACGGGACAGAGGGTAAAATTTGTCCCGGAATAAACGCATGAACCGAGACAAGACTTCTGTTCCGGACTTTAAAACTTGTGTCCCGGTTATTTATGAACCGGGACGAGACAGACAGATTTGAAACGAGACATAACGATGCAAGACGTGATTTGTCTTAATTATTAAGGACAAATTAAGTTTTTCAATTACGATATGAATTGTTTCGACAACATGGGTTGAAGAATGACAAGTTAGCCATTTATTGCTAATAGGGCCATGGACAGTTACCAATTAAATTGAGTTAATTGCAGATTTAGCAAAATTTGTCTGACTAACTGACATGGCAGTTGGTTAGTGGTTCGACAAACACTGCAAACCTGTCGATGTATGGCTGAGTATTGAGTAAAAAATGTTACCCTTTAAGTCTTAACTAAGGCTTCCTTGGCACTTTATGGAAACCGTATGAGTACGAGTCGAATTCATTACGTGTTCGGAATGAGTTCAGGCACCACAGAGCGCATTGGGGCGCAGGGTCTAGATTAGTCAGCCAATTAGTAGACAGTGGAGTGGAGTCCTGGTAAGATATTCCTAAAAATACTAAAGCTAATTTTAGATTATCTCTGCCTTTACAAAAATTTTATGCTAAAAATCCAGGAAATCTTCACAATTGCGCAGTTTCCTGAATTGTTATTAAACACTTGTTTAAGGGGGGTATCGCCTAAAATTTTGGATTTTGCCTTTTCCGGTTAGAAGTCTCATCTTAAAGCTGACATTCTGACCTATTCAATGGTACCATTACCATCGCTGAACGTTTGATTTATGCGTTCACGACATATCGATAAAGGGTTAGGGGTGGTGGAGTTCTTTAACATTTATGATAGGGGGAAATTAGCTGCTGAACTCTTAAATAGAGTGTCTGCTTGAGCTGCACTTCAGTTACCCGTCTGGCGTCATATGGGGTGGTGTGCATGCAGTCGTTCCCACCATCCTTGACTGGAATTGAGCTCCAGTAACGTTTAGTCTTGTATCCCTGCTACATTCAGTGACTTCCGATGAGTGTGGGACTTTGTCAGGCTTTACTGAAAAGTTAACTTATTGTCAAGGCAAACCTATCTCTTCCTACAGTTTTCAAGCTACAGCATTGAAAGATATACCATTCGATTTGTAAAGACTATACCTTTCGAGCAACGAAGCCCCTCTTTTATATTTGTGCATAGTTTGGATTGAAAATGGGGGGGAGGGGGGAAAATCAGAAGAAAATGAGAAGAAAATGGGAAAATGCGGGTAAAAAAGCTCAGACAAAAATAAAAAATCGGGCTGTGTTACTCGATTGGTATGGTCTTTACAAATTGAATGGTATTCTTTTGATGCTGTAGCTTGAAAACTGTAGGAGGAAATAGATTTTTAAAGTACCCACTTTTCCCGTTTTCTATTAATTTCATGTTTTCTTTGAATTCTTACGAAAAAAACATACTAACAAAATGTGCTTGTAATTCGGTTTTACATATATGTGGGAAGTTTCAGAAAGATCCGTTTGTAAATGTGGAAGTTTTTCTGGAGGGAATACCCCCCCCCTTAACATTATTTAGAAAGGACACACATGGATATTTCGAGCTCTGTTTTGAAGATCAAACTATTATATTTTTTCCAACTTAAATTTTGTTGTATTTTAAAATGTTTTTGATATTTCTTTCCAGACTTTTTTTTTGAAGGAGAATGATCAAGACAAGATCGATGAATCTGATTCTGTGATTGAGCTGGAGGCAAATCAAAGTCTGTCCAGTCAACTGATGTCACCAGCTACAGGCTACAGCTAGTATGGCCTCCTCCAGACCATCATAGAACACAATTTTTGGAAAATAAATAACGTGCTTTTCCATTTTATTTGCCTGTCAAGATTAAGTACCATATTAAACCACGACATTTATTTGTAGCAAAAATCATTTCAATTACCAAGCTCAAATCAGAATAGTAAAAGGATAAGTCTCAAGTTATTACATAAATGTATGATGGTAAGCCAAAGTTTACACCACATCAATAATTGTTTCGTCTCCTTATTTCTCGTTGTCTCGTTAAAATGGCTATAAATTCCGGGAAATTTTAATATACCTATTTTAACCAGGATGTCTTGTCTTGTCTCGGTATCGTCCCAGAATTCTTACGGACAGTTGAAAATTGTCCCAGTTTTTATTGTGAACCGGGACAGAGCCTTCCATTCTGTCTCGTCTCGTCTCGGATACAAAAAAATACCAAACACAGGAGTCTAATATTGTGTTTAAAAGTATCTTGAGTTATTGATCGCTATTTTCATTTATTAAGGGGGGTCTACCCTAAAATTTTCGGATTTGGCAGTTTTTAGTCTCATCTCAAAGCTGACATTCTGCCCTGTCCAACGGTACCATTGCCATCTCTGTACGTTGATTTATAATTTCAGGACATTCCATGAAAGGGGGGCGGGTGGGAGAGTTCTTCAAGTAATTAGATAGGAACTAATTAGCTTCTGAGTTCTTTAAATATAGTGTCTACTTGAGTTGTGCTGCAGTTATGTGTTTAGTCTCATCTTAAAGCTGACATTCTGGCTTCTCTAACGGTACTACTACCATCTCTGTACGCTGATTTTTATGTACACAACACTTCATGAAAGGGGGGCACGGGGTTAGTTCTTTCAGTAATTACATAGGAACTAATTCGCTGCCACAGCACTACAAATGCAGTGTTTTTGTGAAGTCTGACTCAGTGTGCCTCCGGGCTTTGTAGGGAGAGGTGTGCATGTAGTTTCTCCCATCAACCTCGAGTGGAATCAAGCTCCAGAAATGTTTAGTTTGGTATCTATGCTACATTGAGCGCATTTTGTGGGCTCTGTTGCGCTCTCTTCAACATTCACACTTATTGTCATGGAAAACCTATCTCCTCTTAGAGTTTCAAAGCTACAGCAATGAGACGTATACCATTCGATTCGTAAAGACCATATATATACCTATCGAGTAACAAAGCCCTTTTTTTAGATTTGTGCATAGTTTGGATTCAAAATGGGGGGAGGGGGTAAAATTTGAAGAAAATTAGAAGGAAATTAGAAAAAAAACAGGAAAATGCATATAAAAAAACTAAGGCACAAATCAAAAACTGGGCTTCGTTACTCGATTGGTATGGTCTTTAAAAATCGAATGGTATATGAGATAATTCATCTGGCAGAAATCTCACAGTTCTGGAAATGACAGGAAAGCTCTAGTCTAGTCTAGTTTGTTGTAGCTTGAAAACGATTTCTACAGTACCCCCTTTTCTGTCGGTTTTCTATGAATTTCATGTTTTCTATTAATTTTTTGAAAAAATCATAGGAACAAAATGTGTTTTTTTTTTTTTGGTTTTACATACATGGTGTAAGTTTCAGAAAGATTCCTTAGTAAATGTAGAAGTTTTTCTGGAGGGTAGACCCCCCTCAAGTACATGTTAATGTCACAAATTCTTCATAAAAGTTGTATCCCCATATTTCCATGCTTTGTTACAAGTGAAATTCATCGCCTTAAATGATAATTTTCAAGTAAAACCTGAAAACTTGTAACATGAATTCTCCATTACCATTCTCTATTATAAGTCTTCAGTAAAAAGTTTCCTATAAACTAAAGCCATAAGAAAAAATATAATTCAGTATGCACTGCAGTGAATGACAGAGAGCGCCTATTTTCTTGTCAAACAAAAACGTGAAGTCTTAGATGGAGAGACATACAGACAGACATGATGAGCACAATAGTGCATTTTTTCCATAAATGAGAAAATGCACTAAAAAGAAAAATGCAAAAAGTAATATTCATTCTAGTAATAGTAGAATGAAATTAGTAATATAGAATGAATTTTATTTGTTTATATTCAATAATAGTAGATATTAATTATTCAATTTTATAAAATTTAATGAGGAGTGAAGCTCTGAAGCATATTTCAAGTCTACAATTGCACAGATTGCAGCACCAGCAGCAGCAAGTCAAGTCCCCTAACAGATTGCAGCACCAGCAGCAGCAAGCAAATAAACTACCTAGGTACCTACTTTATTGTCTAGTCTATTTTACTATTAAAATAATAATATCAAATTCTGTTCAGGCACAGTCTGTTAAAGCGTTTGAGCAATATATTTTCAATTAATAATTATTTATTTATTTGGTCAACAAAATTGGCCTACAAAATTGCTTCATCTTGTGATGTCACATGCAGGTATGGAAAATATCTACTTGCCTGTACTTGTTGAGCCATGACTGGATTTTTAGAATTGTGGTTTTGTTCATTTGCCAGCCATGACTCCATTTCTTTGAGCCGTGAATTCCATACCTTGACCATGAAGAGCCATTTACAAGCCGCAATTTTATTTACAAAGTCCTGTGCACATGTTACCGTACCCCAAATCTGATTTTACCCTAAAACCAGTCAAACAGCATTTGTCTTTACTCAAGTAGAAACTGAACATGTAATAATGCAGTTTGACCACTCTGAAGTGACCGCAACTATGCGATATTCAACAAAATGTTTTGGGTTGACTCATTATTATTGTGTACTGCGGGATATTTTGACAGTAGTGTTGATATACTGCGGATTGTGGAAGTTGTAAATTTTATGAAACATGTTTTGCAAAATGCAAACCACAATTTTTTCCAACAATCAAAAATACATGACGTTAGAGCTACAAGATTTCATACTTACTGAAATTATATGATATTAGAGCCACAATATTTCAGAAAAAAAGTAGTATTTTCCCAACTTTGTCACCTGTGATGTATCACGGCAGAGCACTGTATCTTAGCCCCCTATGGCTCCACCTTGGGTGGAAAGCTTTTTTAAAAGTGAACTTCCATTTCTAGAATTTTGCACTGCCTGACAGAGCACTGTATCAGTAATCAGTGTATCTGAGGAAAGCTTTTCACCCAGGGTGGACAGCTTTTTTATAAGTGAACTTCCATTCCTATAATTTCACACTGATCATGTGTGACATCACCACAAGCCCCACCTCAGTAGTCAGTAGTCCATGTTTGCTCTGAGACGCATTCTCTAAGCCACTATGCAGAGGGTGGATGCAGCGTCGGCAATATATGGATTTTTAAGCCCAAAGCGTCGCCGGCCATTTTAAAGATTGTAATCCATCCAACGTACCGGAAACCTTACTTTTTTTCTAAATAGTTGGCTGAAGACTGAGAAATATATTAAATGCAAGAATTTCAATCTAAATGTGTCGGCAAGATCTTCTGAAGGCGAAAATTTTGCCGATAATGCGTCGCCGTAGGTCTTTAAATCTTTGTTCACTCTCTGCACAGTGGTCTCTAAGTTCCAACATCCAACCTGCTTTCGCAAATCCTGATAGTGGTTATATTTTTTATTGTGATATTGTCATCATTCTTACATCAAAGTTCTAACATCTTGAGATTATGAGATACATGTTAGGAAAAATATAAGCAACTAGCCAGCATTTTAAAGTTTTAAAGATACTACAGTTTTAAAGATACTATGCATTTTTGTGGAGTTTATTTTGCTTTTAAGTTTTTAATGGACAAAGAAGTGAAGTGAGCTTGAAATTGTAACCAACATAAGTAAAATATGTTACTGCTTCATTCTTTGTTTTTTAACTCACTTTGTGAATTTTGATTGTATTGTATAATTGTATTTGCTTAGGAGTTAGGCATTAGTGAATCTGGTCACTGGGTGGTTGCCGCCTGGCTGGTGGGTGCTGTGCCAGACTGCCAGAGTGCCAGTATCACTGACTAAGCCTAGGACTAGGCCAAGGGAGGCTGGCCTGGGTCTGGACCGGATTCCGGCCGTTTCCGGGACCCCTTTGCAAAAACCAATAAAGACCTACAACTTGCTACAAGGCTACAATCCTACTATTCTAGTATTCCACTATGACCTCCCAGCCTTTGCACAACTTGATTTTTGTTGAAACTTTGTTTTGTCTTGCCACTTTAACTCCAATTTGAATTTCTGTCACTGGTCACAATCTCACAAAGACTGAAAGAGGTGGTTGTTATGTGACTAATGTGCAATTGAATTGTGCAGACTGTGAAAGAAGAAATAAAAGAATTAGACACAAGCGTGGAAAACGTCTACTTTAAGTTTAAGGTCTGCAACTAGAGCTTTCCTGCCATTTCCAGAACTGTGAGATTTCTGCCAGATGAATTATCTCCTACCTACCGGTATCTAATTGGTAACAAAAGTGCATGATCAGGCTGCAAGATTTAAATTGTACTAGGTATAAAAAATTTGTCATGTTGGAGCCACAAGATTTCAGAAACAAGTAGGAAAATTACAATCCTGATTAGGCACTGATTATTTTCAGAGGAATTTTGCCAAGCTGCATCTCATGATCTGAGCAAGTATTATCCCAGCCCCCAGGCAACATAAAATCACAGTTCTTTTTTTTTTAAGATAGCTATCACCCCCTCTCAGTCTCAAAGTTGTGATGAGGTTCCAACTTCCAAGGGAGTGAAAGCCTGAAAGGTTCTCCATATTTGAGCAAAACTCCCTCCTCTGGTTGATGAAGAGCATACAGTACAGAATGAAGTGACCAATCGTGTCTTTTATGTTGCAGGTTGAGGTAGGTCAAATGCTAGTTAGGTGTGCTACAATTAGCCAAAGTGGAACGGGCCAAGTGGGCTTTCACACGGTCACACCAGCATGGCCAAGCCGCAGACGAGCCACAGGCCACAGCACATTCAATTGAGCGTGGTAGTGAACCAAATTCCACGTAATTTAACGTTGCTCTCAAACCCAGCTTCAGGCAGCTTCAAGGTTCCCCTGCACGACACCTCCTCTGACCTCTTCTTCTTCTTTCGATGATTTTTGGAGCTCTGGAAGCTCATCCATGTTGCACCATGGCAGAGGGGTAGTAGGGTGAGGCAGAATGGCTGATGAGAATCCCAGTGTTTGCCAAGGTCCAGCCCCCCCTCAGCAAAGTACACAAGTACACAGATTTTAAATGAGTTTAATTATATGCGAAGAGTGAAGGAATGAGGCCAAAGCTTCAACAATTCTCAGCTGCACTGGCAGTGGGAAGGTGCCTCCCCCCAGGAGATTTTTCAAGTTAGGAGCTACGTTGAGTTGTGCTAGTACGTCAAATAGGTTAGCACGAGCAACAGCATGATTAGCACATTCCAACAGGAGATGGTCTATTGTTTCTATCATTCCACAGGAGCAGAGTGGGTCAGGAGCCAGGCCAAAACGAGCAAGGTGCGATCGGACTCCAGCGTGACCCGTTACGAAGTAAGACCCTGTATAGCTTCAACAGAACTTGGCGATCAGCACCCCAGTGTCTGTGGGATATAGATTTCAGCAGGTTAAGAATTGGTAGGCATGATATTCTCAGCATTTCAATGTGAGGTTTCCACCTGAGGCAAGGTGCATCCAGCACAACCCCAAGGTATCTATGTTGCTGAACAATTTCCAGGTTGTGTCCGCTGGCTTTGATGGGAAGTGGGTGGATTTTCTTACTGGTGAAGCACATAGTTTTAGTTTTTTCCAAGTTTAACTTTAGACCCCAACTGTGCGTCCATTCAACAAATGAGTTCACTTGGGCTTGTAGTAAATTAGTTGCTGTTTGAATATTTTTATGGCTCACATAGAATGTAATATCATCAGCATACTCTGCGGTTGAGACGCCAGGGGTAGAGGGCATGTCACTCATCATAACGTTGAACAAGGTAGGGGACAGTATTGCGCCCTGAGGCACTCCAGATTTGATAGGTTCGGTAGATGAGTATTTCCCTTCAAAAAAGACTTTGAAGGTCCTGTCAGTCACTGAGGTATGCCTGAAACCATCTCAGGAGTGAGCCCCGTATTCCACAACGACTTAGTTTATACAGGAGGCCTGTGTGCCACACCTTATCAAAGGCTCTACTGAGGTCAACAAAGCAGACCAACAATACGGACTTTGTGTGCAAGGCACTATGGATGGCAGCTTCCAGTCTGGCCACCTGATCAACTGCTGACATGCGGCAACGAAATCCTCCTTGGGAAGGGCGCAGGGCCTGCTTCTGCTCGAGGAAGTATGTGAGGCGTTTATTTATCATTGCTTCCATCAGCTTTCCAACACACGACAGTAAGGAGATGGGTCTGTAGGAAGAAGTTCTTGTCAGAAGTTTACCAGGTTTAGGTATGGGGATGATCACGGCCTCCTTCCAAGCTCCAGGAACAGTGCAGGTTCTCAGACTCTGATTAAATATCTCCAGTAGCCAGGTGCGGAACTCTAGAGGGAGGTGAACAAGGTGTTGATTGTGCACCCGATCAGAGCCAGGAGACTCCTCTGACCTCAGAAACGAAACGGCAACGGACTGTTATGGGCAATCAAAATCCCGCCTTCGTGTTCACGGATCAACTGAAGAAAGACAAGCGACAAGCTTGTCAGCTTCAGAGACTGACGTACGATAAAAATACAGACAGACGTACATCTAGTGCTAATTAACAGTAGTCAAAGAAGAACGATATTATTTGACAAATTGCCTACCATGAGCATTACGTGAATTTAAAGACGCAGTACTCCGTGTCCGTGAAAATATATTAGACGTCATTAGGATGGAGAAGAGTAGACATAAATGACGAACAATTCACTCGAACAAAAGACTATGGTGGAGCTGATGATGATCTGCATTTACTACCATTCATTGTAGAGCTGATAATGATCTGCATTAATTCAGCTCCATCATAGTTTTTTTAATTTTGAAACTTATTTCCTGGTGTGTGTGTGAAAGCCAGTGAAATTGGATTTCAATGAACGTAGGTTTGTCCGTGGTTATATAATATAATAGCGGTTTCGGCGTTTATTAGGCCGTAGGCTTGTCGCCGATTCTTAACATCACAGAACATTCACAGAATTTTGCGGTCTCGAACTCGCATCTCACTGCTACAATTCTGCTGTGCTTAACCGCCCGGCCTCCTTGCCGATTCTGACCAGAAACTGGCCCACAGAGCTGGGATCGAACCCGCCCTATCTGCGCCAATCTTGGTACTCCGAACTTTACCCACTGGGTTAAATCCATCAGTCATGGTTTGTATACTAATACAAACTAATATATTAGAGTGAATATGTAATATGTATATATTCACTGAGTTGAATCCTAACAGTTGCATTTAACCCCGATATGTTCTATGAGTAACGAACATCTAACTTACGATACGGGAAGACATGAGAGCGATGTTAGAATCGCGTTTAAAAAGACGATAGTGATATTCGATGTCATAGTTGGTTGTAATTTGTAAACGCTATGACTTTAAAGCGCGCCAGAATCGGTAAAGTTGTTAGCGGCTCGTGTGCGCTCGCACCTAGAGTTCGCAAGCGCTATTTGGGCACCAAAACTTGAAAAGAATAAAAAAATTTAGTCTACGGCGCTCAGAAGCATGCTAGAATAATAATTACAGCAAATTTATACGAAAAATGATTAGCGATTATACAGCTTCAAAGCTGTATAATCATAGTTTATAAAAGATTACATAGGAACTGTGTAAATATGAAACACGAACAAACAGAAGACGCTATTTTTTTAAACAGAAAAAATTAAGTTGCAAACCAACCAAGAGACAACTTTCTTATCGCTTCGCGTCACTGACATGTAGTGCAGACTCCCTGCTAAGTCGTCGTGGCCTTGAGTATGAAAGCATTGACGAAATGACAAGACATATTCCAGCAGATGTTAATGTACAGTAATGTAATGTAATGTACATTAACTTAATGTATGTATATTAATGTACATTACATTAATGTAATGTACTTAATGTTAATTAATGTAATGTTAATTAATGTATTTAATGTACATTACATTAATTACATTAATGTAATTAAGTACATTACATTAATGTTAATTAATGTAATGTACTTAATGTACATTACATTAATGTATAATGTAATGTACATTAATGTAATGTAATGTATATTGTAATGGAGTGTAATGTAATGTTAGTACACTCCACGCCTGGTGAAACAGAAGTAGCATCAAAGTCAGTTCGACAAATCTTTTCGAAGTTTCTAGACCTACGGCAGCAGGAACATTTGCAGGCGTCGGTGACAGGCCACATCATGCCAACTATTTAGCGCCGACATCACTATGTTATATTAGGTGCGTTGTTTTAAGTTACTAGCATTGATCGTACATTAATCAATTGTATCAAATGTAAATCAAATTGGTTAGTGGATGTGGTTACGAAAGTGATATGTAGTTTAATGGCAGGACTGTGAAGCCTAGGAATGTTTCGATAGATCGATGGCGATTCGACTTTCATTGATGCCGACCGACGGCACCGCGAGGGCAGGGCAAAAAACATTACACTGCCTTACACATTACTTACAAATTGCGCCCCAGAAAATTTCTTCGTCTGAGATCCATGTAATTCACTTAAAATCGCTTTAGACATCAACAGCATACAAATAGCAACCAAAAATAGGCGATACTGATATACGGACAAGATCAACACTGATGTTGGCGGACTGATGCCCCCTATTTTATGAGGCATCAGTCGGCCAAAAATATTCTTGAGCGCCTTAAAAATCGAATAATCATACATGAAATCTCTATTTATTTACCAAAAAATACTGATAAATTTATTATAATGAGTCCTGAAGTTGTAATTAATGCTATAAACATGCAGTACTTCAGTGTTTGTTGTTGCCCTATGATAAAGATGTTGTTATCTGTTTGTGAAATTAAACGTTCGCTCACATAATGTACAAGTGTACATCTCCTGGGGGCCTTGGCTCCCCTATGCATAAAGCCTAGGACGCTGATAAACACTAGGGCCGTTCTTTAGCGTGAGACAGCAACGAAGGGTGCAGCGACTATGAGGCGTCAATAACATCATTAAAAAAACGATCCCCGTGCAAGAATTATATTGAGTGAACGATCACAGTTAACAGGTGCATCGATCTAAGCTGGGACTATGTTAGAGCCATAGCTTTAGGTCAGGACATAGAGGCATTCCGAAGTGCGGCCGTTACTAGGGACACCTACTCTGTCATAACACTCTACGACTACTGCAGCATGGATCATTCGTTGAGTTTCATCTGGTTAATTGGGTATTCTAAGTGATATGAAGGGATAACTGTTTGAACCTGGTATGCATTTGGACATCTCTCATCTTCTACTAAAAATTTTGTTCACTACAGGATTTTTTTTCCGTTTACCCAGTTCGATTTAAGGTAAAAAAATATATATACATATGTACAATAATATATTATTTCAGTGTTCACGTGACAGCAGTATCCACGGTTGAACTATATATACTAGTTATATATACTAGTTCAACCATGGCAGTATCTGTTGTATTTCATTCGGGCTGTACGACAACTTTGAGCATATTGTATCATGTAAGATCAAATCAAATGAGTTTTCTAAACAAAGTCAAAATCACAATAAAAAATCGCGAAGAAGTAGCTCTCACAAAAAATTATAAGTATTCGAATGAGTGTGAAGGTTGAGCTATATATGAATAGAGGTCGGATTTCTGCTAACCTTCAGCAGTTAGAACCAAAGTGCGAAAGTAAACAAGGTTACATGCCTGTCTGCTCTGCAGTGTGCAGGTGTGTGCTGTAGCTATAGAAAAGCAAGCTGTTTGCAATCTCAAAGGCACTGGAAATTGCTCTAAGTCGTGAAGAGTTTCGAAGCAGAACACTGGGCAGTGGTTATCATAACAGACTCGAGATCACCCTTGATCCTTGTATATTAGCCTATCATTATGAGTATCATAAACACGTTGACGTGTCGACGGTGTCGTCCAGCTGGGAGCGCTGCCGTAGCCCAAAAATTTGACTCTTAAATCAGCTCAAAAGCCAATGCCAACCCTCTACATGCAATAGAAATAGTCAGTCTAATACCTATGCAGCTGTTCTTACTTGCCTCATCTCGCCACACCAGCTTGAAACAAGCAATGCCTCATCCCACAAATTGATACTACAAACGGATTACGCCCAATAGCTCCTACACCAATGATTTAAGCCCATACCATCACTTCTTACAAATGCCGTAAGCCACAGGGTTCGCAGGCGTAAGCCCAGCCCTAACGCTCACCAGCATCTTCTACCTCCACACTTACCCCATTCTCTCCTATTCCGCGATACCGCAAAGGGGTTAGGTTAGGTTAGGTTAGGTTTGGTTAAACTTCTTCTGCAAGCTGGTACCGAAAGGAGGGGGAGCAGGGGGTAAGCGTGGAGGTTTAGCCTCCAGAAGAACGGACAGGCTGGAGAGGTAGCAGCTGTCTCTTATACACATCTAGATGTGTATAAGAGACAGACGCTCACTATACCGGCCACGCTCAGCAGACGCCGTATAGGCTCTACGCTCACTATACCGGCCACGCTCAGCAGACGCCGTATAGGCTCTACGCTCACTATACCGGCCACGCTCAGCGCGCCGGAAAATCCTGGACCGCAGCTATCAAAGAAACTTTTTTTCACGGCGTGTAGATGAAGAAAGCACCGATTAGAATGATTACAAAAGTTACGCTTGTAAATTAATCAAACTATTTAATAGGTTCTTATTCGCCTGGACAAGAGGCAGTATGCAGTTATGAAATCACTGAAGCGTTCATAATGATGTTGAAAAATTCGATAACAGAGCCTCTTCCGCGCATGATTGCTCCTGAAGGTACATGTGCCAGACCTTAATTAAAACTAAATCATGAAGAGCTACAAGGTTCACGTTAGTGTGGTGAGTCGTGCATAATGTAACGGGGCTGCATGCGCGTACTGCATCTGCCGGGGGCGACGTGGAGTAATGGCAGGCTTCCGCACGACGTGTGCGGGGGCAACGTCTCGTCCCTCCTGCCGGTAGCTCCTCGCAGCCAAAGACAATGCATTTCAGTTGCTAGCAACGATATTAGAAGCCAACACTCGCAGTCAAAGCCAAATTAGCCAATACAGTTCAGTTGCTAGCAACGATATTAGAAGCCAGCACTCGCAGCCAAAGACAATGCAGTTCAGTTGCTAACAACGATATTAGAAGCCAGCACTCGCAGCCAAAGACAATGCAGTTCAGTTGCTAGCAACCATACTAATAGCCAGCACTCACGGCAAAAAAAAAACAGCACTCGTAGCAAAAGCCAATGCAGTTCAGTTGCTATAGCAACGATATCAGAAGCCAGCACTCGCGACCAAAGCCAATGCAGTTCAGTTGCTATTAACTACATTAAAAGCCAGCACTCGCAGCCAAAGCTAATTAATGCAGCTCATCTGCTAGCAACTATAAGAAGCCAGCAAGCAGTGGTTTCAGCTGATACGTACTTGATGTGATACGCGGAAAAATATGACCTCTGTGTCGGATGAACTACCTTCATTAGACGAGATTCTGTTTAAGAAGTGAAACGATCTTAAAGGTATGATCGTTCTCACTTCAATGTGAGAACGTGAAAGAAGAATTAAAGACATTGCAAAATACGTAAGACCTTGTCTGGCAAGACCACAAGTTTACTGATCTTTTTCTTGAACGCGAGAGAAATCTAAATGGGGATTAATTCGAAGAAAAATACGCCGCATGGAGGCTTTGTATTTTCTACGTGAGGATGGCAATTGCTACACTGAAATGCCGCTACAAAGCCGACATTGATTACAAATATACTTAATTTACATCTTAATACATCATATTCATGATCGTAACATCGATCATTACCATCCTTTTAAGTATTTACAGCTCTACCTGAGCACGTTTCTTTAATTAACTAGTAAAATTGAACATCTCTGATTTCAAAGAAATCATGTTTGAATCATATTATGTGACGATAAAAATGAATTATTTGATGATAAAGTTAGGACGAAAAGAGTCCTCTGATGGAGATCAGCTCAGACGCGCGTATCTAGCGCTCAAACGAGAGCAAAGATCGAGTGAAACGACCCTGGGGAAACGAGACTTTTTCTATTAAAGGTCAACGTTTTTATTGAAATCAGAATACAAATTGAGCTGCATAGATCCAGCAATAAGCACGGTAAAAAATAAGATCGCATGCAAAAGTACAGGAAGTGCGGACAAACTTTGAGTAGTGGCAAAAACCGATGGGCGCGATGGCATGAACTTGAACTTGAATTGTTGAAATTAAAAAAAAAAAACACGAGCAAATTTCATAGTTTTGAATAAATATTGCTTCAAGAATATCCTTCGAGAAAAACAAAATGAAAATTCACCATTCATAACAGAAGATTTATTTTTCGTTGACAAGCCGACAAAAAAAAAAATTCTTCATGCATCGAAAAATTAATTTCTTTCAACCCAAATGACTTGACCGAGGCGGCGGCGTGGAAAGAAGAAGAAAGGACAAAGCAGAGGCTCGGAGTTATGGCTTGAGCAGTTCGGCGCCGGAAGAAGATCATTTGCTCAGGAGTGACTGAACTGCAGCGAGACCCACGGTCGTGAAGGAGCCGATGGTGAAGTGAATACTGGTGCATTAAACTCCATAAGAAATACAAGTTCTAATAGGCTGATCAACTAGCATGAGGGAGTATGGTTTGACGCTTCAGTAGTGAAGAACACTGTGCAATGAAAATAATATTAGAGCTGTCAGAAGAGGTACTGTCCTAACGATTCACATTCATACAGCAGTTGGAAATTGGTCTAACATTCTACTTCAAAGTATTTTGCTTAAATTTTCTCTACCAACGAACAGTGAATAAGTGCAATGATTTTTGCTGAGAGACTTAAATTTATAATTTTCAGCCAGTAATAGACGGCAGCACACTATATACCGTCTACGAGACTATACGGGAATAAATAACAATAAAATCACAGGCAGGATTTTGAATTTTCCTCGGCGACTTAATCGATTGTTTCATTGATTGTATTTTCGTTACTTCATTAGATGCGCTCAAAATGCAGGATTATTTTAAGTAGCTTATTGAAATTTCCTGTTGCTGGGAGAGATCGGTACAATTTGGGGGTATATATTCGTAGCGTGCATCAACACAATCACACAACAATTATAACAATGTTGATCAGGGAAACAGTTTGTGTTTTTAGGTAGTATAATATGAAGACGTTTGGACATATTCGCCATTTTTACGATAACATCTAACGAACAGCAGCATGTAATGACTCTTTAATTCTTAGTAAAATGTGAAAAAAATACAGACGCATTAGTACTTTCATGGTGCTTCATTATCAAAACGTCATTATTATTCGCTGGAGAAATCACGAAGAGACAACGGATATTGAGAAGCAGTCGTACGGAGGATGGATAAGACTCACTCGTTAGGTTTCAGCGTAGGTGAAGTTCTGAAATTAGCACTTAAAGATTAACCATTCCTTAGGAGTTGTAGTGCATTGATGTGCCTGCGAGACTTTGGTAATAACCATTGACCTGGAGTTTGAAAATACTGATATTCATATGATAACTATTATTATTATTATTATTATATATTTTCCGAAATATTTTATTCTTAGCGACACTGTACGCTTATAAATGATATTTTTATAGAACAATATGGTTACTTGACCACCAACCTGGACACGGCGTAGATTTCTTCGTGCATTCGTTTGTGGCGGCGGCCGGAGAGCGTGGCGAGCGGATCGTCCGTGATGGCGGCGGAGAGCACCTTCCTTTCATGGGTGAGATGACGAAGCTCTGATGTTGGCAGGTGATGAAGCTCTGATGCAGGCAGGTGATGAAGCTCTGATGCAGGCAGGGCCGTCATCAGAAAATGTTCAGATCCTACTAGCATCTGGGCCTCCACCGGATGCGACCAGAGTTTCTGGCTTACGTGCGATTCTTGTGGTACGTCTGCAGAGGTTGACGGCGGTGATGATGAAAAGCCTGCATGGCGTTTATCTTGCACCACTTCAGAGCTGAGAAAATTAGGAGCTGCCATAGCAGCCTGCATTTGAGCTTCGTTGGCGACTAGAATATCTGACACTGCGTAGTGATAATGCTTACCTTGCCTATGTTCATTAGGCAATGACAAATTTTTCGAATGAAGGTGATTTGTCCTAAGTGATCCAGGCTTTTCAGAGTCTCCGATTCCAGCTATATTGTTATTTAAAAGACGGTCATTGGGCTGTTGAGTGCGTCTGTAGTAGACACTTGGCAGCAAATGTTGCTGTATGATGGCCGTTGAGTTGTCTAAGCTCAAGTTGACTGTGGGAGGCAGTTCGCTGTTGTCCAAATAACCTGAGACGGAATGCACGAAGTATCTGTCGGTTGACTGCCCGGGCTCATCGGTGCCCGGGTTGC
The DNA here is from genome assembly GCF_000764305.2 of Hyalella azteca. Classification (NCBI taxonomy): domain Eukaryota; kingdom Metazoa; phylum Arthropoda; class Malacostraca; order Amphipoda; family Hyalellidae; genus Hyalella; species Hyalella azteca. The sequence continues at coordinate 179,075 of NW_025943479.1, read as the reverse complement.
GAGTGACTAGCCATTTTAGCATCGCTGGCTACAACCAATAGAAGTGTAATCATTTGGTTCTTAAATCTAACTTCATAATTCGCTGAATTAATTTCGACTCGGAAGAGTATTGAGTGACGCGTGACTTTGCGATGGAGGATGGGTAACGGAGGTTTATGTAGTGCTTGTAGTGCAGGCCTCATGTGAAGCACGTCCAACTCTGAGGCTGATGCAGCGATTGACCTGAAATGTAGATGAAATAGAGTTTTAAAAATGTTCCGATTTGAAGGTATGTAATTGAGTAATATCCACATTTTTACGAAATCTTTCTAAAATTTCGTTGGCGCAAGTTGACAAAAAATGGAATGAAAGTCACTTTTTAGCGCATTTTCTCATTTATGGAAAATATGCACTATTGTACTCGCCAAGTCCGTCCGTCCGTCTGTCTGTCTGTCTGTCCGTCCGTCTGTCCGTGACCTCAAGTTTTCGTCGACGAGAAAATGCGCTCTCTGTTACTCACTGCAGTGAGTACTGAGTTATACTTTCTTATTAGATTTTATTAGATTGAATCACTCTAACGGCGCGAACAAAATCTATATTTCATGCTGCGTTAATTCCAGCAAATTTTCATTATAAAACAGCCACAGCATCTACATACGGCAGTGACACGTCACGGCCGCCTGCCTGCGTCGTCACGCCATGAATGCGCCAAGTGGTTACCTACAATACTGCATTCAAGGCCACAAAATAAACTCGCGATCGTGATTGGTCGAATCGTTCCGGCACTAACGCCACGTAACAAACAAGTACTGCGAGACTCCGCTAATGACACCAAATTAGCGTAAACTGATCATGTCCAAAACTAAATCAATTGCTCATTTTAGCTCGATTGAGAGCAAAATTATAGTCATAACACGGATTTAATATTCAATCATTCAATTAAAATACTCAAAAACTCTTTTACTAAAAAATTCTTGCCATAAAGGGTAAAAGTAATTGATGAATTTGGTTGTATAATGGAAATGCTTGTGGTAGTCGTGAGTTTCAACAGTTGTTTGCGAATTCCCCTCTTGCAGGAACTTGAGTAGTAGCTTAGATTGGTACAAATCTACGATACTATAATTAGCCCAGGCAAACTATCCAAAAGCACTGAGGATGAGAATTTCTCATTTTAAGATAACCCGCAGCAATAAAAGAAAAGAATTAATGAGATAAGATCACAAATACACATTCAAACTCGTATAACAGAATAAAGAAAGCATTTGCGATTGGTACTCACACTGCACGACATTTATTTTAAAGACCGAAGAGCTGACCAACTGGTCTCTGATCAGGCGAGATGAATATCCGGCCGCCCTGTCTCAAGGAGACAAGAGCCAACATCATATTCAACTTTGACCAACGGACAACTCAATTGTCAAACCCAAATGACTTGACCGAGGTAAAAATATAACTCGGTACTCACCGCAGTGAGTGACAGAGAGCGCATTTTCTCATCGACGCAAACGTGAAGTCACGGACAGACGGACGGACAGACAGATGGACATGGCGAGCACAATAGCGCCTTTTTTACATAAATGAGAAAATGCGCTAAAAAGCCAAAGCTAATATAGGTTAATAGGTAGTTTAACTATCTACTTTTGTAATGGCGCATAAACTCCCTTGAGACTCTATAGCATATGCATGAGCATATACTGTACATATGCACTTACCACTCGGCAAATAACTACGAACAATTAAATACTTTTGCATTAAAATAGATGATCAAAAACAGCCATGACAGGATAAAATCATGACGGCAATAATACGTACATGATGCGGTCATACGGCCCTCGTATAACGGCCATCCTGCGTCATGTCACGAGGAAGTTTGCATTAGGCCCACGTGGTCAGCCAACAAAACATCTAACAGTCTTCAATTAACCAACCGTGAAGTTTACATCCACAATCCGGTAGTGAATCATTCGACACTTGAAGACGATACCGTTGTTATATTCGACCTTGGGCAGCGTCCGAAGATATTATTCATTTGCCAAGAGATTCATTATTAAATCAGGGGTTAACACAAAATTGCTGTCAGATTCAGCAGAACCGTCGTACAAACTATGCAAAATTTGTGTGGTCATATAATTTTGATGATTTTGTTAAGTACTGCAGGGTTTGTCGTGCAGTACTTAAAGTTTGTTGTTGGTTTGAAGAAGTAATTAAGAAATTCTAATAAGCGTGGAACTTCGAGTAGCATCATCAGAAAAATGTGAAGGTAACCAATCAAGTCATCACTTGTCATCTTATCACTCAAATCAGGTCGCAGCTTTGTGATCACAGCCACACTATCTGCACTAATTGCCTGACACAGCAATTTTGTTTCAATAACATTCAAGAAGATTCAAGTAACGTTACTGGTTTTTGCTGTTGAAAGTAGCAATGCTGAGCAATGTCGTTTGTGATTGCACTTTTTGCTCACAATGCCATCAAGTTACGCCATATGTCTTTCTTTCAGTTCTTTATTTATTAAATCGGGAACAACATTTATTTTATACTATAGGCTTTATTGAAGCACAATAGTTATGTACTAGCTGTGTTGGATGTACAGGTGGGATGGGACTGTTGTAAGAAGTGTCCGCTACAGTGATTTTTCGGGAAAGAAGTATAAAAATACTGGAAACAATCTGTTTGATTCAATATTGCTGTCCCAAACTGAATTAATTTTCACAGACAATAGACAATAAATTTAGTCTTTCAACCAAAGCGAAGCGCCAAATTTTGTGCCGAAATTACGAATTTCGCGAAACATACCTTCTAGTTTTTTCATAGCATGGTCACCTCACAGCGATGTAAGATGAATTAATTTCTTCGTTACGCTAGCAATGTAGTTCTACTATAAAAAAAGAACACAAGGAGGATATATTAAGGCATTGTATTATATATTAATTGAACTGAACAATATATTATTTTAGGTAATTTTAAATAATTGCATGGGTGCTTACTAGTTTTCTTTATTACCGTATGTAATGTTGATTTTCTGTGCAATAATTATTTTCTTTATTATGTTTATGTAATCTTGAAAGAAAATCCAGTTTTTTAGGAATCTTTTATTCCACCTCCTTACAACAGTATCCATTAGTCTTTGAAACTGTATTTATAAGTTATTTTTGGCGTCGGTACTGTTTGACACTGTTGCAGTCCCGACGCCAAGTTCCTAATGTTAGCGATGTGTTGCTGCTGCATTACCGGCCAGCGAATCATTCAACGCGCCTTACAGCTGTACAGCAGCTCGCTGCAAGGCGTTGTCTTACCGCAGCGACAGCGTTAACTAACTCAACGCGCCTTACAGCTGTACATCGCAGCGACAGCTGTTACTCACTCAACGCGCCTTACAGCTGTACAGCAGCTCGCTGCAAGGCGTTGACTAGCCGCAGCGACAGCGTTAACTAACTCAACGCGCCTTACAGCTGCACAGCAGCTCTCTGCAAGGCGTTGTCTAAATGCTGCGACAGCTGTAACTCACTCAGCGCGCCTTACAGCTGTACAGCAATTGCTGCAAGGCGTTGTATTGCCGCAGTGACAGCTGTAACTCACTCAACGCGCCTTACAGCTGCACAGCAGCTCTCTGCAAGGCGTTGCCTTGCCGCAGCGACAGCGTTAACTAACTCAACGCGCCTTACAGCTGCACAGCAGCTCGCTGCAAGGCGTTGTCTTGCCGCGGCGACAGCTTCGCTAATATTGCGCCGCTGAAGTAAGTTTCTGCCGGAAGGGATCCAGTAAGTTCCCCCACAGGGGGAACAAGGCGGGGTGCCAACGACATGCACGAGCGATGACGGCACCCTTGACACCTCGACACGGCAGAAGGTAAGCAAACATTAACACGGGACAACGAGAAAGCGGCTCGATCTCGTGACAATTGCGCGGACCACTTCTCTTGACAGGACTTTAGAAACTCAAAACACCATCAAGCTTGGCCTTCAATTAAGCAGCAGTTTCTGGACTTAATCATGCTGCTCTGATTCTTTTCTTTGTGTGACGCAAGAAGAGATATTCGAGAATTTTCCTGTCCAGTGAAACAGTTCGTTAAGTTTACCTTGGTAATTATTAGCGAAAAAATATAATTAATTGAAATTGCATAATTTGTATATGAAGGTCTGTTACCAAGACTCACACTCCGTAGCCAAAGGTTAATAATTAGTATTTCATAAATTGTAGCAAATGAGACGATATTATAGGTGAAAATTATTCGTTTGAGTTACAAACATTTTTCAGTGCCATGGAACTACATGTATTATTGTGTGATTAACAATATTTGTAGTACGTTTCATTATTAACACACAGAAGTGCATCCAGCAAGTAATTACGGTTGCTTGAATAAAATTGAGCGATCATATGTCTTCTATTCAACACGTGCGTAAAAACGTTGCTAATGAAATAGATCAGCAAGAATTTCTAAAAAAAAAACAAAGGGATTAATTGAACGGACAAATTAGCGGCTAGTCACCATCCAAAGTGAGGCCATGAGCCGATATCATGAATTCTATTGAAACTCTTACACGAGAGTCAAAAACCGTCAAATTTTTCTAATTTATTTGTGGCGATCTCTATCTTCTGACACTTGATGCAGTCAATAGCATGGAACACTAAGAAATCATAAGCAACTTTGCACTTCGCGCAGAATTAATGTAGGGAAGTTGTACAGACTCTTTGAAACACAAAACGATTGTAAACTTCAATTCAAATCAAACATACAAAAAGGCTAAGAAGGTTGAACTGAGGTGTGCCGGTTCATTTATACAGAGGACCAAGTTTTTTATCTCAGCTTCATTTAGAGCAATTTTTTGCCATTCTTTAGCAACGGAGCGGAAAGATTTCCCTTGGTCTTTAGAATCTGAATTATTTCTTACGTTTTAGAGTCAACGAGGAATGGAAGCGAAGGACGCGCAGCGGCCAATGGGAGTGCGCATGACAGAGCGCGCGTTGTTGCGGAGCAAGGCGACCATTGTGCACCTCAAGTCAACTAGGCCAATATACAATGCACAATTTACTATACATCTCGCGTGAACTATGCAATATACAATAAACAATTTACTATACATCTCGCGTGAACTATGCAATATACAATACACAATTAACTATACATCTCGCGTGAACTGTGCAATATACAATAAACAATTCACTATACATCTCGCGTGAACTATGCAATATACAATAAACAATATACAATACATCTCGTGTGAACTATGCAATATACAATACTCAATTTATCATACATCTCGCGTGAACTATGCAATATACAATACTCAATTTACTATACATCTCGCGTGAACTATGCAATATACAATGCACAATTTACTATACATCTCGTGGAACTATGCAATATACAATGCACAATTTACTATACATCTCGTGTGAACTATGCAATATACAATGCACAATTTACTATACATCTCGTGTGAACTATGCAATATACAATACTCAATTTACTATACATCTCGCGTGAACTATGCAATATACAATGCACAATTTACTATACATCTCGCGCGAACTATGCCAATATACAATACACAATTTACTATACATCTCGCGCGAACTATGCCAATATACAATACACAATTTACTATACATCTAGTGTGAACTATGCAATATACAATACACGATTTACTATACATCTCGCGTGAACTATGCAATATACAATACACGATTTACTATACATCTCGCGTGAACTATGCCAATATACAACTAATAGAAACTTGTAAGCCCATATTTGTCCATTATTGCATTACAATACACAAAAGGTTTATGCTGTGCCATAAATCATGGGAAACTACAGGAATAATAATTTAAGTTCAACAATGACGAAGGATCAAACCTCCTTTTGGGTTAAAAATAATAAACTTAAAAATTCTATAGTAGATTCACAATACGGCCGCACAGACAAATCGATCATGTTGGAATTTAGTGTACTGAATCTATCAATTAATACAGGAAAATAAGGCACTTCAGATAAAGTTTATAGCACATATATAGTAATAAAGCACACATAGTCGACTCTGAACATCAAAATTTGAATAAATGCGAGTCCATATTACACTCGAAATACAAAAGAATCTTTCAGTCGGATTGCTTCAGCCGTAAATTCTTCAAAGGGATCACACGCGAAAAGAAGGTTGAGAATGCGCTCAAATTAAACGAAACGTTTAATTTCATTTGAAGGAGGTGACTTTGAACTGAACTGATTCGGTGTCTTTGTCTTAACGCGTCATCGGCCGAGCGCTTTTAGCGTTGCGAAGTCGGAACTAACGACGCGGTCCAGAGAGACGACGTCTCAACGCGACGCCTGGTCGCTGTGAGACGACGTCTCAACGCGACGCCTGGTCGCTGTGAGACGACGTCTCAACGCGACGTCTGGTCGCTGTGAGACGACGTCTCAACGCGACGTCTGGTCGCTGTGAGACGACGTCTCAACGCGACGTCTGGTCGCTGTGAGACGACGTCTCAACGCGACGCATGGTCGCTGTGAGACGACGTCTCAACACGTTGCCTGTTATTTCTCCAGCGGAAATTTTTCGGCACAGAATCACTGATATTTCTACAATCTCTCGTAAACAAATGTAATTATTCCTAAGTACCGTGGCCAATTGGTTTTGCATACCAAATCAACAGTCTGAAGAGTGATTTAAATTAGCGTACAATGGATTTCAGTGTTCAAAAAGACAACATAACATTCTTTGAACAAACACAAATGGCCCAATGACAACGTCATTATTGAATTATTGGAGCTATTCAATCTTGTTTTGGTCGCGCAATAATTATTAAATAATTTGGACGGCTTGTTTCATTGTTGATAATCCTGCAAATGTAAACGCTTCTCCATAATTTTTATTCATATACGAAAAATCCGTTACTTGGCAACGACAACCCATAACATGTCATAGTTCATGTTCATACGCCTTCTTTATATATACATCACATCGCACTAACCCATAACATGTCATAGCTCATGTTCATACGCCTTATTTATATACACATCACATCGCACTAACCCATAACATGTCATAACTCATGTTCATACGCCTTATTTATATATGCATCACATCGCACTAACCCATAACATGTCATAGCTCATGTTCATACGCCTTATTTATATATACATCACATCGCACTAACCCACAACATGTCATACGCCTTATTTATATATGCATCACATCGCACTAACCCATAACATGTCATAGCTCATGTTCATACGCCTTATTTATATATACATCACATCGCACTAACATATAACATGTCATAACTCATGTTCATACGCCTCATTTATATATGTATATGTACAATGTATATGTACGTATAGCCTCCTCACGCTGACATGCGGTGGCAGGACGAAGGCTGGTTTAAATCTCCGCAAGGCGCCGCCAATGAGCCGTAAAAGTCAGCATGCAGTACGTTAACCCCTCTAAAGCAAGCATATTTTCGTAAATATTACTGAACTATACATTAACAGCGCCCAAGGAAGACTAAACCGAGTTTGGTGCAATTATACACCACTGAAACACGTTTTTGATGTTATAAATGAATTTTGAGTGTACAGAAATTGTTTTTTTTTTTGAGGAAAGGGTCGCTGAAATTAGTTCACATTAAAAAACATTTGGGGTTCTACACAGCAAAACTTTAGGATTATATTGTTTACATGAGCATGATTTAATTTCAGCACTTGACCTCGACACACGAATAAGTCACATGAAGAGTAAAGCTGGAGAAATATAGTCAATATCAATTTCAGACTTGTCTTCTTAAGACGTTTGTTTGGTCCAGCAAAAACGTTGCAAAATAGAAATGATATTAATCTTCCTTTCAATAATTTAACTACTCAATAGTAAATTAAACTAACTATTAATTAATAGTGGTTAATGATTAATTAATAGTAAATATAATAGTTAGTTTCATTTTCGTGAGCTTCACTTGAAAGAAAATTGCGTCTTGCAGCGATGGGGAAAAGAAGAAACCTCAGGAAGTTTGATGGTAATGAATTTAGGAGAATTTCCTGTACGCAGCGGAGCGTTAACAACTGCGGTCCACTTACAGGTCTAACAACTGGTCACCGCCAACAAAAGTCGAGATTTAAATACATTAAAGAATAGCGCTATGAATTAGTGCAAAAATTGAGTAAATAAAAGCGAATTTGCGAAGGCCGGCAGAACATAACAGCCACGGAACAAAGTTGACTCAGGCAGACATAGTAAAGCCGGCACAAAGTTGACTCAGGCAGACATATTAAAGCCGGCAGTGCACATCACAGCCACGGAACAAAGTTGACACAGCCAGACATAGTAAAGCCGGCACAAAGTTGACTCAGGCAGACATAGTAAAGCCGGCACAAAGTTGACTCAGGCAGACATAGTAAAGCCGGCACAAAGTTGACTCAGGCAGACATAGTAGAGCCGGCAGTGCACATCACAGCCGCGGCACAAATTTGACTCAGGCAGACATATTAAAGCCGGCACAAAGTTGACTCAGGCAGACATGAGTAAGGACGGTAGTTCGTTCATCCGCTCTTAGACCGGAAATTCGCAAGCTTCTCACGGTTTTTTGATTGCATCGTGACTAACCGCCCAAAGCCGACGACACACGTGACGTCATCGCCATCTCCAAATTATCTTAAATATAGAGAAAAAGACACCTCTTCCTTCAAGATTAATAATGATTTCATACCACGTGCGACGACGGCAATATTCGTGAACACAAAGACGTATTTAATATATAATTAATGAAAATAAATCAACTTTGCCAGCGGTGACGCGTAGATACGCGATGCTGCCTCAAGCCTAAGGTACTGTATATGCGTGAAGTATCGTAGTTATAGTAGTCAAACAACAATGCTCGATAAATGCAATTAAAATGACTTTCAATTCAATTTTAGTGTTCCTTACAGCAGCGTGCACCATTATTGTCTCTCACTATTCCCCGCAATTCCTTGATCCAACGGACGACAGAATACTCCATGACATTAGAATCAACATATAAGGCTAGAATAGTGCTTTGGCTTCACACCATCTGCCGCATCGGTGAGACTATGTATCGCTACACGACTCTAAAAATAACTCAAATAAATATAATTAAATAATGTAAAGAAAACGGTCCTTAATTACCACGGCTGTGCACATCGACCATGCGGCCACAGGTCAGTACAATGGGAAGCCACCAAATGTGTGTTTAAAACGAAGAGGGGGAAATAGCAGGCTACCAACAGAGGGGAGGGATATATATTGCAGGTTGAAAACAGGGGCGAGTGGATTGTAGAGTAAAAGAGAGGGTGGGAATGCAATGTTAAAAACATTGGTGAGGTCATTGGGGGTTAAACAGAGGAAGGGGAATACTAGGTTGAAAACAGGGATGACGGAATTGGATGTTAAAAACATTTGGGGAATGTTAGGTTGAAAACAGAGGAGGGGGGCGGGGTGGCAGGTGCGTAACGCCGGAAATGAGCGCCGCTGGTCGCTTGCTGCGGCCGCTGCGTGGAGGGGTTAGGGTGGAGGGGTCAGAGTGGAGGGGTCAGGGTGGAGGGGTCAGGGTGGAGGGGTCAGGATGGAGGGGTCAGGGTGGAGGGGTCAGGGTGGATGGGTCAGGGTGGAGAGGTCAGGGTGGAGGGACCAGGGAGGAGGGGTCAGGGTGGAGGGGTCAGCGTGGAGGGATCAGGGTGGAGGAGGGGCTGTATGCTGTTTATATTATGGTAGGCCCAGGCTCAATTTTTTTTATTTCAACCGTGTATTTTATTCCAATTTATCACCAGATTGTATTTTATAGACCAAGCAGTACATAGGCTCATAGCAATATCATCATCAGACGCTTGACTAATGCAACCTACATCATCTCCATGATTGTGGGTGATGTGGAGCACCATGATTGTGGGTGATGTGGAGCATCATGATTGTGGGTGATGTGGAGCACCATGATTGTGGGTGATGTGGAGCACCATGATTGTGGGTGATGTGGAGCACCATGATTGTTGGTGATGTGGAGCACCATGATTGTGGGTGATGTGGAGCAATAAACACTGCACCTGTGGGTATGATTGCAGTGACGATACGATATCTAACATTGTAATTATTTTCCGACGTTAAATAAATTTATGCATTGTACGAAAATCAGACAATAAGATGAAGATTTCCGCTGCAGCCTACATCACAACACGGCAGGCCTATACCTGCAGGCCGCTGCAGCCTACATCACAACACGGCAGGCCTATACCTGCGGCCGCTGCAGCCTACATCAGAACACGGCAGGCCTATACCTGCGGCCGCTGCAGCCTACATCATAACACGGCAGGCCTATACCTGCGGCCGCTGCTGCCTACATCATAACACGGCAGGCCTATACCTGCGGCCGCTGCTGCCTACATCATAACACGGCAGGCCTATACCTGCGGCCGCTGCTGCCTACATCAGAACACGGCAGGCCTATACCTGCGGCCGCTGCTGCCTACATCAGAACACGGCAGGCCTATACCTGCGGCCGTTGCAGCCTACATCAGAACACGGCAGGCCTATACCTACGGGCCGCTGCAGCCTACATCAGAACACGGCAGGCCTATACCTGCGGGCCGCTGCAGCCTACATCAGAACATGGCAGTTCTCATTTGCTAATTTAATGAAGGTCTCGAAACAATTACTTGCGCTCACATCAGCTCTTGAGCAACATTAAATGCAGACTTGACCATACGACATTGATTGGATATTCGCAGGAAGTTTAATTTTATTGGGATTTAAAAAGTCTTGAAATGTAGAATTTTTTTACCCAAACCCAGAATTAAGAGTATTGAACGAAGTTTAGTAATTGACAGTCGCTTCACCTGATCGATTTCTATTTGACCTGATCTTGCCTAGGTAGATGGTTTTAAATCGATTGTGGCTTGCCTGGTTCCTTCCTGTTTCAAAATATCATAATAATTACTTACGTCAAAATGATTATCTTGCCGACATAAGTGCTCCGATAATTATTTTAACATATTCTGTATTGCTCAATATTAAAAAGAGCGCTCTGTGTTCACAGATTCCTTTCAATGTGAGACAATTATCGATTGCCTACGTTTTAGATCCAGTGGCTGCGCTTCGTTCAAACTCCACATTAACAAAGTAAAATCAACAGAAATATTACATTGACTGACCTCGAGAAAAATAGTTTGCTCGCCTTGCAGCGCAATTTATCCGGCCATTTGTGATGTAATTCTAGCAACGGAAGTTTAACTTGGAGCCTTTCAGTGACCACCAGGTTACGAGCCGCGCCGCCCACCTCCTCACTCAATGAGACCTCGCGGCGTACTGACAACAGTAACAGTTCGTAGTAACTTCGGGTTGTAAGTTACAGGTTACTTGACTTAATAAAGTTCTGCCATAAATTGAAACTATAATCGAACACATTATGGAGCAAGTCTGATACGTTATGCATGCAAAAATGTAACCTGCTTAATTAATCCATAATTTAAAAATTAATAATATAAATCCACAATAAAATGGAGCATTGATTAATTATAGAACGGTGGAATATAATTTGTACATCAAATTTTGCACATCAGGTACTACTAACGAAATTGAAATTAACTATTCTCGTGCTGAGGCATGCGAACAAAGTAACCACATTGCCCCACCATATAATTTCTGATCGAGAGTGTTTCAATCAGCAATATTTAAAAGTGTTGAGATGGCTGCTGGTCATGTGAATTGCTTCAAGGGCTGGCGGTAATCATTATTTGAAATATTGAAGGTAAAATAAAAAATGTCTAATTTATGTCATGAAGACATAATTTCAAAATTGCTTTTTGAAATATTGAAGGTAAAATAAAAAATGTCTAATTTATGTCATGAACACCTAATTTCAAAAATGCTTTCAAAATATGGAGGTATTTTCTAGGCCTTTTGCTCTCCAATTGCTTCGCCAAGTATTTTTTTTATTTCAGTTATTATCTTTGTTTGATTGTTACACCATGGGATTATAATTTAACGGATCCAGAGACCAGAGTAACGTAAAACTAATTTGAGTGCTCAAAATTATACGAGCAATAGATTAATAAGTATCCTAGCTTCATAAATTTTGAAACATTTAACTTCTCGTTCCTGCCAGCGGATAATATTTGCAAAACTTAGCGCGAGACTTTTTTATTGTGTTGAAGACTTGTGGTGGCAGAAGTTTTTATCTTTGTTAAAGACTTGGCGCGACACTGTTTGGAATTTAGAAAAAAATCCATGACTTTTCCGTGACTCTCCATGAACATCAATATAATTTTCCAAGAGTAATATACGACAGGTTTAGCATGACTGAAAGACTAACCGTGCACATTCTAGCATCTCATACAGTTGATAAATATAAAACGTGAAAATGCATAGAGCAGACAGACACAGAGGAACAAAAATGACACATATCTTAAAATCAAGCCCACTGCACTGGTATTATTATGAATTAAATAGTGTCAAATCACAACAAATATTGAGTAATGCACACAAGATTGTACATGATAATGTCAATACAGTTCAGAACACTCGTCAACACCACTACCCTAACATTCAACTGGCAGCTATTTCATCAACTTTTTCTTTAATGTTCAGTTCAAGAGTGTCTAGCTTTGTTTTCAATGATCGCCTCATGACGTTGAACTTTGCGATAATTTTCAAATCCCCCTTTCTCTCCATTGCTTCTGCATGTTCATCTGCTGCTTGCTCAAGCGCCTTGATGCCCTCCTCCGTAAGCCATTTCTTCTTCAGTTCATCTAGCTGATCCAGCAAAGCCTTATCTACTGTGTTTTCTGGGCCTTTGCATTCTGCTCTTTCTCTTCTGCCAAATAAGTATTGTAGGCTGTTTTGGCAATGCCAGCTGCAAGCAGCATCTTCTTAGTGATGGTCATCTTGTCACGCCACCAACATGTGCAACATGATCAACCACAGCATGCAGCTAGGCCTGCTAGGGCAACCACCGTTCGCTCTTTCATGTTGTGTGTAATGATTTCTTTGTTGAACGAAATTCTCTTTCAACCGTGGTTTGGCCATGAGACAACATGAGCATCTGCAGTACAGACTGTACAGTCCATAGCTTCTTGTAGGTGCTCTTTGATAGAATGGCATACCAGAAAGTGTCCAGTCGATCAGAAGTTGAAAATGCTTGGAACTGTGCGTTCAGTTTACTGCAATGTTGTGATTCAGCTCTAAAGTTGCACAACTCATCGCACAACACCATCCACATCTGTGTTAGGGAATCTTTTGGCATCAACAAGCGAAGTGAGTCGGTTCTTCAATTGTGTCTTGTTGAAATTATAAGGACGATTGAAATTTCTTGTATATTAAAGAATAGAACTGTCGGCACTGAAGAAATAGGCCAATTGCCTGTTGCAGAAACTTGTACTTTTCGTGATTTGATTCCGCAAGGGATCCGGCCTTATGAACCCGATATTTCCACAACTGACGAATTGATTGAGATAGCTGCTGGACATATTGCAAGGCTCGTACGGTGCTACCGTGCTAGGCATCTCAAGACGGAACATATGCACCTGTATAGCTTTGTCTAGTCTGTTCATGAAGGCGTTCATACTCGGAGCGTCAACGATGCTATCAGGGAGGCTGTTCCACATGTCGGTGACTCAAAGCGAGAAGAAATGTTGTCGCATGGATGTGTAACAACGCAGTTTTTTTTATTTTATAACAGTGGCCTCTGGTGTTGGTTCTTGTTTCACATTCCAGTAATCCTTCTGGGACCTTGTATAAAACGTGGGTATACTTGCATACTTCAATGAGGTCACCACGCAGACGTCAATAACGGAGGATTGGAAGCTTCATAATCTTTAATTTTTCTTCATAAGGTTACCTTTTAATCCCGGAATCATCCTTGTAGCACGTCTTTGAACACTCTCGACTAAATTTTTGTCCTTTTTTAGTTTTGGTGACCACGCTGCGTTTCCAAACTCTAGGTTCGGACGCACGACAGCGACAAACAACAGCTTCATCGCTTCTGCATCAGTGTACTCGTAAGAGCGTCTTGCCAGTCAAAGTCGTTGATTGGTTTTATTAACTTGAGCTTCAATATGCTTAGAAAATTTCAACTCATTGTCGACATTAACCTCTAAATCTTTTTCCATTGTCGACTTCGACATCATCACTCCGTCGTTGCAACCATGTCTTCTCATAATGTAATCTTGCTGTTCATTATTCTTGTCAAGGTGGATAACTTTACAATTGTCAGCATTAACACGCAGCTGCCAATTATCAGCTCAGTCAACCAAACTGTCAAGATCACCTTGCAACTGTACTTTTGGCGACGTATTCCTCACTGTATTATAAACTTTTGTGTCGTCAGCATACATCGAGCACACGCTAGACATAGCTTCCGTCAGATCGTTTATAAGCGCAACGAATAAAACAGGTCCGACAACGCTTCCTAGTGGCATGCCGCTGCGCGCTGAAGCACAGTCTGATATACTGTCCAATTAATACTGACACGTTGTCGTCTCCCTACTAGAAAATCTTTGATCCATTTTAGTACATTACTCTCAATTCCCGAAGACTTCAATTTACGCAACAGCAGATCGTGTGGGACACTGGCAAATGCCTCCTAGCACCATATCGAACCCGGTGGAAGTCTAGTAGCTATTTCAAACTATCGTCAGTCCTGAAAAGATCTGTCAAATGACACGATTTTAGATCTTCTGTGAACAAGTCACGAAAAGTAAGAATAGGCGACAGGCCACATCAGGCCTATTCTTCAACGCCGACATCGCTATGTCATGTTATGTTAAATGATCGATCAATTAATCCCTCACAACAGATTCCATTACCTTGCAAACGACACTTGTCAAACTGCCAGGACGATAATTGCCCAGTCAGGTCTTGCCGCCTTTTTTGAACAATGGTGCCACTTGAGCTTCTTTCCACTCAGCCGGCAAGTTCCCTTCGTTTCAAGTTTTTCGAAAAAATGACGTCAAAGAGCGGTTGCTAACTCTTTGAGTAATCTGGGGTGGAAGCCGTTTGGTCCACACGACTTGTTGGGATTTAGAGCGATCGGGCGCTTGAGAACTTCTTGTATTTCAAAAGTTGTTAATTTAGAGCCGACTGGGCGTTTTTCAATATCTGGAATACCGTTCAAGTCCTCTTCAGTGAATACGCAACTAAAATACTGATTAAGAACGTAGCCTTGCCCTCATCACAGGATATCTTTCGTTGATCTACTTTCAAATCATAAATACCATCCGTTGCCTTGCACTTCGAGCTAGTGTACAAAAAGAATGCATTCGGGTTCATTCATGCATTTTTGGCGATATTTTTTTTAAGATCTTTACTGCGGTGCGACAGCTTTCTTTAGCTTGATTTCGAGCTCAGTGGCGTATAGGTTGTAATCAGCATCGCTACGAGTCTGTAAATATCGCTGGTAGGCTTCCTTCTTTGTTTTCAGCTTAGGTATAATTCTACCGTTCATCCACTGAGTTTTTGGGCTCCACCAAGCTTAATTTTAGGTACACGAGCAGCAACTGCAGATATAACCGTGCCCTTGAGAAATGGCCATGACTAAGTCACATTCATGTCAATACAGTTCGAAATATTCACTGCGTTCACTACTTTACGGAGTTTATCACAGTCGCCTTTCGCAAAATTCAAATGCTCACGCTTCCGAGGCGTTTTTTTCTGTACAGCACTTTTAGCTGAAAAACAATGATTGGTGATGACTTTTGCCCAATGGAGCCTTGTGAAGAAGCTCATCTAACATTGACTCATCACTAGTAAACACCAGTGGTCTAGAATATTGGGAGTCTGTGTACGTCTATAATGGGTTGGCTTGGTGACGTGCTGGACGGAATGTGTCTCTAACATACTACATGAACAAGGATGCTGAACTCCATGAAATGAGCCAATAAAACGGAAAAGCCAAAGTTTTTGTTTTTTGACTGAGACGGTCCCCTAAAAACTTGAGCAGGGAACTAACTGCTTACAACCTTCTAAAAAAGTACCGTGTATTAATAAAAAATTATTATATGCCTTTGCGTCTAGAAGCTGCAATTGCTAACTGATTTTAAGAGAGTACTAAAATTTGGATTCCAGTTACTACTAGGTATTTAAGTAAAAATTCAATGTGAACATTTCATTGCGAAAAATGCGCGCGAAACATTGGTAGCTCACACACATGTTGTTGACGCCGGAACTACTTTCCTTGCAACGCGCATTTGTTTCGGCTCATTCTTTTAGATTTGGCTTGAGAAGCAAACTTAACAGATTGTTCTTCATCAACGTTAAAATTTTAAGCCGGATGACGTTGAATGAAAGTCTGATAAGTCCTGTTGTCAAAAATGGCCGTCTGTTTATGCATTTCTGTTCCTAAAATGAGAACAATTTTGTATTAATATTCATGCTCCCTAGTGGTCAAAAATGTCTGCTCAAATATTTAGAAAGCTTAAATTATACGATGAAACCATCTATCAACAAAGTTTTCAGACACATATATTCCAAGTTACATGTAAACTTTCCAATCATTTATACGCGTGATACTTCTTAAAACGAGTTTAGACTTGAGATTTGAACGGACGATTGTGCTCCTCAGTGATGTTCACTGTTGCTTTCATTTGATGATGTTGTCGGGTGCTTGGAAAGCTTAGTTTTTCAATTGAATTTGTTTTTCACTTTATACTGAGCCTGAGGAATATCTTATCTGAGCCTGGAATATCGCAATGTCAATTTTGTTAGCGTTTGCGTGAGCTTGTTTCTACGTCTTGTAGAGGAAATGGTTAAAGGTAATTAACTTATTAAGTAGTCCAGACTACGAGTTATAAAACATCTCTTGCTTTGTAGGATGCTTAGTTACCAACAGGCTAACGTAATTTCTAGCATAATTCGGCGAACAAAAAAATGAGCAATATGTATTTGAATTTGTTATTTCTGCTATATCGGCTTGACTTGCAATTTCGACAATTTATTGAGTGAGAATTATCGTTTTTCAGGTTACCTACTGTCGACTGACGACTGTAGAAATGTGATTTTATTGTCTAATTTGGGCTTAGGTAGTTGGATTATGTAATAGGCCTAAGTTGAAGACTTGAAGTCAGGGTTTAAAAGCATCTTATAGTACAGAGTGAAAGTCTATTAATATAATTCCAGTGGCTCCCGCTCCAAAATAGTTGAGTGAATGTGAATGATTCTTTTAATTTGTAGACCCTACTAAATCCTAAACTAAACCTTTTGGCTACCAAAAAAAGTGATGACATCACAGTACAGATAGATACTATTTACTAATATTGTATGGGGCACTATCACTATGGTCTATGGGCCATATTCTCTAATAATATATTAGTGCAAAGTGGATTAGTGGCAAAGCAGAGAGTTTTTTAGACTCTCCTAAAAGTTCAATTTTAAGTCATAGTAAACCTAAGTAAACCAATAAACTAATAAAGTATCATGGATAGCTAGTATTAGGCAGTAGGCTAGCTACCAGCATCATCATACACAAGAGACAAGATATTGGTTTGACCATTTGATGATGAGATATAAGGCCTACTGGTTATTATTGAAAAGAATTATTTATTATTATTATTTAATTATTAATTATATTATTGATTTGATGATAAGGTATACCAATTTATTACCAAGTCTTGAGGAAATGAGAAAATTGAAAATGAACTGATTATAAAAAAAATCACTGGTTTGCCACTATGTATAATAAACTTAGTGTGTTATCAAATTGCCTGAAGACAACTAGTAATCATTATCAAGACTCAGAAGACAAGTCACAAGAGCAACCCATGAATAAAACAAAAATGTACCTGACACTGACAGTGCTTTCAGTTCAAAAGTATTTAGTAAATTATTAAATATCAAGCCAGCAACATCCAACTCAAGTATTTGTTACATTACTTACATACACAATAAAAACTAAAGCCTTTGGTACAAGCAGGAAGCAGCCAGATAGTGGCCATTCAAATATTTTTTTAGACTCTTCCTTATCTTAAAGTTCATTTTTGAGTTCTATAAGTAAACCAGCAAAGTAACATGAATATCAGCATTATCATACATAAGAGATTGGTTTAAATATTGAGTAGATAGGGAAATTAAAAATGAACTGATTCTAAAAAATCTTTAGTTTCTGTAGTTGGCCACTGTACAGACAGTACATATTATAAATAAATGTACTAGAATAAATAGGTAGGAATGAAGTGAATATCTGGAAAATTAATCAACTCCATAGCAGGTAACATATATTTATCCTATGTCATATGCTAAAGCCCAATTTCATCACAAGTAGAAAAATTAGGCTAGTATGTCTCAGGGAAGTGAATTTACACCTGGGACAAACCCCACTATATTACTCTCATCTCCTTCATTCAGAATCACATTATACTAAAAAAGTTGAAAGATTTGTCCTCCCTTCTCTCATTCTACCTGTTAAATTGATGCATGGCCAATAAAATTTAAAATGGTCAATATACCAAGCTTGTTCAGTGCTCCAGTTGCTAATTTAGCCATACTTGTGGCGTATGGCATACATTAACTGGGCCAAAATAATGGGACTAGAACTTGTGTTTTACTTCAAAATTTTTTTTTTACAAACTCAAAGCAAAATTTCTTGAATTTCTTTTCAGAATGACAATGTAGTTGACTTCTAAAGCATAAGAAAAAATATAACTTGGTACTCACTGCTGTGAGTGACAGAGAGCTCATTTTCTCATTGACAAAAACGTGAAGTCACAGACAGACAGACAGATGGACATGACAAGCACAATAGCACCTTTTTTCCATAAATCGGAAAATGGACTAAAAGGCTGCATATTTTCCTTTTTTAGCGCATTTTCTCATTCATGAAAAAAATTCACTATTGCGCTCGCCATGTCCGTCTGTCTGTCCATCCGTGACTTCATGTTTTCATCAACGAGAAAAATGCGCTCTCTGGCACTCACTGCAGTGAGTACTGAGTTATATTTTTCTTGTATTAATTCATTTTGATGAAAATAGTGACCATGCAATTCAATATTTTGACAACTATTTTAAGTTGCCAAGTCAGATAAGCATGCTGGAATTCTAGAGGGGGTATTAAATTAATAAGAATACACAGCATATTGGACCCAACCAATCATAGTTTGGGGATGGACATGCACCTGCCCAATAATAAGCTAAATGCACTATCCTAGAATTCCAGCTTGCAGAAAAGATGAGATGCACTGTTCTAAAATGATTCATATATTTATTTATGTATTCAATTACTTCAGCTTGAGTATCTTGCATATTAAATATGTCACAGTTCAATTGCTACTGTAAGCAATGATGCATGCTTGACCAAGATTGTACTATGACTGCCATTTCCAGCATGGATGAGAGTTATTTGCTATTGAGTTCTAATGTTGGAGAATAGGTAGACTGTTTTAAAGCCTGCACAACTTACCATTTTGAGATCTTTAGTATTCATTGGATTTTAAGAATAAATTGGTTGAATTATTTTTGTTACAATTGATATATCTTCTGGATCAAGTGACATTATTGAAGCTCATTCACTTGTTTTACAGGTAGGAAGCCATCTGCAAAGTGCCAGGTGGCTAGTAAGATCACCTCAGCTGGTGCAAAGATGCCAGATATTTCTGTGAAGTCTGCCACATTATCTCCTGTTAATAAAATGATTGTGGGGAAACAGAAGGACAGAATCACTGATTATTTCTCACCTGCAAGGTATGGATGTTAACAAAGTAGCTTATTAAAATTTTTTTAGTTTAGGTAGTCTATTAAATAATGTTTTATGGAGAAGTGCTATCAGGATTGAATCTTCTATATACTTGTATCTAATCCTGGAAAGGAAATATTTTTCTAAGCTAGCTAAATGATGTCAAATGTTTTTTTTTTTCATCATGAAAGCCTGTTAAGTTGTTAGATACAAAAAGGTTATAATTTGTTATATTGGATTTCAAATCTTTTCATTTTTTGGACAACTGAACACTCCAAAGATTTGATAAATGAGTAAAAAGATGAGACTAAGTTTTTTTTTAAGAAACATGTTAGCAGTATTTCCAATTTCCATTGAACTCAAACAGATGACTACTAGGCATGTATATAATCCATTTTGCATTGGTACAAATGTTTGTATATCAGGCATCTGATAAAAAAAGTTTCCTTGATTTTTTTTTGTGTAAATTTCTTGAAGTGTAACTTTCTATAGCATTCCTATGTACAATTTCAGATCTCCTGTGATGGCTGATGATGCAGACTCTGCCATCACAAGCACGGCGCAACATGGCTTGAGATCACATCAACAACACCCCATGAAGAGTGCTAGGCTCACTCGAACAAGTAGCTCCGATGTTTGCCAGTTGCAAGAGAGTGATGTTCAGGTTATAAATGATAAAAGTGTGGACTGTGTGGTATTAGACCCTGGATACAGATGCGAGGGTAAAAAGTTAGCTGGTACTAAAACCTTATCCACAGATGTTGAGAATTCTTCCCAGCTTGTTGTTAAATCATCTTCATTTAAGGCCAAAACTCCTCATTTAAGCTCTCATAGCGATGCTGAGAGTGACGACTGTATTGTTATAGAAAAGGATATGGATTGCTGTGCAAACCCAAGTTCTGGTCAAGGAAAAAAGGTGCGTTCTGATGAGTGAGGAAATTCATTTGCTATTAAGTTGACTGTCTGATAATCTGTTGCATGATTGAAACTTTCTTATATACGTTTTTGGTTTGCATAATGCAGAGGAGTTTTTAATTATGCTTGAATTTTCCATCTGAATATTTGAATTGTACTGTTAATGATTCATAGATTTTTTTCTTTGTTCTCAGTTTCAGGCTGTGTTTCATTTAACAATTTGTAATTTTTTCGGCAGAATTTTCATGGCTTCAATGGTTTTGTGTCCTCCAATCCTGCTGCTTGTGGCAATTCATCATATGCTTTGAGAAACACGCGGAGCCGTTCACAGAAACACATTTCAAGTCAGAGCGCTCCCACGGCTGCTCTCAAGGTAGTCCACATCAGCAAGATGTGTGTTACTTGCAATTCATCAAAAGCATCTAATGCTTCTCCAGTTATGAATGGTGTAGGTCAATACTCTTGCTGCACTAGTGGGAGCAGCAGTTGTAGCAACAGCAGCTGTGGTAGTAGTGTGAATGGAAGCAGCTGCCCAATAGTGTGTGATATTTGCGATGGCCGAGATGTCATTTGTGATAATGAATTAGACAAGCCAATACTTCCATGCTACTCTGACGAAATTTCATGTCAGTCGCCTTCTCATTCAAATATGGCTGCAAATGGTGTTGCCTACAAGTGCAGTTCAACATTCCCATGTGATGTAACGTCACAATCTCCTCACAAGAAGCAATGTCAACTGGCATCTGCATCCAATGGGTTGCTCACTGATCAAGACCTCCTATATTCCGCCGTATATAATAAACGCACCGCCATGATGCAGTCTATTCAAGATGCAGAATTTGGCAAACCTTCGTTATCAACTACAAGTTATACTACAGAGCTTACAGATATTAGTCCCAAGAAGAGAAACCATTCAGATTGTACAAGTCCCCAAAAACACACTACACCTGAAGTTGGGTTTACTAAGTTGCATCATGGTTCACCTTCGCTGCTAGGTGTGGAACTCTCGAATAATGATCTCATTCCATCTCCTAACAAGAAGTCCATGCAGTATTCTTTACGTCACTCCACTACTCCAAAGAATAATGTTGTAAATTCTTATGATAGCTGCATTTCCAGAAAGCCTATGCCTCTAGTTGTTGACCTAACTGAAACTAGCAAGTCGTCTGAGGTATGCTGTGCTGAGGAAGTGTCAATAAAACCGTGTGTGAAGGAATGTGGTGCAGACAAGCTAGCTGCATTACAGCCCAGATTAAACCACAGCTCACCCACTGTGCGCAAGCTTTTTACCGAGTCCAAAGACAAGGTCTCTAATTGTGAACAAAATAAGCCAGTTTCAGATACTTCAGTAGCATATAAGACTCGAGTTAAATCAGCTTGTACCTCTCCAACTTTGCGTGGCAATGCTGCTCTTAAAACTCCCCCCAAGTCCGCCAGCTCTTCAACACCTTCCACTCCTCACAAGATTCAAGTGATCGGCAATGCTGAGGATCTCTTCTTGAGCCCAACAACGAGCAATGCTATGGGTCGTCTGAGCGTCTGCAGCCCTAAACAGCATCCTGGTGTGGAGAGCAAGCGCACCCGCGGCCGTAAAAGGTTAGATTTATTTTACTATCTTATGAAAAATTGTTTCATGTCATTAATGTATACCTCGTACACATAGCACAAACTTAGAAGTTTTAGGTTAGCATTCTCTTAGCAAATTAGTAATCATTGTTTTTAAATTTGTTGTTAAATTATTAAAGTAGCTGATGTAGAACAATAAAAGCTTTGTTTAAATTAGAAAAGGCCATCCTAACCTTGTTACACTTAACTACAGAAATTATTTTCCTCGCCAGGTTGAATATGAGGCCAGCAAATGCTGGAGTGGTAGTTGTGGACTACACTAACTCAAAAATGCTCGATGAGGCTAGCTCGACCCGATCTTCCATACCTGATGGCAGCCATGATGCTGTTAACAGTGCTCACTTGGGGGCTAAGAATTGGAGCCCTGGCAGTGGCAGCTTGAATGGATTTGTACGTCCAGTCACCCGCAATGCTAAGATGATGCAGCTGCAACACTCTAATGATCTCAAACTCAATGCCAACAAGTCAACGGGAAACATAATTCCTGATCTCATTAATAATAAGCTTGATAAAACCAAAGGCCCAGCAATTGACACAATCAATCTCACAAACGGTGAAGATACTTCAGCCAAGAACAAAAATGCACAAATGACTGACTTCTTCCCAATCAGAAGATCTGAGAGGAAACCTAAAGCCACGCTCATGTTAGAAAGACAAATGGCCATTGAGAAAAAGATTTTGAGTGGCTCTGAGGAGGGACTGAGAGTGAGTTAATACCTGGTAGCTTCGGTTTTATTCTTTTATAATTTGTACCAGTATGTATAAGACCCATTTTATCTATACTTCTACTGCATTGAATTTCAGGATTTAAATGCCAAAATTTCATTAGTATTTCATCACATAGTTCTTGCAAAATGTATTCTGAACTTTTTATAATAACTTGAGGCATGGTGTTTTTTTTTGTAATTACCTTTCCTCTAGATTGAGCAACTCCTAGGAAATACCACAGATTGCTGACACATTTCACTGGTAGATTTAAATGACTACTACCATGTTCTCAGGTTGAGCATTTTGGCGAGAAGGGGCGAGGAGTCGTGACAACGAGAATGTTCCGCAAGGGTGAATTTGTGGTCGAGTATGTAGGCAAGCTGCTTGATGTTAAAGATGCCAAGCTACGAGAGCAGAAGTATGCCATGGACTCGACCATGGGCTGCTACATGTACTACTTTGTCTTCAATGGCGTGCAGTACTGGTGAGCAAACATTTCAACTCAACCTCTGTCTAAACTGATCTTTTTGAAAAGTACCAATTTGTAGCATGTATTTTTTTTTGTTGGAAACAATGTTTACTCATGTTTTCTGATACCAGTGATAACTGATTACTTGCTAAAGGTTTCTGGCTTTCTATCACAAGACCTGAACCAAAATGAAATTTAGCAAATGAAACTGACTTGAACAGTCGCATGTAGAGCAATGGATTCAAATTTGGTTGACGTGTTGCCAAATGTTACAAGAGGCAAAAAGCAGGGTAACTTTTACAAATGTTTTCGACATTGATAGATATGGCTGAATCTAAAAAATTGATGTTCTCTTCTACTCATTGTATTTGAACAATGACAATCTACAATGGTTATGTTAAAAAATGTCAACGTAAGCAGTATGTATGGGAGCAAGTTGTGAATAATTGGGATTGTGGTTGAAGGTGCTTGCCTAAAGGCATAGTAGTCTTTTCTAATATTGTTATGCCGTTCATAACAATTATTGTTTTAATCTATTTTCAAAATTATTGTTGGTTTACCAAACATTAAATTGAATGACTAAGTCACCATTAACACGTTGACTATAATTGCTTCATCTTGTACTATTATTTCATTTTTTGTGCTGTTTTTAAGGAGGGTTGCCAGATGGTCATTTTTTCCGGACAAATTCCGTGATTTAGTTTTTCTCAATTGCGTTGGCCGGCTAAAATTTATGATAGGAGTACTTCTTAATTACATTTTAAATACTGCAAAAAGAAAATAAATGAAATTTTTATAGCGGAACCTACAAATAAACTGGTATATATTGAGTTATCTGCCTTTTTTGTTCTCGGATTTGGCCGATTTTAGCCAACCTGAATTATGTACCACTACCTCCTGGAGAAATACATTTCGTGGTACGCATATGTACCACTTCGGAGTCAACGTGTTAACCCCAGATACCATAAGGTACCTTTGATCTTCATAATTTGTAACTTTACTGTTTCGTTCTTCATGACCTCTGATAAATGGGTAACTTACTCCCTGATTTATTCCTAGCTGGTCTAAAGAAGTGCTGCAGAATTTTGCATCCACAGTTTTATGAAAACATATTGACACTTGTGATGGCTGGGTGGTGACACTATATGAACACTTCTGATGACTTGGTTGTGACACTATATGAACACTTCTGATGGCTGGGTGGCGACACTATATGAACACTTCTGATGGCTGGGTGGTGACACTATGAACACTTCTGATGGCTGGGTGGTGACACTATATGAACACATCTGATGGCTGGGTGGCGACACTATGAACACTTGTGATGGCTGGGTGGTGACACTATATGAACACTTCTGATGGTTGGGTGGTGACACTATATTAACACTTCTGATGGCTGGGTGGTGACACTATATGAACACATCTGATGGCTGGGTGGTGACACTATATTAACACTTCTGATGGCTGGGTGGCGACACTATATGAACACATCTGATGGCTGGGTGGCGACACTATATTAACACTTCTGATGGCTGGGTGGTGACATGAACACATCTGATGGCTGGGTGGCGACACTATATGAACACGTCTGATGGCTGGGTGGCGACACTATGAACACATCTGATGGCTGGGTGGCGACACTATGAACACATCTGATGGCTGGGTGGCGACGACAGCGGTCAAATTGTTTTGTTTCCTTTACAGTATTGACGGCACGGAAGAGACGAGATACCTGGGCCGCCTTGTAAACCACAGCCGCACCAACAACAACCTGGTCACGAAGGCTGTGTGCGTGAACGGCCAGCCCCACCTCATCCTGCTTGCCAAGAAAGACATCCCGCCTGACACCGAGCTGCTCTACGACTATGGCGACCGCTCTAAAGAAGCCCTTGCCAACCACCCTTGGCTGGCCTTTTGATCGCCAAATCGCTTTAGCGTACCTAATTGATCACTTTCGTACTATATCACAATTCTCTAATTAATAGAATTTCATGAAATGCTTGGAATAGGTCTTATTGGCCGGAAAATTCACATTCTGGCCACATTTTAATTCCAATAAATTTATTCTGAGAGAAAAATGAAGAGCAAAAACCATTCTTCATCGGTTACATATTTCGTATCACAGGACAGATTCATTGCCCAATTCAATGCAATATCTACACTACACCTGACTTAGATTTGTTTACTAATATTGATTGGATCCACGTGTGTTCTAGATGATAGTTGTCTCGTTGGTTTAGAATTATCTAGCTAATATATCTGTCTACTTTCTAGGCACACTAGCCTGGACAGCTATATTGGCCAATTACGATCAAAATACCGTGTATTGTGACAGTATTTGCGTTCCTGCCATTGGTCATATCTTAGTAATGGATCTTTGGTATGGCGCTTACTAATTTGGCACTGTCAACTATTAATAGCTCTACTATTACCGTGACTAATGATATTTGTTCATGTAATAAATTGACAATCGATAGCAACCCTGTTTCCTCGCTGTATTCATGACTGAAGCCTGTATTACCTGGTCTCTTTTTCTTGTTGGTTTGCTTTTCATCGTTTATATTCTGAGAAGTGTTCCTTAATGCACACAATTTGTACGCTGCGATTGTGTTGGATAAAACAAAACTTTATGATTTTTAGGTTTATTTTTGTGATCTACGCATGTCTTCATGTTCGTTGTGTCCATCTTCTGGTGTCTTGCTAGTGGTATCTTCATTCGACCACAATTAAACTAGCAATTATTACAAAGCTACGATTTCTGATAATATACTGCTGCCGGAAGTGTGTCTTCCGGCAGCAATATATTCCGGCCATGTTCTAAAATCTCTTGAGCGCCGTGTATTCTACGATAATTGTGCTCTCTTATGATGAACTCGTGTATGGTGAACTGTTTGGCTGCTGTAGCTGAGATGGCCGTTTGTGTGTGTCAGTGTCAGCTACTGACTGCTACTATGTAGCCACGCGTTATAGAGTGGCTCGTATTTATATTGATTACATCAATAATTTGAGGTAAACGTGGGCATCATGTGAACTTCTAGTGTACAGTAAATTTTGTGCCGTGAATATTTTAGTCTTAAACCTGTGTAGACAAGCATTGAACTTTAATTATTAAATATAGATCGGCGAAAGTGAACTCAGCCGCCGGGTGCTGTGAAGAGGCTAGAACTGCTTTGTATGTTCCTGTAGCCTTGGCGTTACGTGTACCATGTATCATTATTTTTATAGTTCCTCTGCTAAGTCATGGCCGAGCTCATTTCGCTTATTGATCATTTCACAATTTGCTGTGCTCTTCATCTTCTAATGCGTTATGTTGCCATGCACGACCTAGAATTTGTAAGATTCTTTCTTCGAAATGTAATCTAGGGAGACTTGGCTATAAATACGTAAACATATTTCATAATACTTGACAATTGTTAGTCTTGCCCCCACATGGTACTTCTTTCTTTCGCTAAGCTTATCTTTCAGTGCTTGGAAAAGACATGATTCGCAGATATGTGCTTAGGTACTAGTGGCTATGCGGTTCTGAACTTGAAATTGTTTTTTTCCAATCTTTTGCATCATGTAACAGTAGATTCTGTGCCACTGTAATATCACAGTGTACTTTTCATCCTCATTATTCATGCATTGTAATTGATGCACTGTCATCATGCAATTTATCATACAAATTTTAGGCTACACAAGTTCATTTGCCTTCAACTTGAAAGAATAAACTAGTTAGGGAACTGCAAATTTAATGACCTGCTGTGAATGTGAAGTGTTCTTCAAACTGGCTGGTCTGATACTATTTTGATTATTTGTGTCTAACACTCTGACTTGTTGTCATGCTGGACTAGGGAATTATTTTTAGGACAGTTCCATTGCTGGCATAGTTACTGTCCTTTACTAATCTACGAGTTGTATATGCCAATATGTCG
This sequence comes from Hyalella azteca, assembly GCF_000764305.2. Lineage (NCBI taxonomy): Eukaryota > Metazoa > Arthropoda > Malacostraca > Amphipoda > Hyalellidae > Hyalella > Hyalella azteca. Next base: position 151,808 of record NW_025943479.1, on the reverse strand, counting down.
CGATATTTTTGTTATTAATTTGATTCTTTAAATAAGCCCGTGAGTATTTTGTCGTTTTTGGATCAGTGAGTTTCTAGCGCAACGATAGCGACACCGAGATAACAGGAGCCGTGACTTCCTTTAATTTTCTGCGGACGGCATTGCCGCCTCTCAACATTTTTGTAGCGTACATTGTTAATGCCATGTGTGACATTCTTTCGTGTTTTTGCTTTCTCCATCACCAAAGATGGATGTTGAAAGCTGTGATAAGAAAAGAGTTTTGTTTCTTTTTAGCTCACACAAAAATATATATGACGTGCTTTCGCACGTTATTAAGCATTTATTGGTTTCCACGCCCTGATAAGGCTGATATACTAGTAGGTTGACGCCCCCTTCACAATCTCAAACTTGATTTCAAGCAAAACTTGCCAAATCGTTAGGAAAAACAGACCAACTAGTTGCCTTCTGATCAATAGTTGAAACTGTGGACATAATATATATATCGCTAAAAGAAGCGAAGATAGCCTAATTTCAAATTCAAATACCATTATTGACATAGGTTACTCGTTTGTAGTAAATCCTTTTTATTTTTCATTAATATTTTAGTACGATTTTTGTAATTTTATGTGAAAAAAGGGACTAGCGTGGATTGAAAATATTTTTACCTGTGTTATGTTGATGTATCATCTTAATCTTTGGTGCTGAATTTTCTGCATGGCCTCTTATCAAAAATCGGCGTTTTAATTATCGTTAACCAAATCAGTGAAGACTAGTGTACCGATGTACGTTGTTCTGAAATTGTAGAGAAAGTCTGTGTGTCATTGCGGCTCATCTCTAGAAACGTCGAAATAAGTGTAGGCATTTTTTCTTTGTTCAACATGGATTCGATAGCGAAAAAATCGTCAAGCTAATTTTTTATAATATCTTCATCGAAAATGCTATGGATACCAGCGCAATCATCTGTTTAACAAAGTGTTTAAATCCTCTCTTTTTGTATTTATTCTAAAGAAAATGGAAGAAATCTTCCGAGATGAACCTATTGTGTTGTAATTAGACTATTTGTGTACAGGAGCATTTAGCACCTAAATAACATATTCAGTTCTATTTTATAAATTCTATATTTAAGAAATCCACACGTTTCTCGTTAAATAACTCGCTTGCACAGCGACCATGTCTATAGAATTTTTCAACCGTCAAAATGATCGAATACATGTGGCATTCGAAAGCTTTCTTTGGTCACTCTATACGTGGTACACCGCGTCACCGTTCTTTTTTTTATTTATTTAAATATCATTATTCTATGCAGCTTCCTAATTTTTTATTATACGAATCATTTAGTGTGAGATTATACGAAAATTTTGCCCAAAAATTTGTTCTTAGGTTATCGAAATTCTTGAACAAGAACAGCGTTCAGAAATACCGGAAGATTGACGAAGGCTTTATTGGCAATTATCTGACGTCTTGTTGGAATCGCCCAAAATGATTATAAAATTCAAAATCGCAAAACATCATAATTGTTATCTTTTGTTGAAAGCATTTTTAATATATTGCCATACATTGATACTGTAGACATGCTTGGCGCACTTTAATTGCCCGAATAAACGGTGACGTCGTGTACCTTCACAGAGAGGTTAGTTAGTATGCGATCTGTAGGTTTAACATTCCCGTTTTTGCCAGAAGAATTTTGTTTTTTGGGCGTCAGAGATGATGATTGTTCCTAGCACAGCCAAGGTAAATAGCCTGTTCTTGTTACCACCAAATCTCTGCTGAACAATCTTGACTGCGTATATTTTCATAACATATCCTTGCTTAACATTCATGTAAATTTTAAATTAGATTTATCCTTAATATTCGATGGATACAGAATGCAGAATACGAGCGTCTCCATACTTGTTCAGAGAAATTCACATTCCCATCACCTTCGTGTTCATCAGTGAGAGAGAAGTTTGATATATGGGTTTGTGCATGGCCGTTATGCTGCGACCATGATCCTTGCAGGAATTCTAGTTTAAACCAAAGTGTGTTTGAAGTCGCGTGTTAAGATCTTAGATATTATTGGAAGGATTGACCGCACGGAAGTGCCTCACATTCGTTCCTTTTGTACGTACTGCATTCTGATCGCAGGGACATTGCCGCTTACGGCTCAGCTGTTGAGCGATTTGCTGGCCTTGATTAATATACATCTTGACTAATTATCGCTTTTTTAATATCTTCCAGTCCTGCTGCTTTCAAATATGATTAAATTAAACATAATTTTAAATTCGTCATGCTGAGAATTGCTTCGGTTTATGGCATGGATATCAACTCTATAATTTGCTGTTGCAGAATTTGACGAAATTCACGTTTTGGAAACGTTTACAAGTTTTCAAAAATTTTTAATTTCGCCTATGTTGCTGTGGATACGTAACCACTAACTTTTTTTATCAAGTTAACATATTTATACAGCAGAGTTGAGGTTTTGAGAACGTCAGATTCGGCTGAGATTCCCGAATTGCTTTATAATAAATCGCTACTAATTTTTGTCGCGTTTCAAAATAATTTGAACTTGACAAGCAAGCAGCAAGCCAGCCCTCACATAAAGACGTTTCTTCGTTTTTGTATTATGGCTGCATCAAATAGTTATGGCTGTATCAAAGATCTTCACGTTTCGAAGAAATTTATTAGTATAGTATCTTCAGCGTTGAAGAATAGGCCTGTCGCCGATTCTTGTATTTTTCTTGACTAGTTCACAAATCTAAAAGACTGGCCTTGTGATCAAATCTTTTCAACGGACAGTGATTTGAAATCGTTTCAAGACTAAACATATGCTCCTGCGCAGCCTTGTCTAGTCTGTTCTTGAACGTGTTCATGCTCGGAGTGGCAACGTCAACAATATCTTCAGGGAGGCTGTTCCACATGTCGGTGACTCGAAGCGAGAAAAAGTGCTAGTCATTTTCCTAAGGCATCTGATATCCTCGTTTGTGGATCGGTCGTCCTGCTAAGGGTTCATACTAAATACTAGCATGTAGCCCTAAATTCTCTTTATCTTCAGTAGTGCCCCAGACCGTAACCCACTTCCTCTGAATGTCCGTCTTATGGTGATGCCCGGCGGCAATTTTTCCCTCACCTATGCCAAGCCACCCCCGACGTAAACCTAAAAAGTATTTTGGCCCAACCAGAGCAAGGGAACTATAATGTTGACCGACTCATGGAGTACTTGAGGGCAATCAATGCATTTAACTACATATGATCCCCACAACACCAAACACAAGTGATGTAATCTACCCCTAGCCAGTAATGTCCGATGTGACTTTCGGCGCGAGATAGCTCGACCTGAAGCGCTAGCAACTACGGCCACTGAACTAACTAACTAACTAACTCTTTATCTTGAGTCCTGTCATTCACATTCCCTGTTCCTGTTTATAAAGAATGAGGAAGCTTATACGTTTCAACCCCTCAAGTGGACTTATGATGTGTCTCTGTGCTCGTCAGAAGTCCAATGGGATTTCGCGCTCCTCCCCTCTTCCTCCCTGAGCGCCCCACCGCTGAGCTCGCGGTGTCTAACTGCAGGTCTCAGTTGTGGGGTTAAGTTATTATGTAGGTAGGATTCCTTACATTTCCCTTCTCTGTCTCTCTCGTGCGGACGGCCGACGTCCCGTGTAAGCGACCTCTTGTTCGAGTGTCTTAGTTTCTGTTGCTTTTAACCTGTCCCTCCTTGTCACTTCCGTCTCTTTGAGATGCTAACGCTGCTTCTTTCGAATCAGCTTCAGCAGGCCGGACAATTGTAACCTCTTGGCTAATGGTATCTTGCCCGCCGGTGCCTACGGAGAGGCCAAGCGGTGTCTCCGCATGTAGATCGCCTCCCGCGTTTCGGCGACTGACGTTATAAACGCCGTCCTCGCAGCCCCACCACCACCGATTGCATCGGCGGAGGCCACACTCCCTCGCCCCTACCGGTCGGCGCTATCCCAGCTTCGCTCGGGATACTGCAGCTCCCTGGCATCCTACTCCGCTAGGATCGGACGCTCCCCTAGCTCCGCCTGCCCGGAGTGCGGGGATCCCCTCCAGTCCCTCCATCATCTCTTCGCCTGCCCCGCCTTCCCCTCGTCCCTTAGCGGCTCCTCACTGTGGGACAGCCCCGTGGATGCAGCGGCATTCCTGACCACCCTTCCTGCCTTCGCCCATCTCCCCCCTCTTCCGGTGCTTGCCCCCCGCCCACCACCTGAGCTTCCCCCCCCGGCGAGCGTGACGGACGCAAAAAACAACAACATTGTGACCTGCTCCTTGTGGGTGATGATTAATTTGAGACTTTGAATGATTCAGACCTTTCGCCTGGCGATGTTATCTTTTGACCTCCGGTGCGAAATAGCTTGGCTAAAGCGCTAGCAAACCATTCTACTGCTAATACGTTTCAATTTAAAGAGGCCTGTTCAAACCCAAATTTTTAAGCGTTCGTGGGCAGGATAATAAATTGGGACATATAACTGATGTCTTCAGATATGGAACAGGTGCTTCCTAACTCAATGTTTTCGCTTCTAGAGGTTGCCATACTTTTTCAATGCAGTTAGTGATGTCGATATATTTTAATTCGCTTCAAATTGGGTGACGGATCACTAGTCAATACTTCCACTGCCATGTCAAATATAGAAGATAGCCTGTCTATCTTGTTGGTCCATTATATCCCAGCACTTGCTGACAAAATATGTTATTTGTACCACTCATTTGGTTAAATGGATCCGGCATTTGATGCTTCGAGCAATGTTCACACAAATATTGCTATTCAGGATATTTTAGCTTTGAAATTATGCTAAACAAAGCGGTCGTTCAATTTTCTTACTTCAAAATTCATGTGGATACGGTGCTTTGAATTCATGGTTAAATATTTATTGTCCGAAGCTAATCACCCAGCTATAATAAATCATTTTATTATAATAAAAAATAAATTTGTAGAAACCTAACTCTTGTAGTATTGCCTGTGTTTAACTTGTTTGGTTGAACATTTCTGCGCAGAAAATTCATCGGCGTCTCACACGGATTTAGTCATGCTTGAACTAGTGCAACCATGGATTTAGTCATTTGCCAATACAAGTATCCGTAACACGGCACGGAGCGAGCGCTCATTGCGGATACCGAGAGCCTGAGAGGGCCAAAAAAAGCCATCAGAGTCAGACCAAGATCGAGAACCCTGGCCTGACCTGCGGCGTGACAGGAATTGAACTAGGGCTACTTGTGTATTTTAACGTGCTTTAGATCAATGAAACCAACTTCTGGGGAACATTGCCGTGCCGCTGAACGATACTCATTTCAATAATTGACTTTTGTGATGGTGCTCGGAGCCCTCGGAGTCGGAAGGCGGACCAAGCGGTCTCAGGTCTGCTGTCAGTGTCTTCTACGTAAATGTATCTACCTAGACGGTAGACCTAGTTAGTCTAGTATTGTGTTACTGTTAGACTTAGTAATAACTTTTGCGTTTTGCTTGTCAGCCTGAAATGGCCTTTAAAACTTTGTCAGTTTGTGCAGCAGAGGAGACAGGAGAGTGAACAAAAATCTAATGATCTTTGCCAACTAGCTAGCTATTTACTAATATAGCAAATAGCATATTAATCCATGTGACATGTCTTTGAATAGCCTAACCTAACCTAGAGTTTTGCAATACATGGCTTTTTAATTACCATTTTACATGCCTTTTAATTTTAGGCTTTTTTGATGCAATCTTGAAGGTTTTTGGCTTGACATTCAGCTTTCAGAATTCTGATAGCCTACCTTAGGCTACCTAGTTCAGGCTAGGTAGTTGACCCCAAACCCCAATGATCTGTAGGCTACCTAGTTCTGTAATGGCATAGCCAAATCCTAAAGTAAATATAATGGCAACTCTTTAGACACAAAACCTAATCTTGGCCACACTCAGGATGATGTATGTTTTCGGTGAATTTTCCCGCTCATTTTCACTTTTTTTAAGCTATTGCTGTGCACAGTTGGCGCAATGTAATGAAAATTGATTCTCTTCGCGCACGTTTTTGCGCAATCCCGGCCATCAATTCTACGTCCCGCTGCCGCGCACGAGCAGTTTGTGGAGAAACAGATGTAATACTCACATTACTCAGTACAGTATGCCTTTAATTATCTTTCAATAATATATGATTTTTCTTGATACGGAAATTTGGTGAATGAGAAATCTAGAACTTTATTTTAGAAGAAATTTTCTCCAAAGTCATATGGCAACACTGAACACCATCTGTTTACATTTCGTATGTTTAATAGCCGCAGTTTACGATTACCGAACGTTCCGTATCCGTCAACTTCGTCAAGCGGAAGAGTCATAAGTAACCCGGACATGTCTTACATTTTATTATTGTCAGTTCAACTCGCGTAGTCAATATACTCGCGTATATTGTCGACTAAAATAGTAGAACTATTTTAGCCTTCTAAAGTATGGCGCACGGCGCATTTTTTTACCAGCATAGTACAGCGCACCGCGCGGTTTGTTAAAATGACAAAAAAAGTTCCTGCGCACCTGGCACATCTTCCTGACCATGGAATCTTGGGCTTTCTTGACAACAATTGCCATTTGCAAAAATCTGCATAGCAGATTGTGGATAGGTATAAAACACAATTTTAAAACAGTTTTGGCTTAAAATTGCAGCTGCAGGAGACAGGTTAAAATATTGTTTTACAATCAATAGTGAAAAAATTAAATGAGTACTCTCTGAAGTGAGTGGCAGTGTGGCACTAAGCCTACTGTGGCAGAGACTAGAGAACACATTTTCTTGCCCATCCATCCGTGAAGTCATAAGCCGATGAACGGCGATGATAAGCGGACAGACAGACTCAGAGTCTCAGACATGACCAGAACAATAGGAAGCGCTTTTTTTCTATAAATAAGAGAATGTTCTAAAAAGCAAGTGATTGCCTCTAGGCTCTATCTTAATTTTATACGAAATAAATTGGGTATAGGACATGAAAAAGGGTAAAATTGACTGCAAACATGAACATTTTTGTGTCATTTATGTTTGGATTCTCAATTTTTTATAATAGATATATCATTGTGGCATTGCCATTTTGGATAAGGCCTAATTGGCCATAGTGGCATAGTTGAGAGAGCCAATTTTAAATTGGCTCTCTATCCATAGGTATCTATTGAATAAGACTTTTAATTCTCTTGACATAGCTTTGGATGATACTTCCCAAATAGATACTTCCCAAATGTAAATTTTCATATTGTGCTGGCAGCTGGTAAACAATTTCACAATTGGTTCTTTCTTTAGATATAAAGATATGCTCCCTGTTCATATGCGATCGTCCCTGGTTTATCAATACTGTTGTGCACAATATGCATCTGCGTACGTCAGGATGACGTCATGCAATCTTTATTCCAGGGTCTCTGAGCATAAGGGCAGGAGTTGTAGAACCAGACAGTTGCTATCGCGCCCCCCTCATTTGGCTGTGCGCGCTCACGCCAAGCAGTGTGATGTCCCTATTTCTGACAGTGACTTTCGTGTGTTAGTTTCCACCTCCGGGACTTCCGATTTGCACATTTTAGAATCATTGTACATGTTTAAACTTAGGCCTAGTTTGAATTCAGCTGTTAGCTCCTATCCCATTGAAATTGGTAATAGATAGTTCTTTTTTTGCTCCATCTATTACTTGTAAATTTAGGTTCTTAATTTTGGTCTGTGCTTTCAATGTATTAATTTGTGACTTCTGATTTGTGATTCTAGATTCAACAAACTGACGATGGAGCTGGTTTCCCAAACGCTTTCTAAAAAGATATAAATTTTTGTGGACTTTTCTTTGCTTTTAAATTCTTAGTAAATTTGCTATTTAAGCCAACGAGTGATATAAATTCTTTGATGCATTTTCTGCATGTAAGGTTCAGGAAATAACTTACAATTGTATGTAGAAAGTACAATTTGATTTCACTCTCCTTGCTAGAAGATTAGAAGTTTCTCAGAATATTTAGCATAGGGAGACACTCTGAACTTTTAATATTCAATGGACAAATATGAATACTTTTCATAAATTTTATTATTGGTAATAAATGCAGTATATACCTACATTTTTAAATAATTTGTGATTAAAAGATTTTTATTGCTAAATTATTTGGGAGTAGGTTAGGCTCTGCAACAGCTCCTGCAATGAAAATTACTTGTTCATGTCTCTAGTTGAAAGCATGTGCGTGAAATAGTTTCTTACGTCTTGGGTTACTGCTGTTGAAATGATTGGGCCTGGTATGGCTGTTAACATATCGACTGATACATTTCCTATACAATCCTCAATAATATTGATTAAAAACAGAAAATCTTTTCTAAAGTATTGAACAATTCTTTGTTAACATTGTGTAATGGATTTCTATAGTTTACTTTTTGTGTGCCATAGTATTTGGTGTAGGTAATTGGAATTGAATTTGAATTGAACATAACTGCCTCGAGTGTCATGCTTTATATTTAAATACATAAAACGTTTATGCATTTATGTGTACGATCTTGAAGTTGTCATTGAAACGTGTTCGTGAACGAATGTATTTTAACTTCTTTACGGCTGCTTGCGCGGCAACGGTGTTCGATGATAGTGACGTACGGTCAACGTTATCAGAGCGTCACGTCATGATCGCCTCAGGTTTATGAAGCGTCTTGTCTTGTAGCTACTGCTGCTCTGCTGCACAATATGGTCTCTGAGTGGAGTGAAACTATTTCTTGCTGGCATTTATTAAAAAACTTGGTAATCATGTCAGTCTTATTTTTCATCACGAGCTCGATATCCTGAGTATTTAAAAGCTCCTTTTAGAGATTTGGCAGCATTTTGAACAATTTTGTACGAGTGGTCGAAGCTCGTGCGACTCTCCGTTTTTGGATTTCTCGTGGGCGTTAGTAATATCTCTAGCAATTTTCTTTAATACGGTACTTAATTTAATTGCTCGATTAATATTTTTGTTTGAATCCTGATTTGGTTAAAGATCGTTGTTTTTGTGGCGTATATTAGATTTTCCCATTTGCAGTTGTTTGGATCCTCAATATTTTTTATATTATTTGTCTCAGGCTATACCGTTTGTAGGACTGTTGGGTTGCCTGCTCTGTAAGAGACCGGGCAGCTGTGGCTGTATGAGCGCCTCCCGCTGTGCGCTATCTTTGGTCTTTTGTTTGCCTGCGCCGATAGCGGCTACTGCAATTCAACTTTAATTATGACGAGTCTGTCAGCCCTTTAAATGATTTTGAACTTTACAGCTTAACTTCATAAATGTATCAGCAATTAGATTGTATAGTAGTTTTTTCATGTTTATAATGTTGAACCATTCAAAGCGCACCATTAGTCTTATTTGCTGCAAGTTATTTATGTAAGCTAATTCCTTCTTTCTTACTATAAATGTATTATGATGTGCTGGCGCTTAGTAAATATAACTGACACACATTATAATATCGCCATGAACTATTTGATGGTTTCTCGCTCAAGCTGTTATCCTTGCTCCCTCGGATATAGTCTTTACCACATTATTTATGTACTACGTATATTATTTATACGTCATTATATATATTGTTGTATTACTTTAACGATGCAATCGTGTATATATATTGTTTCTTATGTTGCGTTAAATACTCCTACATTTGTGGCTTCTTTTATTCGTTGAATGATCGGATCTGTCGCCAACGGCTTCTATTGGCATGATATTTCAGGTGAGCTTCATCCGCATTGACAGACGAGACTTTTTCGCGCTTTATAGCTACCATTAACAGGGGGTCTTCCATGTATAGTTGGTGCAGTGCCTTTCTTTGCTGTCGTGGCTCGTCCACGTGAATTCTCGCTGATCTTGTGTCGTTTCGACACATTATTTTTTTAACCTGAATTGCTCTAATCTCGTAAATTTGCATACTTTAATTTTTTCCCCCAGAATTTAATCGTTGACTGTCTTTTAAATTCATACAATTCTTCCCTCAATCTTGCTGTATGAGTTTTGACACAATAAACAGCAAGCTTATGAGTTTTCGAATTAATTTTAGTACGTTTTTATAATGATAAATGTTAATACTTATAAGCTGTAGAGTTTTATTTGCATTTTTTCCATAAATTCCATGACAGCACAGCTATAATCCATGCTATTGATGCTTGAAGAGATTTAGGGTCGCTTGTGCTGGCTGAGGTTCCGTGCTGCTCTCACTGCTTCAATGACTTCCTGTTTCTGACTTCTTGTATAATGCGCCTCGTGTATAATGCGCCTCTTGGATAATGCGCCTCTTGTATAATGCACCTCGTGTATAATGCGCCTCTTGTATAATGCGCCTCGTGTATAATGCGCCTCGTGTATAATGCGCCTCGTGTATAATGCGCCTCGTGTATAATGCGCCTCTTGTATAATGCGCCTCTTGTATAATGCGCCTCGTGTATAATGCGCCTCTTGTATAATGCGCCTCGTGTATAATGCGCCTCGTGTATAATGCGCCTCTTGTATAATGCGCCTCTTGTATAATGCGCCTCGTGTATAATGCGCCTCTTGTATAATGCGCCTCTTGTATAATGCGCCTCGTGTATAATGCGCCTCTTGTATAATGCGCCTCGTGTATAATGCGCTTCGTGTATAATGCGCCTCTTGAATAATGCGCCTCTTGTATAATGCGCCTCTTAAAGAATGCGACTCTCGAATAATGCGTCTCTTGAATAATGCGCCTCTTGAAAAATGCGCCTCTTGTATCAAGCGACTCCGGTAAACATGCGCCTCTGGCGTATGGGCGCCTTTCGTATGAGGTTCATTATAGATATTGTGTTGCTTCCGTCTCGGCTTCGATCAGGCTGTGATTCCGGATCCCTGCACAAATCTAATACTGGCGTCTTGCTAACCCCAATGTATTAAGTCTTGATACTCTCGCAGCAGGACTTGTTCTATGGTAATACGCGAGTGTTGATGCATCAGGTGCAGGTCCTGAGACGCATGCGTTAGCGCCTAGTCTTTAGTTGGATTTCTATGTCCGCGGTGCATGATGCTAGTCGAAAGTTTCTTAAATTCGTTCCTCATTAATGTTTCGTGTGAAAGCACTAGATTTTGGCTTCATTATAATGTGGCTTTCTATTTCTCTTACTCCGAAAGATGTTTTCCTGTTATCCTGAGGTAATTATTCGCGAATTTAATTCGTATGGGTAGCGTTTAGCGAGTAATAAATGAATAACTGCGCAATAATAAAACAGCTAGTTTGAAAATGATTGATTTTGCGATAGCTAGCAAATATCTTTGCAGACCGATTTTTTTTTATTTCAGGCGGCCAATCATGAACTCAAGCAATCAGTAACCCTGTCTGGCGATGCTGGTCGAGCGCTGTCGTGCAGTGCCGTTACGATGCTGGTCGAGCGCTGTCGTGCAGTGCCGTTACGATGCTGGTCGAGCGTTGTCGTGCAGTGCCGTTACGATGCTTGCTGTCGTGCAGTGCCGTTACGATGCTGGTCGAGCGTTGTCGTGCGGTGCCGTTACGATGCTGGTCGAGCGTTGTCGCGCGTTGTTACGAGCGCTGTTGTTTCTGCTCAGCGTTTGCTGTGCAAGCCAGCGCCGGTAACGCCGCGGTAAATGCACAGCGTGAGTTGCTACAAAGAAAATCACCAAGGTTTCCAAAAACGCTTTTTTCCCCACGGAACGTGCGGTGATCACAAGGCGTACTTGGTGAAGTGACACCAAACGTCCAAGGTATATAATAAGTTTGTTTGCTGAGATTTGAGTTCTTGTGTTAAGTAGGGCTTCCATGTTACAACCTATAGTGGCAAGTGGCAGCTTTTTCAGCAAGTGTGCACTCTGCATAACCTGAACAACCCGTTCAATCATTGCGTACTTTGTACCAAATAAATGCTTACGTTTACATTCTGATTGCAATTGGCATTAATTATCCAACAATTTCGTGTTTGAAAGTTGATAATTATGTATGTGAATATCCTACGTATATCCTATTTAGCGGTCAATAAATATTTAGAGATGCTCCTTTGTATTACAAGGAATCTTGGCTGCAATAATTAGAGCCTATGAATTTAGTGCTTAGTCATTTTATCCGTTCCTATCCTTTCTCGTGTCTATTTATTTTATGCTTGCTATTAATCTTATTTGTGACGTGCCCTCGAAGTTCGTTTGAACCGGACACCACGATAAATGCTTCGTAGAATAATAATAATAATGAAATTACTGGTATTTTGATTTATAACTTTATTATATTGTTAATGATTAGCCATTACGCGTGTTCCATCATTCAGTTGAAAATTCCCCAAAATAGAACGCGATTCTTCTTACGCGGGCAGCCAAGTTGCGTATATTGGCGCCGAGTGCAAGGAGCCAAGGCCTGCGTGACGCCGGCCGAAGCGTAAGCAGGGCTTCGTAAAGCTGTCCTGCGCTTTGCTTCTGCTGCTGATGCTCTAGCGTTCTCTGTAGTACTCGGCTCTCCTCCCTGCCTCACGCTCTTGTAATCCTCATTGATTATTCTCACGCACTCTTGACTTGTTGATCGCGTGCTTGTTTGCTGGTATTACCGGCGCTTCCGAGTGCGTGAGTTATTTCACAAAGAGTTTTTATATAGACACGAACTCTGTCCGTGAGAGTCTGACGTGCGGACATGAGGGGTTTGTTTGAGTATTTATAGCCTCATTTAGGAGCTTTTAAAAAACTACAAAGAACTGTAGTCGGCACAGTAATACTTCCTAACAAGAATCCGGTCACCTTTTTGCGTTTGTTTTTACAAATTGATGATTATCAGAATATTTATCTAAAAATTTATTCTTCGCGTGGTTCCGCGGAGTTACCGTGACTGCACCAAAATCTTTAGTCCTCGAGAAACGCGAGAATAATAACTAATGGTCGGAATTGTTCTTTCATATGATCGATTTGAAAGAAAGCAAAGATTACGGGAGCAATTGGAGCCGAAATGATAAGTAGAAATACAAGATCGGGGGCCGTTGACGATGTTCTCGGCTTGCACTAAGCGCAATATTCTTAGTGTGAACAATGGTTCGCTGTCAGTTCGAAATCAATTGTCAGCGAAATCCTACGTCGTCTGTTCAAAATCCAAAATTATGCGTTCGTCCATAGTTCATAGAACAGTTGCGCGCAATGCGCATCAGCGTACGTCGGTTTGACGTCTCGCACTTGTTATACTAGGCTGGCGGAGCATAAGGGCAGAAGTTTTAGAACGGGAACTTTACTTGCGCATCCTCCTCATTTAACTGTGCGAGTCCAGGCCGAGCAGTGCAATGTCCCGGTGTCCGATAGTGAGTTTATAGTTCTAGCTTCCACGACCGGTGATCCTGACCTAACGAATTTTTAGAATCCCTGGATAATTTTAAACTAAACCCTTGTTTAAATACTGCCTTTTGCACCTATCTCCTTGAAATTGTAAATAGATAGGTCCTTCGCCTTATATTTATTTGTTTTATTTTTCATTACCAATTTAAGTTTTTATGTTCAATGTGAATTTTAATTTTCTAATTAATTCTGCTTGTCTTGTGGAATTTTGAACTGACGATGGAGCTGGACTCCAAAACGTTTTCTTATATAAAGAAATGGTAAATTTTCTAGTAATTTTCTTAGCTTTTAAATTCTTTGTGAATTTGCGATCTAAGCAGTCGAATGATTTTGTTACGTATATCCTATTTTTTCGATGAGCACCATTGCCCCTTGCAAGCTATCGTGTACTTCATTTTTGAGTTGTTACTCCGATTCTCTTTGAGCGGCCAATAAATATTTCAAGATGCTCCTTTGTATTACAAGAAATATTGGCTGCAATAATTATGGCTGGTGCGTTGCCCTGAGAACGATGCTTATCATGAGATCGTCTCCTAGTAGACCTTATTGTCCAACGAGGCCTTAAACAAGCATCGCTCATAAGCCTTCTGGCCGACGTGGACACATAAATCCAATGTAGCCGTCTGGACCACATTTATTGTTACTATTCTTTCATATATATATACATATTTTTTTATTATTTTGAAATATTACGTAGTGGGCATGACATTCGGCCTACTGCAAGTTTCTTCGGACCGCGTTGATAGCATCATAACAATCATTGCAACTCGTGTGATGGTATTTATATTCATGTAATTTAAATCCTAGTTATTTCGTACATCGATTTAGAATTTCATTATTTATTATTTTTGATCGGAGCCAATTATCACGTTGTTTCATATGAACGTATTGGAATGTAATTTGAATTGTACTTATATTTTATTCGTAGTCTGAGCCACATTGCCTCTCATTTAGCCCTAGTCGTGCTGCATACGTGTGACTGTACCAACGCTAGGTACGACTGTAACCCTTGTCGGGCTGCATAGATAAACTGTACCTGCACTATTGTAACCCTTGAGCTGCATAGATAAACTGTACCAGCACTAGGTACGACTGTAACCCTTGTCGGGCTGCATAGATAAACTGTACCTGCACTAGGTACGACTGTAACCCTTGTCGGTCAGCATAGATAAACTGTACCTGCACTAGGTACGACTGTAACTCTTGTCGGTCTGCATAGATAAACTGTACCTGCACTAGATACGAATGTTACCATTTTCGGGCGGCATTTATTGTTATTTTCGTAGAATTTGCTGTCTTTTGTTGACGTCTCTAAACTCTAAACGCCTTGAACCTCATTATGCGATCCTCAATTCTTGAAATTCATTTAACATGGCGTTTCTTCGTTATGAGGAATCATCGTTGAAATTTTTAGTTTCTTCTGTTCAATATTTTTATTGAATATTCGTTTGCTAGTACTCGCCGTTCATTACTCCCAGCGGCTGTTGTATTTTTCGCGGATGCTTTTAATTTTCAGGGTAACAAGAGATGGTCAGAAAAGGATCTGCTGCAGACGCCGCGTTCAAGTAAAATTACCACACGTAATTGATATTGTCTTGAACTCGCCAATCACTAACACAAAATTTTCAAATCGTTTAAAAAATATTTGGTATGAACTTATTCAATAACCTGACTTCTCGTTCATGATATGTGCCATTTCTAAAGTAAAATCACCGATAACATGAATTCATCGTGAACGCAGATGCGCTGAAAGCATCTTGGGCTGGATCGAAGTGCTTCGTCTGAGTACCGTTCTCATCTCACTAGGCCTCTATGTATCGAGATGAACTTCAATTGTCAGACGATGTGATTGAGATAAAGTACCGGAATATACAGATGACGAAAATTGTTGGCTTTTTTGTTCCATTATTTTCATAAGGTTATTAGCGTGAGCGTTCTCATCTAAGACATTGCTTCATTTATTTATCTCATGCAATTGAAAAAAAGTGTTATGTCACTGGATCTGATGGAACATGCAACTTCAATATGGCATCATTAGCGAATAAAATTGCTAGTTTGCTTGCTTGAGAAGGTGCAAGATGCTTTAATTCTCCTAATTTTATCTGGCGGTTTGTGGCAGTATGGCTTTGCCTTCCGTTTGGGTAGGGTGTTTATGTCGGATGGCTCCGCTAGATGACCATCTTGAAATGCCTATTAATAATGTTTCCAAGCAAACATTGCTATGAAGCGTTTTTATTATCCGGTTATGAGGCAAATTCTAAGTAATAGTTATTTAGTAAGAACTTTTGAACTTGGTATTTTGCAAGTGAAAGCCGTTGTGAGGGTAACTAACGGTGGTGGTGACCGCTGGGTGTGGTGGTAAATTTAGTGTAAAGATCCTAAAACGTGAATGAATCTTTCTTTGAAGATTCATTACCTCATTATTGTTTGAAAAGTGTTGCATATTGTGCTGCAAATGAACTTAACCGTACGACAGAAAGTAGTAACAATGCCAATGCTTGAGCCGATTCAGCCAGTATAAATGATTGAATAGCAACACTGGAAAGTTGAAGACGCGTGTTGTGCATTCGTTGTTTAGGTACAAATCACTAAGCCAGAGCATCAATTTGTTCCCTCTATTTGCATATGAGCTGCTTTTGCATTGAATTTTGAAATTAAAATAAATTTGAATGTTGAAAAAATTCTCCCTTGCTGACCTAGCTACATAGGCTACATGCTTATTGCACTCACACCATCACACATAGTCAAACTTTCATTAGGCTAAATGCTTTTTGGTGAACAATTTTTGTAGAGTGACCATAATGGATATTATATGTGTATACCTACTGTATATTATAATTGTTACTTATTAAATTCACTCCTCTGGTATAGTATGGAATATATCTACTTGGCGAGCCGCGACTGAATTTTTCGAGCCGTGGTTTTATGGATTTGCCAGCCGTGATTCCATTTCTACGAGCCGTGATTCTATTTCACCGAGCCGTGAATTCCATATCTTATATTCAAAAATTAAATGAGAAATTCATGGTACATCTTTAAGATTGGAGACACTGGATTCTCTGGAAGTGTTGTCTTTAAAAAGTAATTTTTAAATGCATATTATTCAATGTTAAGTTTGGACCAAGATTGGAATTGTCCCATTTATTACTGTAATCTAAGACACTTTGATTTTGGATGGATGATTTGGCTCCAAACTTCCAAAGTGACATTTTTTCAACATATTTAGAATTTTGTGGACTTGCATGGAATTCATCTATCTTTTTAGGTAGCCGTGAATAGTTATTTCCCACAGTTTAAGCCATTTTCAGAGTTGCAAGATTGCCGCTGGATGAATTACCTTATAGCCTATATATTTGTTAACAAATGTGCTTGATTAGGCCATTAGATTTCCAATGTATAAAAATTTATTGCTTTGGAGATGCAAGATGTCACTCTTAAGCAGGAAAATTCCAATCCTACTTGTGGTTGTCTACTTTTTCAAGTAGAAGAGGTAAATCCTATATACGTTTCTATCTAATCAGATAGGAGGTAAATCTTGAAGCAGGAATCATAAAGCTCTAAAAAAGTTAGGAAAGCTCTGGTCACTGCTCAGACAGTAGACATATTCCATGCATTGGTTCGTTATTGTGGTAATCAGATAATGGTTAATTCTATGCAAACCATGTTCAAAGCTGGCATTCTGGAAAATCAGGCAGAAGCCACCTGTGAACAAGACAAGAATACTCATGCTTGCAGTAAATTTCCTTGTTTTTATGGCTTTTGCCAAATTTCATAAAAAAATAATAAAAATGACACATTTTACTTTTTTTTTTAATGCAAGTTGTCTGTAAATTTAGTTTTTGCCTTCAATTTTCTTTCATTTATTTATTTCTTTCATTTACCCAAGGAATTCTGCTCAAAATTCCAGATTGGATCTAATCTAGAATACCTGGCAGAAATTTCCTAAACTTGTAGGTAAAAAATCACAGTTTCATAAGTGATTTTAAAGAATTGCAGGGGAAAATGTGAAATCTTTCTAAATTTTAGCAAAGAAATTAGTTTAGGGTTATGGAAACGGGTGACATTGACCACGAGTACGGACATTTTTGTCCCATTTATGAGTGGTTTGAGTCAAAATTTTTAAATTTAAGATTTGATTATGGGTTATTTTGGTTCATCTAATTGTGGCATCTGTCCCATTTACCAGTTTGGCCACCTGAAAACCAGTGTGGAATTCTGGAACTTTCAGTTCATAGATTGAATATCAATTCAGTTGTGTCTCATGTTTGATCCACAAATATTAGCTAAATTAAGGAAGGATGGAGCAGTTTTGGCTCTCCAAAGAGGAGTTTCCATAGATAGGAAAATGGCTTCACTTTAATGAAATATTATTGCACGGAATCCCATAATTTCAGCTGATTTGTAATTTTGCAATTTGTTGCTCTAATAAATTATTATTATAGAAAAATTCTTTTATTACATATCAGGGCATTATTAATACTTGTTTACAGTTTTTTTTTTTCAGAGAGAATAATGACGTGGGTTTGATTTTGATAATTGCAATGGAAAACTGTGATTTTTCATTTGATGCTGATCATATGTGATCAGATTTTTAAATGACCTCATAATGTTTCCAAGAACTGTAAAAGTGCAAGCATCCTAGTGAGGGTAGATCTGTGCATTGAGAAGGTGACACAGAAGGATTTTCAGCAGTGTGCTGTTGCTGTTGTGAAAGTAAGAGGATGCAAGCATCCTAGTGAGCTAAGAGAGGGCAGATCTGTGGTGACGAGGAAGGTTCATTTAGCAGCGTCGTGTTGTTGCTGTTGTCAAGGCAGGAGGATGGGGCAAGCTTGCTGTTGCCCCCCTCCAACGCAGCCCCCTGGCGGTCCTCTGCCTGCTTTTGACCCCATCAGAGGTAAGCAAGCACTTATTTCCTTGTTCTTATCAATATGTATATACATCTACTTATCAATGTTTCTCATTATCTCGTATATCCTTGTATACTTATCATAAATGTTGCACAGTTCATTTCATTTCCTTGTTGTGATCAATACTTATTATTAATGTTGATTAGGTTCTTCTACTACCCTGTTGTGATCTATGCTTATCAATGTTGTATATATTGTTTCTTTTATTCCTTTGTTATGACCAATACCTATTAATTTTGTAAGGTTTTCTTCATTTTCTTGTTATCCATAATTATCAATATTGCACTCTTTCCTTGAGGACATTGCCTACCTATCTACATTTTGCATGTGTTCTATAATTTATGATATATTTGTGTTTGATGTTAGCACGCTTAGTCATAACTTTTCCCATCTGTCCCATACAATAATATCATTGGTCATGTCATGATTAGGAATTATCCCTCAAAAGCATTGTTCCCACTTCCCAATGCTTGATTTAAATGCATCTTGTTCAATTCTTTTGAAATGGCACTCAGATAATTTTTTATTAGTGATAAACCTTGTATTTAGCCAGAGTTCTGCTGGTGAAGGTTGTTGATATAGTTCTGAAGTCAAGTAATTCAGCTTATTTGGTTAGCCAACAAATAGGGACTTCTGGTTGTCACATTTGATAGAATCTTCATTTATATTGTTTCTTGAAAGGTCCATATTGACATTGTTTGGTTTTGACCTTGTTTGTTTATGTAATCAGTATTATCTATGTAATAAATTGCTCAGGGTGTAGAAGTCATATCACTCTTTTAATCACATTTCTAAACATATTTTTCATGATCTGGTAATTTATGTGCCAATAAGCTTCAATCAAAGCTGTTTGATATCAGTAACGTTACATTTGTGTCAAATTTTTTTTATTTCGTAACTGATCTGATCGGCATGAAATCAATAATTGAGTCATGCCTTTCATCTATTTGCTTCTAGATTTAGAAGTTGGTTATAAATGGCCACCAATGAATCATAATGCCTCATCATGCTCAACATCAAATACTCAGATTTTGCACATTTTTGTGTTCCTTTATGCATTAAATGTATTAACAAGTGTTGGAATGCTGCTTCATATTGCTGTTATTAGTAGTTGATGTAATATTAAACAAGGCACTGTAAACTTGGCATTTTAGTTCAATTTCTATATGAACTCAATTGAAGCTAAGTCATTGAGCTTTCATCACCTTACCAGCATTGTAATAGGTCTTGCCAACAATTCTATCCAGGAATCATTGTATTTGTGTTTGCATAATTCCTTGCTAAAAATACCTCCCGGAATTAAATTTTGTTAATTAGGAACATTAATGGAGAAATTTGTGCCTGGACTGAATTTGAGATGTTCAGTAATGTTGAAATAGATTTATTTGTTGGTTTCTATCACAAGGTTTATTCATTAAGGTATTATGAGAAATAGATTCAAACTGCACTAACTAGTGTATAGTCAAACTGCACTAACACTAAACCAGCCAATTATGAGCTAATATTTTGTTGAGAAGTATGGTTTGTTTCAGCCCTCACTCAGCAGCATTGTGTTTACACTGAATTTTGTGGCTGTTTTGTTCAGTTTCGGCTGCATTTCCACATGTTGGCGTTGTGGGTTATGACTTGAGTTGCAGGTTTTCGGGTTTGTTGTTTTCTTTTGATGATGTAGTATCGGCTTTATTTGAGTGAGCTTCTGCTACTTTCCTTTCTATGTTATACAAGCGATATTATTGTTGCATTTCACTTGCGCGTATAGATTGAGAGTGCACAGCGCGGCAGGGGGAGTGCAGGTCACGTGTCTAGAGATGGTAGTGGTGCACGTCTGTGATGCTGTCCTTCTCCCTGTCCTGTAACGCGGCAGGGGGATAGAGATGGTAGTGGTGCACGTCTGTGATGCTGTCCTTCTCTCCCTGTCCTGTAACGCGGCAAGGGGAGTGTAGGCCACGTGTCTAAGAGATGGTAGTGGTGCACGTCTGTGATGCTGTCCTGCTCCCTGTCCTGCTCTGACCATCCCTCCCCCTCCCTCCGCTACAGGCAAGGGAGACTGTGCGGGATTTGTCCAGTTGTCGGGAGGCGTTGCGGGATCCAACAACGGCCCGAGTGGTGTCAACCCTCGGTATCATCCTGACCCCTCAGGGGCAGCCATGGGAGGAAATATTACCCCAATGGGGACGTGCCCCCCTATGGGTGTGGTGATGGCAGGAGGGGTACGCAGACCCCCATACACTTCTCAGCAACATGGGGTCGACGTGATTCGCTCCAATTCGGGACAAGGTGGGATTTGTCTTGACCCGCTGCCAAAGTCGCTAACCGTGCCCTCGAGTCATGAGACCTGAGCTGTCGGCAGCGTCCGTGTATCGTGTCTCAACTTACTGCTACTTCTGTCATGCTATTTGACTTATTTTAATCACTGGGATACTTGGTATGAATATTTCTGTACCAGGGCTTTGCATATTCGAACATTCGGCTGCATATATTCGAATATCCGGTACCAGGGCTGCATCCGTGCCTAGATATTTATGTATTTCACTAAATGAATACAAATATTAATAGTACCTACACCATAAATTTCTTGGCGAATTGGTTTATTGTGGTCCCTGATCCTTACAACTTAATTTGCTTTTTGATATCCTGACGAGCATTGTTAGACGAATGTTGGTTTGCTTCTGCATTCACGAAGTTTCGTATTTGAGCTAAACTCAGAAGTTATTTTGTTTGGCTTGCTGGTTGCGCAATTTCTTTGTGATAGAAAAGAGGCAAATTCGTTCTTATGGATATTTGTTGAGTTTGTTAGCATAGACGCCTGTAAAATATTTCCTAGCTTCATTTTGTACAGGCTGTGCTATAACTTTGATATTATATGGCGTGTCGTGGGTGTGGGTCTATCGTTTTAATGAAGGCATTTACCGTGTTTGCCCCTCATCCTCATTTTGCTAGTTCCATATTATTATTGTTGATGTACTACGTTTTTCGTGTATATGTTACATCCATGTATTTATATACCATTAGTTCAAGATGAAACAGCTTCCAGGCAACGAACGCTTTTTTGCATGATTTTCTCTATTGAATAACGCTGGCATTTAAAAATATTAAAGAAATAATTTTTCACATGTTTGCCTGCTGGTTTATTTTTAAATTGATTTTAAATATGTTCTTGATCTTCTTTGCTTGATCGGTCTTCGTATCATTCATCCCTGAGCTTCTTGATTTTAAAACGGATTCAATATTTTTGTTATTCATTTTTTGGTGTGTATAATTTAATGTATCTATTTAATTTTTTTTCGGCTTTTCACTGGTATGGCTTTCTTAATTTAAGTCTTTGTTCTATCGGGAGAATTCTATACTTTAGTTTCTTTCACCTAAACCTTTTTGTAAAAGCTTGTCTTACAAGGCACGCGTAACATTGCGTGTAGCCTTTTTTATACGAGTATGTCTCGTTGTATGTACGCCATACCAGCGTAAGTCTTACAATATCCATTACTTGAAGTTGCTAGTTTGAAATTACTAGTGAATTTTTAATCTATTGCAGACTTAGCGGCCTATCGCAGCTATTTAAGTTCTCTAACTTTAAGACGACCCAGCTGTTGTCGAGGTGAGTCTCAGCTGCACAGGCCTCTATATCATGTTTAATTGCACCAGCAACTTCCATAAGTTATTGATATTGATTTCTCTTGCATTGTCTGAAACTTGACAACCCACTTTTAACCTCAATAGCTCTGCGCATCGTTTGATAGTTCTCTGTGATTCAAAGAGATCGGACTCTTGGGAGAGAATTTATATCATAGACTTTTTAAAATATTTTCGATTCCATCATTTAAATCTCGTTTGCTGTAAAACTCGTTTCCTCTATTGATTAGAAATTTTTCTGGATATGGATATCAATCATAAACAGTATTCAACTCTGCCGGAAGATAATAAAAATCATAACTGATAAATTTTGTGCCTTTCATGTGCTTCAGATTTCTTAGGAAAAGCTTAGGCTACTTGAATCATTGTAAGTTTATCGGTCAGCATTTTCGATCCTTATCAGTTCGCTCGCGTTATCTTACTATTGATTTTTGATTAGAAGTTTGGGGCTTTTAAAATCTTCTTGCCTTGCAGTTTAGTGCAGACACACGTTATGTTGAGATCATAATGGGGCCTGAGAAGTGTTTTGGTGATCAGAATCTGCTGGTATAACTAGATTTAAATAATATTATAAGTGGAATGAGCTTCTTTCGCTTCGTGCATTTCCTACGAACGATGTATCGGCGGAATTTCGACGTCGCGCGTTACAGCGGTGAGATTTTGTTTTTTATTTTATGCTTCTATCCAACCAGCGTTTTCATTCTAACGCTTTTATTAGGGACTTTGAGGTGTTGAACATTACGGACCGGAAATTGTGAAAAATGTTGTTCGTAGGTATGTGATTCAAAAATGATCTGCAGGATTTCTGTTACTTACGTAACTCGATCAAATTCTGTTTATCGTTTTCAGGTGTTTGTTCACTGAAAATTATTGTTTTTTAAATAAATATAAAATTTGTATTACTTAGCTACCAATTTGAGAGCTAGCTGGTATCATTCCCAGCTCCCTCGTTGCATCTAGGTTTTGAATTTCACTATGGCACTTGAACAAATTTTTTATTCAAATATACTGATTGTTAAATAAACTTGCCTTAAGTTATTTAACAGCTTTCACCCTTACATATCGTATGAATAATACAAGCACTGAATAAAAATGTACATAAGTTAATTCGCATCTTAATAGGCACAAAAAACGACGAACTCGTTCTGCCTTGCATGTACTTTTTTCTAAAATGTGCTGCTGGTTTACAATTATTTGATTGAATAACCTCAATTTTGCTATTTATTTTAGAATAAAACGCCTGGTAATGTCTCACGCTCCAAGACTTGTACGAGCTCGTTTTGAGTAAATTTGAGTGACGACTTTTATATGGTTTACGCTTATGATATTCAGTGTTTCCTGGTGATTGTCTCAATAGCTGAAGCGCTAGTAAACATTTGGCCACTAAACTAAAAAACTAACTAACTGATGAGTGCCTCATTTCGAGATGTTGTACGTAGTGTTCTCTTCAGTTTAGCTAACTCGATAAATGAAGATCCTTAATGTTCATTATATGTATAGTGACGATTGTGTTTTACAGGCTTGCCGGCCCCTG
Organism: Hyalella azteca; assembly: GCF_000764305.2. Lineage (NCBI taxonomy): Eukaryota > Metazoa > Arthropoda > Malacostraca > Amphipoda > Hyalellidae > Hyalella > Hyalella azteca. The sequence continues at coordinate 128,521 of NW_025943479.1, read as the reverse complement.
GCTGGACCAATGCTAGCGCTGCGCACCATCACCAGCAGACGCACGCCAGGATGCGTAAAGATCAAGGTACGTAGGCCCTCGTAACTGAGTCATGCATTACATTAACTCTGGCGCTATATGTAGATAAGATATTGGTATTACTGGCGTCGCTTGGCGCTTGATCTATAGATTAATGTAAATGAATCATGATGGAATAATGTAAATGAATCATGATGAAATTCGAATGATAAAACATAAATCGAACTTCGATTGATATTTGCGTGTATTTTTAAATTTCTGCAACCGATTTCATATCTTGCCGTGTATAGCTTTGACTTGATTGAGCGGAAGCCTCAAATTCTCCCGCAAATCAATTCGACTATCTAGTTCCAACGCCATCTCAGGTACTATACTCGGTTGTTTCGTTCAAAATTTTTTAATTAGATATGCCATTTAATTAACATCAGGTCGCAGAGAATCGTAGGTAATGCCAAGTTAAATTGAAAAACAAGTTAAGTTTAGTATATCACATTATCATCTCTGAGGTACGATTTGATCTTGTATTTAGATCACGGTGCAAGTGAGAGTCATGCATTACATGCCGCGATTCCGAGTACAGATTGACATATTGTTGTTCATGTGGCTAGTTGGTATAAAACATGAAAGCTACAATATGTCTGTAAATAGTTCATTTATAATATTTACTCTGAACAGAAATGATTAGTTTCTTTGTACATTCAGACCCTGTTGAAAATTATCTTTTTTGAGTAATTTCGATGTTGATGATCAGCTCGGAGCTCGCAACGCTGGGGACCTGCAAACAACTGCAGCAGTGCAGGTGTGAGCTGCTGTGTCTCCACTAACTTTTCTGAGTGCAAACTTACTTTAAAAAAATGTAAAACTGATGGCACCTTGACAAAGTTGTGAAGCGACAATCCATCTAAAAATTTACTAAACGCAGCACAGTATTCTATGCATTGCATATAGCCTAGCACGGGGTGCTATGCAACCTAGCATAGTATGCTATACAATCTAGAGAATGTCATTGCCTGCTCGTAATTTTTGTATCGCATTTGAACTTGCGCTATGCTATGACTTCATCATGCTGCCTCTTACCCGCAAGTACCGCACAAAAGTGAACCCGGCTAAACATTTACCAGCCCCAAGCTTTAGCTAACACTGCTTCAATGTTGTGCTCTCGTTGGTTGTTTTTACTAATGCATTAAACTCTCAGCATTAATACATCATGATCTATCCGTTCATACGTTTTTGCTTCTAATATCTTCTTACTTCAATAAATTGTGGTATAAGCACAAAAATTACTAGATTGCTTAAGTCGCAAGTTTACCAGGAATTTAAAAGCAAAGAAAACAGCCAGAATATTAACCATTTCTTAAGAATGAAAACGTTTCGGAGTCCCGCTCCATCGTCAGTTCAAAAGTTCAAAACCTATAAGAAAATAAGAATCAATTAGAAAACTAAATTCGCATCGAAGATAAAAACATAAATGCAGTGGTATAAGAAAAGTTCCGGCATATGAGCGCCTCCAAAACAATTTAAAGCTAAAACTATTCATCTTTCTGCGTTCCCAATATGAAGATTGAAAGAGCACTGCAGCTTATGGAACCAACGAGTTTAAGCATAGAATAACTTAGTTATTGAACGCACTGTTGAACGAAGCTTGCAGAGTGCAGCTTAATTTATTTGAAATAACATAGAGATGGGTTGTGTTGAGGTGCACTGAGATTTAGTGTAATATTATTTTAACTTGATTAATGTACTCCGTAACCACTATAGTGTTGCACGAACCACAAATTCTGGCATTATTAAGATCTCTTGTTTATTCTGGCTTTCAATTCGTGTGTTGATGGATGCGATGAGCGAAGCTTCACCTGCGTGCATATCTTTTCAGAGTATAATTCTTCATAACAGTTACGTGAGATTTGCTTCCATGCCGCAAATGCGGCATCCAGCTCTTAGTTCGGAACACTCCTGGATAATTCAAAATCCACCGTGTCACCAAAACAGTTTCCTGGGTGGAAAAGGGATTTTATTCCGATATCTTTGTACATCGTCTTGAATTGACGAAGCAGTTATCAAAAACTTTTTACGCTGTTGTGTGAAAAATTTAATTGTTCGTGAATGTTTCTGCATGGCCCTGAGTACTAATTAAGAGCTTGAGAATATCTGCATGTCATTGATATAACAAGTGTTGTATTTGCAGGTGACGGCTGCCTGCTAGGGGGCGGGACTCAATACCGTGTCGGGGGCGGAGCAGCACCGGGGGGCGGCGTGCCGCAGTTGGTGGTTGCCATGTACACATTCCAGGGCAGGAGCGCCGGGGAGCTCAGCTTTATCAAGGGCGATCGTCTCGAGGTTCTCAGTGAAACGTAAGTCATTTTCCTTTGTCTCATTCATCCATCAATCGTTTATTTTTCATCTTTTAGCGATCTTTTATTTTTCATTTTACTCACATGCTTATTCACTGTAGAAAAAAAAATTTAAAAGCATTTATTACTTAGTCTTCTCCACAAATGCCAATGCGTTTTGAAGTGATCCAATTATTGCAAATAAATACAGGCCTTAGAAAAATACCTTCAAATGAAGGATTGTTCAAAATTATGCTTGCAAACTATTTTCATGCAACGTGTTTTTTTGCGAGTGTAATGACATAGCATAATTCCCTCCTGTCCAGTGACAACGATTGGTGGTTGGCTCGCAACCTCACAAACAACGCTGAGGGCTACATTCCTAAGAACCACGTGGCTCTAGCAACTTCCCTTGAGTGCCAAGAGTGAGTAATGCTTGTATTTCCCATGCACAAACGCAGCCATGTGTAGTAATTTGTGAATAGACCTGCATTTTCGTCGATTGTTGCAGTCGATAGCTATTCCTATGCTTTACTGACATACTCCTGTGCCTGAAGAGTTTTAGTGATGAATAGCTCGGTTATGAACTAGGGCTGCGATTAAAACAAATGAATAGATTTGCCTTATCATATATTAGGAGAATGCAATACACGTGTAACTTTCGTTCAAATTCTCTTCTTAATTTATGAAATATTTGCAGCTGGTACTTCGGCCGGATAGCGCGTAAAGAAGCTGAGAAATTATTGATGGATTCTTGCAATCAGAGGGGAACTTTCCTCATTAGACTGAGCGAGCAAGCCAGCCACGGTTACTCCTTGAGCATTAGGGTAAGTTAACCGCTCATATCTTACAGGCATTTCCTACAGCTACTTTAGTGTGGCTCCATGGAGAGAGGACTGTTGGACTGTAACAGCTTGAAAATTAATAGAAAATCAGTATACAGAATACAATTAAATTTTTAGTATTACCTATTTAGCACGCGACTATGTATTTACGAATATTATGTCGATTGTACTAAACCCCTTATTCTATTGTTTTAAAACCATGGGTTTGACTTTAAAATCCCGGAAAACCCTTATTCTATGGTTTTAAAAGCATGGGCTTGGCCGCTGTAGTTTATTTCACCAATAAAAGTTTCAATATGAAGTCGCTCTAATACGCATGTTACGTTGATCGCATTAACTGTTATCTTGTTACTCAGGATTGGGATCAGCAGAAAGGCGAGCACGTGAAGCACTACCGTATCAAGCAGACCGATGGCGGCGGCTTCTTCATCACCTCCGCTCAAACATTCAGATCTCTCAACGAACTAGTCGATGCTTACAGCCGTCAGTTTGTAGTGATGTCGATAGCTCATTGTTTTCTTTTCTATTTAGAGGCATCCCCGAGATCCGTTTTGATATTGGAGTAAAACTACGTCCATTATATATCTATGACTATTTACGATATTTGACTTGAACAAATTCTTGAATGGAATTGTTTTCCAGTTGCTTTTGAATTCCTGGACAGGCTAAATCTGCAAAATGAGTATCCGTACCACCGCGATTATTTTATTAACTTTTGAGAGCTGAACATTAGTTCATCTTTTATTTACGTTGATGTATTAACATTTGAGTATGTTCACTGAATTCATACGATTGCCCGTGTCTGATGTTTTCGTATTATACAATAGTTTGTTAGAACCTTTTTGATCCGTTAGCTAAAATTTCTATGAAAGCTATTTTGTTGTTAGCACATCCTGTATTTGGACCGCCATGATATTAAAAACGGAATAATGTCCATAGAAAATAGATAGCACTCTTCGCTATTGCTAAGATAACTCTTTATTTTCCCAATACAAGACGCTGTCAAGTTTATTGATGAAATTAATTGGTGTTGTTTGGTCAGGCAACAACTACGGCCTGGCGTGTTTACTGCAGCACCCGTGCGCCCGACCACGACCTCAGCAGTGGGACCTGAGCAGAGAGACCAAAGATCAGTGGGAGATCGAACGCAACTCGCTAACATTCCTCAAAAAACTTGGCCAAGGAACGTTTGGTGAAGTTTGGTATGGTGAGTTCAAACTTTATCATGTTTTCCATGTACTGTGATGATGCCATATCTATTTTGTCATGTGAACGTTGTACTGAGAAACTATTTGTTAGAAGCGCCTTCATTCTTATTTTAGATTCATAGCCATTTTTTTATTGTTCTCTGATTAAACTCCTGAGCGCCCCACCGCTGGGCTCGCGGTGTCTGACTACGGGTCTCAGTTGTGGGGTTAAGTTATTATGTAGGTAGGATACCTTACATTAAGTTATTATGTAGGTAGGATACCTTACATTTCATTCTCTGTCTCTATCGTGTGGGCGGCCGACGTCCCCCGTCCTTATCTTTGAGATGCTAACGCTGCTTCTTTCGAGCCAGCTTAAACGGGCTGGACATCTGAGACCTTCCGCCCCTTGTGGGTGATGAACATATTTTTGATTCGAGAAACTTTAGATAACTGAGACCTTCCACCTCATTGGTGAAGTTCATCTTGACTTCCGGTACGAGATAGCTAAATAGCTAAAGCGCTAGTAAACATGTGGCCTCTAAATTAGCAATCTAACTCACTGATTAAACAATCCTTCCTCTGTTGAATTGTTTTTACTTGAAACGCTACTAAGGGGGGTGTCCCTTTTCGTGTTTGCCATCAGGAATTTTTCTATTTTTTTTTCTCCCCAAAAGAGGGGACAGTAAATACCTGCTGGAGTTCGAAGGAAACAGAAAATTTTTAGGAACAATCCTAAATTATTTTCAGTAAAAATTATATGATGGCCATATCAGAGGAATGAAAGACAGGATACTTATTCTCGCATTTTCTATGGTTTCTGCTCTTATTTACCTAACAGGTTCTGTAAGATTGACATAATGTGTTGGTTATCTCTTTGATCAGGTACCTGGAACAACAGGATAGAAGTGGCCATCAAGACCCTCAAAGAAGGCAATATGAGGTCTTCGGCGTTCCTTGAAGAAGCAGCTATCATGAAAGGCTTGCGGCACAGAAATATTCTTGTTCTATACGCCGTTTGCTCGAAAGAAGAACCTGTTCTTATAGTTACCGAATATATGAAGAAGGGTGCCCTCTTAGAGCTACTCAGGAGTGATGAGGGAAAGACTCTTAAACTCAACGATATGATCTACATCGCCTCTCAGGTTGGCCAGCGCACTGTGTTATGTCTCTTGCTCAGTCATTCTGTTCTTTTGTCGCGAATTATCAATTACTTGAATCTACTCCAGACCATGCCTTATTCATATTTCTCTCAAGTCGGAAAAATTGATCTATTACTAGCATTTTCTTCATTCTGTTGAGAGACTTCAGATTGCTATTGACAGAACGTGAGCAATGTTGCAAGACCTGCGTAACAAATATGTGTTTAAAATCGGGTTTGAGAAAGTTTCCTAGGTCAATACGGTGTATGATTATTTAACTTATCTTTCATGCAAACAACCGACCTGTGCATGAACTTCTTATGTTATAAAAAGCTTGATGCAGTATGTGCCCACTGCTTATGGCCTTATGCTACTCAATCATCTCTATTTGTGGCCTTGTTAGGAATCGAAAGTTTTTCAGTTGCATTAATTGCATTAATAGGTAATTTATCTTCAATGTAATGACTTTTTCCTTTTCTTATTTGTTACAAAAAGTGTCGTATTATGATAAAGGTGGCGTCAGGCATGGCATACTTGGAGAGCAAGCAGCTCATCCATCGCGACCTGGCCGCCCGCAACGTCCTGGTTGGTGAATCTTTGCTCTGCAAGGTCGCTGACTTTGGCCTCGCCAGGATCATTGATGGCGAAGATTACTGCCCAAGTACAAGTAAGTCTGTTATCTCTGTGTCTGTGATCATTTCAATTAATTTCATTCGTTATTATACTCCAGTCAACAATGTGTCTCAGACTTAATCAGATCACAGCATAATATTGCGTGTCCGAAGATTATATAAAATAGTTATCTTTTTGAGATGGGAGCATTGAATCTTCCATAGCTACTTAGGAATGTTTGAGTGCTAGAGCCTAATAAGAGTATATTCAAGCAGATAGTAAGTTCCCTGTGAAGTGGACAGCCCCAGAAGCTATGCTCTTCAATCGGTTCACCATCAAGAGTGACGTCTGGAGCTTTGGTGTTCTGCTAATGGAAATCATTACTTACGGAGCAAACACTTATCCTGGTAAGGTTTTTTTTCAACTAATTCGTCCTAAATCTATGCATAATATATTATTATCCTTTAAATTAGATGTCGGAAATCTATATTTTACGTAGTCAAAACACCTTGAGTGAACAATTTCGACATGAATTTCGAAATTTTTTAGGCATGATTTAAGATATTTTTGCATCACTCATTACTTCTCAAACGAGCGTGAAGCTCGAAATCTGATTTGTAACGTTAAAGTTGTGTTAAATTGAATTATTCATTCATGTCAACCTTGCTTGTAGGTACCAGACATGGCTACTAGCTTTATAAGTGAAAAGAGAGTCAACTATCCCATTTGTCGTCTTATTATTGTAGGTGATACTTGTTACTAGTTATATACGTGAACCAAAATACACTTTCCCTTACGGAGAATAAATGTTAAATTCATCAAGAGAAAAGACTTGGTATAAGTTCATACATATTCCCTTGTTTACAGTTTGTTCTCAGGATTTTCAAACCTGTACTTTATTTTTCACTTGAATTATTCTAGGTATGAACAACCGCGAGGTAATCGACCGTGTACAAAACGGCTATAGGATGCCAAAGCCTCCTCGCTGTCCCGACGAGCTCTACAAGATGATGCTCAGCTGCTGGGACAAGGACCCGGACCATCGGCCTACCTTTGACTACCTCCACCATTACTTTGACGACTATCAGGTGTCTTCTGAGATACCTTATAGGGATGTCCCTCACGACTAGAGACCTTCTCCTCTTCCCTTTTGACCCTTTACATCTTTTTGAGCAGCTTTTGATCCTCTATAACTATTATCTTTTTTTTATCATAAAATTTCACTCGCTCATGCTCCTCACTGCCTTATTATATTTATTTCAGGTTATCATTTCCTCAATTATATTTTCAGCTGCAATTATACTTCTCTTGTCTCTTCCAAGTTCATCCGATAGAATTTTTTTTAATGATTTATATCAGAGGCACATTAATTTCTTTCACATATTCTTCGTCTTGTGTTTTTCATATTCTAATTTTTAGCTCATATATCGTAGACTCATGTTACAATGTTGCCCAGACTTATCAGTCATGCCCTAACCAGTTGGTGTGCTTTGCCGTCTTCATCAGCTAAATTATCTTGATAGCAATTCATGCATCAGTCAATCTAATCAAAACTTAAATTTTCATTCATATGTTCATTTCATTTGAAATGGAGCCCGTATTTTATAGCCTGTCATAAAAAAAGAATTGAAGTTCTTCAATTGCAACTATCCATTCTTAGAACTTTCCTTGAATTTAAGCTTTTTTGGCGTTGAACCTGGTTTTCTTTTTTATATCTTCACTGACCGCTGTGACCCTTTTTGTAGTTTTTTCTTTTGTTTGACGTTATCTTGTTGCATGTGATGAGCTCCTGATGAACTGCTATGGAGTAACTTCGAGGTGTGGTGTTCACTTTCATTCGTCCTTAATAAAAACGCTTCCGTTGAGCATTTTATCTGCCGTACTTTATATTTCTTGGTATCGGTTTGATTTAGATTGATAATTTATGTGTCAGCCCAAGGTAAATTATTATCCGTGTTTTATTCTGCATTGCATTTAAAACATCGGAGTTATTTTCTGCGCTTACTTTCACTCTTACTTCCAGCTAGTTTTTGGATAATTCGTTCGTATCTGGCTGATGGATAAGTTTTTATTTGCAGTTGTTATGGCATTTTAGACTTCGGCTTTAGAGCGTTTCATTTTTTGCATCCGTTAGTGTGTTCCTCTGTGATGTTGACAATCGAGAACTATAACGATGTCGTACCCGTCTTTTGGTTGATTTCTGTTATTACTTTCAACATTCTTTCTTTGGTGCATTTATGTGTCTTTAGCGGCTTCTTTGTATTTCCTGCTTTGATGAATATTTGTTCTCTTATTCTCATACAGTAACTGCGTGTGCAGCGGAAAAGTTGTCAGGAATTTCCAGTAATTTTAGTGGCTTTGACTTAGATTTTGTTTTGATTTGAAGTTGCTTAAGCTTCGATTGGTGTGTTCGTTAACTGTTACTTGTAGAGAAGAGAAGAACTTGCTGTGTTAGCTCACGACGTGCCGGGAGAGGGTGCGTGTGATTCCCTCGCCCAATCCTGGAACCTCAATCCTTACCCGGCCTCATTCATATCATGATTTTTTCTTGCCATCGTATCATGGTCATGAGTCATCTTTTCTTGCTTATGCCTTGATCTTGAAATAATGCTTGGCTCGGTGCTGGAAACTTCGAATCATGCTGGCTCATTGAGTCTGCTCACGTATTTGCTGATGGAGTCTTTTTTCAGTTCTTCAACAGCGTTAGAAGTGGCAGTAATATTGGAGTTCTAAAATATAATAAATTCTTTCTCGTAACGCTGTTATTTTATTTGGTAGCCATATGTTATTGTCATTTGCGTCGGTATTAAATTATAATGTGAAGATGCAATTAGTCGTGCTGGTGCTGATCTTATTCTTCCTGGCTTCGAATCTCCGCGCCTAGACTCTGTTCGTCATGTATCAAAGTAGCATTGGAATATAAATGCTAATCTTTCCCTGTATCTAAATTTGGTGTGTTCATTGATTGGAAATACCGTACATCTCACCATGATTTCCAACGAGAATATTATCAAAGGTGCCTGTGGTTCTTCTTTCCTTCGGAAATGTGTCTCAAATCCATGCTAGAAGTACCTATGTACTGATTGTTTTTTAGCAATGATCGTGTTCATAGTGGATTGTTCTTGGTTTACTTTTGACTCATCTTTTATGTTTTAGTTGGTTTTAAATGAGTTGCTATCTCATTGTGTCCTCGATTCAACTTCATTTAACATGTGGTAGATTTTATATTTTCAGTCAGATTCTACTCAAATGATTCATTCGTCCCCTCTTGTTCCTTTGCTGCTCGCTTTCATAGTGAATGCATTCTGGCTTTTCTTACCTTCATTAACTCTTCCATACTATCCCTCGTGACGTGTACTTGCCCACTTCTCCTGTAATCCTACCCGCATCACTCTGCGTCCTGATCAGATATCCTCGGGATACCTAGTATCCTACACTATCCTTGAAATAATCCTGATCCTTGCCTTTTTTCCGAAAGAATAACCTTCCCCCCCCCCCCGCACATACACACACACACCCCCTCTCCTCGAGCGCATCGCATTGCCAGTAAGTGCCCTGTATTTGCTACCATTGTTTGCCTGTCACTCTTAAGGAGCGCTTCTAAGTCTTGTCTCACAAAGCTTGAATCATTTAGGTGCTCAAACCATTGTGGTCAGCATGCCGGGTTGAAGATTGCGGGTAAAATATTCCATCAGAGCCTAGACTGGGAAGCGCTGCCTTTTTTTTTTTCATACAAACACATTCCATTTCTAGACATGCGTGTCTCGTGGATTTTCATTAGCATAAAAACGTTTGCGAATTTTTGCAAATGAGATTCAATTCAGAAATTTAGAAAACAGTAAATTTACTAGCAGAAATGTATCTTGCTATTCTGGTTTGGTCTTTAATAGTTTGCCGTACATTGATAACAACGCAAAATGTAAGTAGATGGGAGATAATGGAGCTTCGGGCTTGGCCCCCTTATAAAAATTATTTTTTTAGTCGAATAAATTATTCGACTTCGAAATTAGCCAACATTATAAATCGACAAACTGCGCAGTAATTTGTTAGTTGAATATGATATTGGAAGAAATTGTAATACAGATCCGATTTCACGTTGTCAAATATACATAACCTTCTAGCAGATACCTTTTCAATGAGTATCAATTTTTGAACTGGTATTTTCCCCGGAGGTAGAACCGTCAAGGTGAGGAGAATCTGGGCTCCCAAGTTTTCTTTGCAAGGCAAAGTTAAGGGGCTTTTTCTCTCGTGTTCTAATGCAAAAGATTATTCATATTCAATATGTGTAATTTGATCATCATGCTTCAGTTATTTGAAATGGTTTCATCCCTTTTCAGGAGGAAATGTAACCACGACCAACGACATGAGATCTTCCTGCTGTGCTTGGCTGCTATCTTCAAAATGTCGATGTGCTACCATGACTGCCGCACTATATTAACCACAATTTGCGTTAAGTACATCATAAATTTCAGGGATTATCAATTATCTATTAATTATCAATGGTTGAATTCGTAGACAGTATTAACGGTACTGCAGCGCGTGTGGCGAGTTTGGAGTCTTATTTTTTCTTCTGTGACAAATGAGTACGTGAACGATGCGTCAGATTCATGTATGAACTCTCGTGTACATTTTAATATTGATGTAAGTGTAAATAGTATATATGTGTAAAAATATTTTGTAATTAACCAATACTCATGGCTGCTACGGAAGAATGACTGCTCGTTCACTCGATTGTTGCAGCTGTCGTGTTTAGCTTATTGCGTTCTGAACAATTCCTGGAAGCATTTTTACCTCATGCTGCATCTGACACGAAATCCCGTGTATTTGGATTCATTTTTGGCTATGGGTACGTATTAAGTTTAATTTTTTCTTGAATTCTTCTTACTTGCATTAAGATCATAATTAAATTTTTATAACAGCCAAGTTTACATTCAAAGATGACGCCGTGATAGTATTTTATACATGTATGCTTGCATGTTTTTGCAAACAAAACCTTAGCAAATTAAGTTACTTCAGGTACTGTTCACCTTACATTTCCTAAGTGTTCTGTTAAATTCTATCCGTTTCAAATCTGTTGAATTAATCAGCTCCAATTGCCTGAAAATCATTTCGAAGGTGCAGCTATACTCGTGTACGTTAGTATTTGTTAATAATGTGTCACTTGTGTTCATATTAGCTCACGTACTGTTAAGCTAGCTATTATTTGAAGCGTTTCCTGTACTATGCCAAAGTGGAACTTGGTTTTTTGCGTGTGCGGTAAGTTCACCCATTAACACATTCTCCTGCGACGTAGGTTTGAATTTTTAACCATGTATTGTATTATTGTACGTCGGGGAATTCTGTTACTTGTCCAGCAACTTTCACAACCAGGTTTGCAGTAATGGGAGTACTATCCACTGCTAGCTAATTATATTTCCAAAAATAAGCCACACGGAATTCATTAAAACTATTATTTTAAACGATAACCGTGGAACTTGTTCTTTCAATATGTGTACTACATGCATCATGAATTACGGCTAATTAAAGCTAACTATCCAATTAGTCCGAACAACGGGATCGACTCCTCTTTCCGCTGCCTCTAACCGCTCTTGCCATCATTTCATATTCTTCACCTCCCGTCGTCATGATTTAATTGCAGAATAACTAATTGATATAAAATTGTTTGTCGCTACATACATTCTTGTTGAATTTGCCGGCGAGAAATAACTTCAAATTATTAGAGGTTTGTTTATTATGTTCACAATTTGCAGATGCAACGGACAGATAAGAACACAATACACCAAATACTTGTTAGTCTCGTTCAACAGTTGCGGTTGCAAGTTTTTGAAGCATAGGAATTAAGTACTCGCGAGACTGGTATGAAAGTAATCATAATAGTGCGTCAGCATATGCGTATTACTTCCACTATCGCATATAGCCCAAATACTTGATGCTACAACAAATGTCTTGAAGGGAACCGTTAATATACTGTAATATATTGTAAGCTATTAATGAGGGGACTGGTTGTTACCGGGCTCTCCCAAATCTCCGCTGAGAGTTTTTTTTTCTAATATATTGCCTAAGATTCAATAATAAAAGTTGTCCCGAAATTTACTTCTCACTGAACTTTTGTCTTCACAAAGTTTTCTTGCGTATTCTCAAATCTCGCTCAGAGAAGAGATAAAACCAGAATCCGAATTTAGGAAAAACTATTTAATGCTGAATAGGACTTTTGAGATAAGGCGTTTTTGGTGTAACTGTAACGCACATTTCTAACGTTAGTTTATAACATTAAATGCATATACGTCTTCTAGAGTAATAAATACCGATTAGCAAGTACTTCGATGATTGTCAACTAATTTATTTCTACGTTTTTGAGAAGAACCAGCTTCATTCGTTATAACCCATCATCACCAGTTAGAAAAAATGCTCGTGCCATAACATTCCAAATTGCTAGCAGAAAAGAAATGCTGGCTATTGAAATGGCGTGCTTTCAGTTGTATCGATTCAAAATCCGAGGATCAACAATTGCCCTCTAATTTTGTAAGTCTATGACATCTCACCAAAATTATGGGTAACTCATTCCCATTGATCTACAGAAGGAACGGCGCTTTCCATGAATTGTGAGGGGTAAAGCGGCGTACACAAGATTACAAATTACAATGTCTCAGGGAAACGCTGTAGTTGTCATGGAAATGTAGGACGGCAAGTTGGTTGAGGACGAAGAGAGCACGGTAATCTAAAATGCCAGTGGCCTAATGAAAGCTAGGTTCTTTTTCCATCTACTTTGCTGCGCTAATTCTCTATCAAAGAGCATGTGTTGGATTCTAATACATTTTGAATAATATGAGCCAGTCTACACACTACAAACTACAGACGGTTGCCTTGAATTGTAAAAATTCAATGCCTAATTTTTCAAATGAAAGAACAGAACAACCGAAAATTGGGATGTTTCAGGGATTGCTGTTTCTTCGACGAGTAAAAAGAAGCACAATAGTGGTTATTCAAACAAAATTCATAGGAATTTTGAAAAGATTCACAAATAGTCGAACAAAAATACACAACGGACTCAGGACCTGCAAAATGACCTCAACGTAACCAGGACGGATTTAGTTTAGAATCATCGACAGGAAACGAGATTTGTGTGCATAATTCGTTTGATAAGTAGCAATTGTGGTAGTAGATGTTTATTAGAGCTGAGTATCTTGAGACACGAAACCAATACCTATTAAATTTAGCATTTGCCTAGACATTCTATTCAACAGATGAAGTGTGGAACAATTCCTATAAGATTTTAATATTCAAAAGCAAAGAAAATTTAGCAAACAACTTGCTCAGTAAATTGAATTATTTGTCACATTAACTTTTGATGATAAATGGGTTTTTCAATATTAACTTCCGCCAGTACATGCTGCAGTCGACTTCTGTAAGAATTGAAAGTCCACCTACACCTGAAGGCCTCCACAGCATATCACACAGGCTAGATGAAACAAATAATAAAAATTGGCCTTGCCCTAAAGAAAATGCTTAATGAAAAAAAAAATATTGAAAATAAAGCAGCCTTTTCAATGACAGCAATTCAATCGTATCACAACTCTAACGTTCATAACCAACTTAATACCATCTTCCGCATGTACAAATGAAAATATTTCGAACACATTCAAACTCTAACTACTTTCCCCCAATGAAAAGTCTTATTCCTCTCTTGTATCAATTCGCACACCAATCGCGGATAATTTAATGTTACAATAGTTAACAAATCATGGCCAAAGTAAAAAATGAAGGGATCAAATATCATGAGGTAAATAAATATAGAAGAATCCCGAATGTAGAAACCAGCTTCTTGCCAACGAGTAGCGCACAAAATAATGTGTAGAACCAACGAACAGCAACTATAAAATTCAGAAACTTATAAAAACGGAGACCTAATCTTCTTAAAAAGCGAAGAACAAATCACAATGGTTTTCCAATCTCGTAGTTCTTGAAAAGGTGTGTAAGTTGAATAAACGTGAACATACAACGCAAAAATGAAATTGAAATTTCTATGGTTGTGAAGCAGTGGGCTAAATCATAAAAGTGATACAATCATAAGAGATCAGCGTGACAATCTTCTTGAACACCACTGGCACAATGAGGCTTAAAATAATGCTTAAAGTTAAAACCAGAAAAACTTATCTGCAATGAGCATCTAGTAACTTCGTTAAAAAAACGCTGGTAAAATTGGTCCGCAAAATCAATAGAAGAATCTGATGAAGAGGCATTAGAATGGGCCATATTAGAAAAAATTAATATGATTTGTAACCATAGGAATAAAACAGAAATGGCAATATTGGAACATGAAATGATACCATTGCGAAAATTCTGTAGGACTTCGCTCAGCTAATTATTACATTGTTCTAAAAAATTGCTACTAAATGTAAAATCCAAACTCAATTGATTGGAATCACCGTAAAACTGTAACATACAAATAAAAATTCATGCGCGTTGCTTTCGTCGCGACGATCTATCATCCCAACTCACAACTTTCGTTTAGCTCATTCTGCATCTCGGAAAGTATCAGTGATCAATCACCATTATTAAGAATGAGTGTTTTGTGACAAATACTATATTGCTATTATTCTCTCATCAGGGAACATCATTCAATCAATGATTGATTTTTGTTTGTAGCGTCCAAAGTGAGTTTCAAGTTTTCGGTATACAAACAGTCTGGAGGTCCAGATAGTCGAAGAGGGAATTAAGAAAAAATCTGAAGCTCAGCAAACAAATCTGAAAAATCGGTGCATCAAAACACCTCATTGAAGAGAGAAAGCTGGGGCAACAGAGATAACTTGTACAGCAGATCAAAAAGACTGAGCTCCTACATGGAATAAAATGAGCTAAATGTACTAAACGAAACGAGCATCAGCGTTAATTCAACCGCATTGATACGTAAAAACGCAATATAATTCTAATTATATTATATACAACACCAAACATTGACGTTACCTTTAATTTCTCCACACTGCTTGGTAAAATAATCCTAAGCATCAACTAGTTTCAACACCTCAGAGAGAAGATTTGGTGAGCATTTTAGTGATTTGCTTGTCGGTGTCGTCGGCTCGTTCCATTTGCTTGTGATACTTTTGATAGCATGGCACAATACAGAGATTGGTTCGGCATTCTGGACAGTGGTATTTAGTTTTTCTCCGTTGAATGCGGCCGTGATCGTCAGTGGAGTTCCAGCAAAAGTTGCAGCCTAGCGCCGGGCCATCGCGCAAAGCGAGACGATGGCCACTAGCCGGGGGCAGGGAAGATAGCGGTGAGTAGCTGCTCATGTGCGACGACACACCGAATGATGAGGAAGCTGGAGACGAGGAAGATGAACTAGTTGTCTGGGGCACCATGCGAGAGCCGCTGTCCATGCCAGCGTCCTGCATAGGCAAGAATTTGTCAAATTGAGCGTCGATTTACAATTTTGAAGTTTGAGGGAAGACTAACGATGATAGATGATGGACCCAAGATTTATTTTTTTAAAATAGAAACAACATTGACGGGAATCAGCAAAAAATAAAGCTGAAACTAATGCAAATTAACGGTCATAATACAGGAACCTGACCTCCGACACGCTTTGGATGAGCGGACCGGGTCCCAGAAGGTCCATCGAGGTATGAAGCTGTCGCGACGCCAGAGGCTCCTCACTCACAGCTCGGGGCAAACGTGAGGGAGGTCCTGAAACTGACCACAGACAAGACAGAACTATTAAGTGTTTTTACAATATTACTTAGGAGAGAAACTTGAGACATTGTTCTGCCACAACTATAAAAAATATAATAAATTCGTTGTTTTACAAACAATTTAATGATGTCACCTGAGAGAGAAGAAACGTCGTCTGAAGGCGTGAGGCGGATGAGTGGAGTCTGGTAGGTAGTTTCTTTCCTCTGATATAAACCACTAATTTCTTCTTTAACTGGAACAAACAGTAGGGTATTATAAGAGTGCATGCCAAAAAATATAAATTTTAATTGACAACTTCGGTTCTTCATGGAATGATGGGAAACGGAAATAATATAGATCTTTCCTGATTGAAGATGAGGAAAGCTCAAAGTTGAAGTATAAATATTTGTTTTAAGTTAATTTTCAAACGACAGACCAGGGTGGGACTTGATTATTTTCCGGATATTTCCTTGCAAACAAAGCGAACGTACAGTGAAATTAACTATAAACAACATGAGACTCTCGTCTAAAAAAAGCTACACACCCGAACGACCTTGCAGAACTCCTTCTAGAGCAGGCTTGGGCTGAATGGGCCGAAGATTAACGGGGCCCGTGCCAAGAGACAGCTCGCTACCTAGAGTAGACCCACGACTTTGTTGCTGTTGTTGTGGTTGTTTGAGGAAAACTTGCATCACTTGTAGATGCTGGCTACTCGAAGTAGTAGGATTGTGAATGTATCCAGTTGAAGAGCCAGGTGATCCGATGGAGCCGACAGAACGGCTCATCATAGGATGCTGTCCGTACTGATGCACCACAGACCGAGACTCGCTAAATTCAGGCTGGGATACTTGTTTGGGGAGCGGCCCAGTCTCTCTTGGGGATGACAGTACCATTGCCGGTACCTGAGATTAGATAACAAAAATGTGTATGGAAATTAACGGTGCTCTCTGAACACTAAGCCCAGTCCAACAACAGGAATGAAATATTAAGAAAAGTGAGTTAAATTAAAAGTTACAAGGACTAAGTGATTTATATTATGTATTAGTAAAGTTCTAGCAGAATTGCGAGAGTCAAAACGTTTACGAATAAACAATATAATGAAGCAAGAGAGTACAATAATCCAATAGATGTTGCAAGAGGATGACGTAGCGACACCCAGCTAATTAGCTCTGCATCTTTCAATCAATCTCACATAAAATGTTGACAAAAATATCCACCGGAAAAGTGGCGGAAGGTCTCAAAAGGCCAGTGCGCTGAGGCAGGTAAGAAAGATGGCGCAATAGCATTTCTGATAGTTAGATAACAATAACAGAAAAAAAAAATACTCGTACAAGAAGTTCTATGCACGATACGTTGGCCGTCCGCACACGATAGAAAGAGAGAAGGGCAAGAGAACCAACCTGCATAACAAACCCCCAACCGCAACTGAGCCCAGCAGTTTAAATTCCAGGAGTTCTTTGGCGGGGCACTCATGATAAATTCGGGAGCTCGAGAATGCAAAACTAGAAAGTTTCGTTGAGTGTTACACCAGAGAAAATGCAAGAGAAAACGAATTTGCTATCCCCATTTTGCTATCCCCATTGCATTGCATTAGCTATCCCCATTTTATACAAAATTTAGAGTTGAAAACAGTGAGGACACATTAGGAGCAAACCTGTAGCAGTGAAGAGCTGGTGCCGTGGATTGGAATTTCAGCATCGGTAAAGGCAGATACTGATGAGACTACGGTCTCCACACTCACACTGGAATCGTATGAGCTGGAGATGGCAGAGACCGATAAGTTGCCTTGGGCACTGTATTCCGATGCAGAGTCGTCGTCGGCCGCTTCTTCTTTGCTAACACGCTTGCCCACGGAGCCGAGACTGGAACTACCATCCCTGATAATGCCAGGTTGGCGCTGAAGAACAGCACGGCGGTTGCGTCCTGTTGTATTTAGAGTTCATAGTTTCAAAAAAAAGCAGCAAGTTTGTTCAATCGCAGTAAAAAATCTGCAAGTTTGCAGAAAGCGAATTGGAAAGCAATAGTTGTGAAATGCACCCAAGATTTTATCTATGAGTACACCTTACGTTACAATAATCGTAACAAGGGCAAATGAAGCGCAGCTGCATTTTATTTTATTGTTTATTGTAACTTCATTACGATAGAGATACGTCGCACAACCAAAGTATAGAACAGATGCACGTTTTGTGCAATGTCCCTAAAATTAAAATACCGTTAGTCTGCACAACACAACATATTTGTGTCACTAGTTTTCTAGTCTAAATTCCTATCTAAAATCATTACAATAAATAAAAATATTATTTCAGAAACATTTTTTCTGAGCACCAAATTCAGTAAGTTTTTTTCTTCTGTCACATAAAGGAACAAAGCCACAAAAATTCTGACAAGTTGACACGTAATCGGGAGCGTGTCTCGTACTTCGTATCTGAAAAAAGTGAGAACGAACCCAGAATACTTCGATGGAACGGGTTAAGAAGAACTCTAACTTTACTGTTATAAATTCCCCGAAGTAAATAATTTCACCCTTGCACAACTTGCAGTGATGTAGTACAAGGGTTGTAATTACGATAAGAATATGTTTCCTAAGTGCATCATTAAAGCTTATTTAAAAATGATGATGGCCGAGTCAGAAAATTCCCAAGGACAAAACGCCTAGCTTAAAGGAAGACTTAAAATGAAGAATGAAGAAAGTATTGATATGATAACTTGAGATAACGATAACTTATACTTCAAAGGAATTTCAATTGAAGTCTAAAATCAGTACTACATCGTAAAAATGGAAATATTAACCCAAATGATTTTTGAAGCTAGAACGGATATGTGCATGAATAACTTTCTTACACTCTGACAGGAACCAAGTAAGTCAAATAAATTACAAGAAAATTCCATAAGAAAATTTTAGTTGCCAATTTGAATAATATAACAAGTCTCTATTAAAATAATTGATAAACCGAGACAAACATAAACCGTTTTTGTCACATAAAATTAGAATAATTTAACTACATCTTCGGGAATCCGATGGCCTTTTGGAGGGGATTGAGAAAGTTGAATCTAAAATCAAGTTCTTACAATCGGACGTAACCTTTCCCGTGCTTCGAACATAAGAACCCGCAGAATGCTACTAGATAAGAAAGTGCTAATGATGCAGGATAAATAATAGAAGAGCCAGTGCAAGCAAATGCGGCCAATTCGCACGAGATTCAAATAGCTGGGAATTGAATCCGATGAAAGTCCTAAGTGCAAGACCGTACTTGCCACTTGATAAAACAAAATTCTTGAAATGGATAACCGGGTACCTATTCATATATAATTAGGTACGAACAATTTTCGCTGGAGATGATTGAAGAAACAGTATACTGAGGCAAACAGCAGTTTGTTGCTTTCAAAACATGAAGGTATATTTAAATCACAATAAAATCGCATATTATACTCACGGATGATCATCAATAACTTTCTTCCGTTACGTAAAATTAATAATTGCAGTTACAAAATTACAATAAAATTTCGGTTCAAGAAACATGGCTCACGAAAGGAAAGTGAACGCTTGAAATATAGCAATTGTGATGCTTAAATATAAATTCGAAGCTACTTCTTAGACAAGAGAAAGTAACACTAGCAAGAATCTATTCCATTCGACGGACAAGAATTCCTGTGAGGAAAAAAGAAAACAAACACAGCCAACTAATTTAACAAGAACCAACAATGACACAGCTGCCTAACTGAACGCACCTTATGTCACAATATTGCACTAACACGGACATAAACATTAAGCTAAGGTACATGGACGCCACAATACTGGTCTGGACTAAACGTCTACGCGCAAGTCTCCTAGAGCTGAAGAGCATTTACACTTATAACAAGTCAGTATACAAAGTTCGTAGACAGGGAGCCTGCACACATAAAACTTAAACCAACGCTAACAGCATCTAGAGTATATTCAAGATTAAACGGAAGTCAGAGTAGCTAGTTCAGTTTTTAAAGCTGCCATAATTTAGAGAACTATGTAGAGAGATCATAATTTAGAGAACTTTCAACATAAATTTCTCGAACTATGCAAACAACATATCTACAGAGAAATTATAGAGTCCAGAGCTTATTCAATGCGCAACAGATTTAAGCAACCCTAACGCTTAATGGAATAAATGCCGTAGTCACTAAAAAAACAATAATAAAAAACTTATATAAATGAACTGAAAAAGCTTGCTTAACAAGAAGCATCCAAGTTTTCAAAAAAGGATTCAAAGTTTTAGCACTCGACTGAGACATCGTTCAAAACATTTGTGAAAGGTCACAGTGATTCACTGAATTGCTTCGGTAACAAGAATATCGTCGGCAAGGAAAGAATGTAGCTGAACTATTCCATAAAAAAAAATTAACTGTGTTGACTTCTAAGCATAGAGCCTAATTTTAAGAAAAAATTGCGCCAATTGACGCTAAAAACAGGCAGATATAAATAGAGAAAGAATAAAAAAATGGACTTTCTTACAGACGAGACTTGCACTGGCATAGTTAATGCATAGACAATTAAATACCTAATTTGTGTTTAAATTGCGGTGAACTTAGCTATAAGCAACTGTTTAAACATCTTATTAAATATTAGTGCACACTACAACGATGTTTAATACTTCTCAATAAACATGAAAATAATACCTCTGTAAATCACTATGTATCTCCTACAATACTGCGTGGTCATGCATCATGAAAATATGGTTGATATATTCGTTTAGGGCACTAACGAATATAAGTGACTAGAAACATAGCACAATCATTGTGATTGAAATGGCACGAACCATTCGGACGATCATTTTACAAGGACATTAACGTGTTAGTGCCGAATGCCATTCTGTGCCTTACTCGTTGACCAATATACAGCTCCTTAACCTAAGGTAGAATAAGATATTATAGATAATTTTTCTAAGAGAATTGATCCTTACTGATGATACAAGGGCTTCAACATATTTTCTTTTTCCAAAAATAATCCGTACAAAAATTACGTTTTAGACGTAAAGCTTGGCATGACAGAAAAATTATTTAATACCGTTGAAGCCACTAAACGAAGGGTTGCTTTACTATGCGCTATGCTGCCAGTTGGAGCGGTTGGTGCAAGCCTCAAGCAAGGCTTCTAACGTTGAGTTAGCCTCTTCTACTTCGCGCGTGCCTTCAGCAAGTTGCCTTTCTGCTGCACAAGAGTCAATGAGCTCTTGCTTGACGAGAGAGTTTGACGCTGGCAGTAATTGCCCAGAGGCAGAAGTGCCATCGCCACCGAAACCGACGAAATTACTTCCGTTGCCGAAAAAAACAGGACCGAATCCAGCAGCTTGGGTAAAGCTTGCTTGTTGCTGACTGCAGTTCATAAGTTGGTTTGAACCGAGGTCGCCGCTAGTTGATCCGTACACACCGCCGTCCGACTCGCTGAAAGACGATCCCGAACCAAACATTGGACCTATTAAAGACGATGGTGAAGGTACGTCTCTATTCGTATCTTCACTGCCGGGCTCATGAGATATGCCAAAGCCAGCAGCATTAGTGGCGCCTCCAACTAAGCACGAGGCCGAGCTATTGGAACTCCCACCGAGGCCGTGAATGGGCGTGCAGTCGCTTGAGACACTTGCGGCGACGTTATCGCAGCTGTCGCTCCCTGTAGAGCTATCAAAAAATTTGGACTGAAAATTGTGAAAAGCTGCATTCTGTGCATCGGCTGGTAATTTGATTCCTGCGGATGACATGCCTCGACATAAGAGATTTGTACCCGAGTTTCCAAAAGTGCCAAAATTATTGTTGCTATTGTTGGTGTTTCCGAAGAATATGGACGAATTGGTATTGAAATTGGGCGGTAGTCTGTTATGATTAATAGTATTGCTATTATTTAATTGATGCGAGGAGAGTGGCTGAGAAAGTCCACCTATAATATTGTTACCAGATGACGCATCTTTTGATCTACGACCTCTGAAAGTATTGTGGACTTTGTACCCCAATCTCCTGTAGTATACCCAGAGCGTCCTCCCATTAACGCCGAACGTGCGGCCTGCTTGCGTGAAGCCCATTTTGCCAGCGCGTACGGCTTCGATAGCCATTAGCATGTTGGGGCTCATACACCGAAACTGCTGGTGCCACGAGTGAGGCGACAGTAGAAACGAGGGAGCGTGAGGTCCCAAAGGTGCGAGTAACGAAGGTAATGAGATGTTGTTCAGGGGCCCGTTGGGAGAGACGGGGGTGTTATTGCCGCTATTGGCAGGGGAGCATCCGTTAGTCGAGTTGTGTGAAGTTAGTGGGAAACAAGAAGTCATGGCTGCAGTGTGATCAGGCACTCGAGGACGTTTAAAGCCAGCACCTGCAGAACTGTTGGGGCACAATGGTGCTGGAGTTACCGTAGTATTATTGTTGTTAAGCATCATCATCATGGCAGCTGTGTGGTTAAGATCTGCAGTAGTAGACGCCTCTTCAATACACTGCATTTTGGAGCTGTTTAGCAGGTTAGAAAGCAACTCTTTTGACTCTAGAGAGCTCGAAGATCCTGCATTGATTCGCGGGCTTTTACAAACATTTTCAACATCGAAATTGAATTCTTTGGTCTCCATAGGGTCGTCAGTATCTTCAACTTTGCACACAGGATGCTGACTGAGTCTGCTCTTGATTTCTAATTTGGTTTTAGCTTCCGAAAGCTTCACACTACAACCTTGATTTGTCGAAATATTAACAATCGTCAACGAGTTAGAAGTGCTCGCTAATTTTTTCAGAGCTTCTGCAATCAAACTGCTGGTTTTCGATTCAGATGTCGTTGGTGTGATGTTGATGACTTGGTTCGTATCATTAAGCATATTTTTAGAGCGTTCATACGCATCCGCGTTACAGCTAGGTTTCAATTTCTCACTATTTTCTCTTCGTTGGAATTCAGCAACCTTCGAAGGCGTCGCTGCACGAGTGGAATGGCGGCTCTGACTTGCAGGAGCTTTAGTGTCCGAACTGAAAGATTTACCGTCAACATCAGAGTTGATAACAGTATTTTCGAAGCTGGCTGCCGATGTTGAACACGTATTAGGTCCATCGTTGCCATCAACTGATGCGGCATTTGCAACATGGTCTCGTAGATCATTTTGATTTACATCAGCAATATTTTTACCTTGAATTGTACTCTCACAAGAATTGGAAAAAATTTCCGAGTCAGTTTCATTCACAGTTATTTGTTTATCAGAAGAAACTAACGAGTTTCCATCAGCTTCGCTTGCAAGAGGTACTCCATTTACCAAATTCTCGCGACTCTGAGATAAACTTTGTTTATAATTATCTACAGAGGTATTTTTGTGACACAAAGTGGGCTTGACAGCTTCATCAGAAGTAGAAAAAAGTTCAGTGGTTGCAGAAGTTCTTCGGAGAGACACAGAGGATGAATCATCGACACGTATCATCCCAGAAGCGCCTGTGATGCCTGATGTAGAAGATGAAGAAGGAGGAGAAGTCGCAACAAACGTGGATGAAGTGAAGTGACAAGTGGTGGAGGTGATGGAAGGGGATGCTGGTGCCAGGGTGAAGGACCTGCACTCATCCACTCCGCCTGTGAGGGTGAGAAAAGAGTGAAGTGAGGCCTCACCCGAGCACCAACATCCCTGCCTTCAGACTCTCCGCATGCGTGATATGTTTTAACGTCACGGCAAGTGGTAATATTAAGCTAACAATCTGAAGAAATTAGATGTAATATGGAGCTTTTTATCAAAGGCAACCATTTTAGTTATAGGCAATGAAAATGGTCAAGTGACGTCTGCTTGGAGCAAGAAGTTCACGTAGTACTTTGAAAGACAACATATCGATTCACACAAACATTGGTTGTGTATTATAAACGTCTTCAGCAAGGAAAAATTATGAATGTAAGGGTACAGTGTCCACAAAATTTTACTTGACAATAATTTGCACGCGGATTGGCCTTCAAAGATTCAGAAACGAATTGCATCGGTGTCAAAAGACTGGATAATGGACAAAATTATTGTAAAAATCTCGGTAATGGATGACATTGGTGACAACAACTCAGAAATGAACAAGATAAGCGTGAAAAAGATTCATATTAGATGCAGCTACATAATCAAACGTCATCTGGCGGGAATGACGATGTAATAGGGTCGACGTTTCGCACGAGAAAATAAAAGTCTAGTAAATTGGTGAACGTCATCCCGCTCTCAGACGAGAAATACTACGCCCCATGCAACTCAGAGTAACATGCTTAGTCACTATTCCACACTACATCATGCTCTACTCACCACACGGAATAAATAACGAATTCGAAATAAAAGAATCAAAGTTCGTCAACAGGGAAAAGCATAATATTTAGACTATAAACTTCGAAAACAATTATTGAATTCGAGTCAGCTTCGATCGAAACATAATTAAAGCTGATACTTGAGTCATTCACAAAGTGATACAATAAAAAACGCAAGGGAACAACGTCAACGCCAGCCAGCGCTATACATTCAGGCTTCACATAGTGGGTGAAATGTTCACTGAACTAGCGAGCCAGCCCATGAAGTAACTAACAAATGTGTTTACTATAAGGAAACAAGTCGCCTACATTCTATTCCCAGTGAAAATTTACAGACGCGGCAGCTTCTGATTTCGACTACCAGAAGCAGGGGCGACTCTAAATTTTGTTAGGGTTACAGCAAAAATTTTCAAAATGAGTTCTGAAGTGCATTTCAGAGACAAGTCAAGCACGGCTGTGTCGATCAAGTCAAATTATATTTTACACTTATTAGTATTTTAAAACAACAGACGAGAGTAAAGCTTGATAATTGCACCAGGTTTTTAATACAGTTCAATAATGTATTAAGAATGTGAAAACATATCTACCAGTATAATTCAAACATTTATATCGCAAGCATCACATGAAAGTATACGAACACCTGTTAAGACTGAAATTAAGTTCTCGGTCACCGTCTACGACGAGTGAATTCGTTAAACTCGTCTCGGACGTATACAGATGTACATTTATACGAGACCATACATGAAGCGTTTCTTTGCCACCATCTAAATATGATAAAAGTTCAAAATTAGTATAGGTAACATAAATAATAAAACCTCACGATAGCAGATCCATCCAACACGAAGCCCATCAAAATACTCAAGTGGAGACTGTTTTCGCAGACGCTTTGAATTCAAACTGATGTGTCGCCATGGAGATTTCAACTACAGCCATGAGTTATCATTCAAGTTTGAAGCGGTCATTGAGAGAATCGATGCTCCAAACATTCATTTTTGCTTGAAAATTCGAGGCCAACATGAACGCATTCATAAGATCAGTCTAAAGGAAAATAATCGCACAATTAATAAGATTCCACCCGCACAGGATCAATCTCATATCATTTGATCAAAAATTGCCATGAACAGACTCAGCTTCAAAATAATACACGTTCTCTTGCACCCAAAGGATAAAACAGAATATGAACGTTGATAGAATTAATAAGATGCATACAACAAGGTAAATAATAAAACAAGAATTGCCAAAGTTTATTATGCACCATAAAAATAAGCAGGAATTACACTGGTGAGTGAGCGACATGTTCTGCATAATAGAATGTGAAGCAGGTCAATGTCTGAACAAAGATACGTGCAAGTGAACAACGCAACCAGCATTGCTAAGCGGAACACAAAATAAGATGAGAACGCAGCGTACAATAACAACCTTATCTTTAGAGCAAATAAATGGCTAAAAAAACAATGCCAATAAAAGTGAACTATCCAGTTCACGTAACAGGAAGACTAATGATATAGGTTATTTTCCTCAAATCAAATGTTTTAACAACTCACACATAAGTCTTATTTTTCGTTTAACTAGCAAATTGTCGCAGAAACTGCACGCCATTTAGGTTCATTTAGTCATAGAAATGAAAATATAATCGAAGAACGGAGAATAATGAAACCCAAATGTATTATTTGGCATAAAAATTGCACACAATATTCAGCTAACCATAATGAATATAAACAATCTCCATAGATAGTTAGAATACGCAAGCAAAATAGAACGAACGAAATCACTAGTGAAGAAAATTTGTTGCATTCATTTTGTCTAATGAAGATCGCTAGATCGCTAGATTCATTTTGTCTAGTCCAAATGAAGATCGCTAGATCGCCGGCAGAAACGGCGCTAGAATAGATCATGTAGTGACTATAAGAAAAATTCATAAACAAGTAATAGAAAACTTGAGATGAGACGGACCTCAAACAACAGATATTTCGTTTCATCAACGCCTCAACGCAGGATTGGAAGAACAAAGAGGTCATGTTAACCAGACCTGAAAGTTTACACTATCGTGTGGAATTATGGTGTGGGCTGGCTTAAGCGACAGGGCACCTGAAAAACAGAATGTCTGGTATTGCTATAAATGGGAAGAATCTCCCCATCGCAACCACCGGCCGTTGTGTGGGAAGGAAGACGCAATATATTAGTTATACGCAGTGCAAACACACCGGGACTGCTAGTCAACACTCTATAAACGAGCCTTCCAACTCTCAAGGCATTACAAGTTCCATTCTTCCATTTTAATCAAACGTCGAAGAGTAATTTCCGGGGTTTAAATTCAATTTGACACGAGAACTACTAGATATCAACACCAAGGGTTTATAAATGCATTTAAATCTAATCGAATTACTGAGCCAACAAATTTATTTCATTGAGACTAGGCAATGAATAAATATAGAACTAGAACATAAGTCAGGAATTTTGAAAAATTAAAACAAATCGTTTAATAATTAAATCAATCAATCAATACCTGCAACAGAACTTTTGTAAAAAAAACATGCATTGTATTCACGAAGACTGGCGAGACGCTAGCAGTGGGTTGCTGTGAGGCTCGAGGCAACTCATCTGTACTAGTGTGATACGGGAATAATTGCTTATTTTTGTCTTCTTGCTCAATTGAAATAAACTCGAGTGACTGAGCTGAGGCACCCGTGATACTAAGATTGTTTCACACTCTGAATGACATACTCGCTACAGGCCAATCCATAAACTATAATATAAAAATAAAGGAAAGTAACAAATACCCCTACAGGCCAATCCATAAACTATAATATAAAAATAAAGGAAAGTAACAAATACCCAATTAAATACCCAGTTTAAATGCAGGAAATATGCGTTGAGATGAAACACGAAGCGTTCATGTCTGCTATTGATGACTTTCAATGCCAATGTATTGGAATTTCGTGGTCCCTCACAACTGTTACATTTGTAATTAAAGTAATTACCGTTACCTCATTTTCAACGAAGTTTATCAGGTTATTATATGTTCCCGTATGAAATGTGTATTTCGTTGAAAGAAGCATATAGCGAAATCAACAATTCAATGTTACGGTTGTGATCTTCAATGAAAATGCCAATAGTTCAAGGAGAACCAAAATTTTGCATGCGACAAAAAATCGGCGTCAGAAAAAATATTGCTAAAAGAATTTTAGTGTTCGAATTGGTACCACAATCACTCGTATCTTCGGTTAAAAATAACTAATTCAATGCGCGATTGACAGCATAGTTTTCAATTTACAGAAAAATACTAAGTACGTTGAATCTAACTAGCCAATTATATACTAAACTTTGGGATCATTTACGAAGATCACTTGGAATCATAAACAAGATTGAAAACCTAATAAATTTAATCGATACTATAGTCTACAACATGCTAAAAACAAGCTAAAATCTAAATCGGAACTGAAGAAGGCACCAAATGAAGCTAGCACAAAGCAAGAAATGTTGAGTAAATCTCACTTAACTCTATGTCTTTTACCAATTATGGCTCCAGTTATGAGTAAACTGAATGATAACTGAATTATCTCATGATAATGCTGAACTTCTTAGAACTAAGGACACTAAATACCAACGAAATACAACTTGGTAGAAAGGATTCAGTTGCTGTTCAACCAAATTCAACTCTAGCGCACTAATCAGGTAACAAATTTGCGCCTAAAACTAGTGTGTAATTTTTTTCTGTTATCCATACATAGTCCACGAGATTTTAATTAAGTAAGCCTAATAAGGAACCAAGGGCAATTTTGGCTAGCAAGAACCCACGCGGATATCAATAACTTGCCAATCTAAGAACATCATTCCAACATTCACCTATCTGCTCAACTAGAATTATCAGACACAAAATCTCACCTCATTTATAACTTATATATTTGGAGAATGCATATCTGGCATATCTTGAAATCTCGACAAAAAACAATACATTCAAGAAACACATGCGAATGCGAATTGGGGCGGATTTCAAATTTCGGCTTCAAATGATCGGTAGAAAGTAAGTGTCGAAAGATCACAAGCCGAATAAAAAATAAATTATTGCCACTAAAATATGATCGTACATACATAACTTTGATGAACGTTAAATCAATTTCTAATTTTGTTAAACACTTTTTAATGCGATCATTTCAACTCTCATTCCCTAATTTTAAACGGTTCATGCCGTTGTTAAAGAACCATAAATGCGGCAGTGACTTGATGTCGAGCAATTTCATTTTATTCCCTCGAATTCTATATTTGGCCAGATTCTTCTAGGATTTATTACATATTTAAAAATACGATATTTATTAAGCAATGAATGCACTGTTAGACGCCTCTCACAAAGTTATTAACAAAGTCCGTATTTTTTTTCTTGCTTTGTACGGTCAAATCAACGGGAAACAAAAATTTTTCTGTCCAGTTAGGACATAACATGCTAATCACCCATAAAACCGTCTATTGTTACTACCTACCCAGCAACAGCAACTTTGAAGTCATGGTTTGCGGTATTGGTCCCATCAACATAATCAGGCTACTTAGCTAAACATGAGGAAATTAATCCAAGACGGAAAGGCAAAACAAAACAAAAACATATCTAACGGTAAAATAACCGCGTCGTCGAAATTAATGATTTTGTATGCGCTATAGAAGTGTTAGTAGCAGAATGTCATCAAGGTATTGGGTTGTACAATTAAGAAGACTTAGTAGCCTGCAGCAAGGTTAATACCTCCTTCCTTATTTCACTACCAAAATACACAACAGAAAATGCAACAAGCAATTTACTGACAGAAGCCATAAAAAGAAGCGAACACAACATGTCGGTTAACGCAAGAAGAGCGAGCAGACGAGTCCAGCACTCAAACTATGAGCTCAAGTGGTGAGAAGGAAGCTCCACCTATGATTAAGAACTAAATGGTTGTGTTATAGCACCCGAATAACGCTACCCTATACGGTGTCTCGAGTAGACTTACGGAGTTTGAGCATTTGTTATAAGCTGACTTGAGAGACGTAGCACCATAGAACTCAAATACAAATAGGTGTTGTAAATAATTACAATAAGTATAACAATATTTCAACTACAACAAAAACTAATAATCTCTTGAACTAACTACAATAAATAACGGTAATCTCAACCAACTGTGACTCGTACTCGCAAAATCTCCTATTGGGTAACGTTTGAACTGAGAGATAAAGCCAAGTACAAACTTTTCTACGTAAGTAACCTATTGAGAAGGCTGTTCAAAGCCGAATTTGGTGTCCAAGCAGTGATGCCACTGTTAGGTTCTTCATGAACTATACAAACAAGGCAACCGCTGAAAAACATAAGAAAAAAGTTCCTGGTGAGGATGAGATTCCCTAGAACCTGAAAATGTGAGCAAAGTACAGGTCACTTATAAATGTCTTCCTAAAGTAGACTTAAGAAATTCGGCGGCACACGGTACAAGCGACTTATGTAAAAAGTTTGAATACATAACTGTAAGGTAACAAAACATTCGTGTCATTCGATTACAAGTACTAGAGTAGATTAAGCATCTGGTAAGGATGTGTTGGAATCATTTCGATAGAGAATACAAAGATTCCAGATTCATGATCTGGAAAGGTTTGGAAGTTGCACAAACCAAGCTAAGGAAAACTAGTAGTCCTTCTAAGCCAAGATTTAAAGATGATGGCCTGCGCTTTTAACGAAGCGCTTTATTTCCAAAATAACTCATTGAAGCCTCAAACCAAGTCCATTCTTTTTCCTTCAAAAAAATTAAACAGGTATACTTTAAACTTAAATAACGACGGCTACGGGACTACGATTCACTCAAACTTAGAACACAGCCGTATGTTGTTTCACGATGAGTTAACACAAATGAATTTCTAAGTTTCCGATAATACCAAAAAAAGTCTTCTATGAAGAATAGGGGAGATGCAATGATGCCTTAAACATCGCCCCACTTCCATGACTAAAGGATTTAAACATGCCAATATCCTAGATTGTATCGTGGGTCAAAGCAACAATGATGTCCGAGTTGAATGAATTTTTCCGTCAATACCTGAACTTATCAATATCATCGAATCAATGTCGACGACCTTGGCTTCGGAGACACCTCCGATCAACAACTTTCTTTCTAATTTATTTCAGCGGGAAAGCCAATTCACTGATTTATGGAAACTCTGAACTTCCCTATTACAAATTAAAGTTAGGCAAGTTCAATAATATTAATCAATGATGTGATAACGATTACATGAAAATTAGCGCCTTATACATCATATAAATAAATTTATTCACAGCGTGTTAATAATATTTCTTCTTTCCATCAGATGGTATCAACAAGAACCGTACTTTGATTATGAGAAGTCGTACCTCATTGCTATTGGTCAGTAACACACAAGATCAATTTATTTCAACGAGATGTGTAGAACGCATACGACACTTCAAGCCTCCACTTGATCCTCTCACGGAGCAAAAGACTGTTCGATCTACCACCAATCACAGCCCAATGTATAGCTTACGCAAGGTACTGCTTAAACTTCCTTATCCACCGATTACGAGTACATCACAAGAGAAAATTATCACAAATTTGGTGCATTTTAACTGAATATTTCATGAGTCGTGAAAAGTGCTACCTTCCCTCAAATAACATCAAACAATTTTCCGTGACTTGGCAAAGCTCATCTATTAAAGTCACGTATATAAAACTAGTGTTCTCGTAGAACACGGAATAATGTACATACAATTCATGGAAGAAATGGACAAGGTTTAATTTAAATTTTGAGCAACAATGCAAATATAACGGAATCGATCGGGTTTTACCTACTTGGAGTAAACGGACGAGCTGCTTTGCAATTCTCGACGAAATTGCACGAACAATAAGTATATGTAAACATGAAGTATATGTGAAGCAAGAAGATTGGCGTGTTCATGAGTACGCTATTGATAAGGCAGTCTAGTTAACATAACGGTTACATAACAAAGGTCAGGGTAAAAAAGATGGTGTGGTGGTGGCGTTGGAAGGTGAAGGAATGGCTACAGATCTTTGGGTATCTTGCATGTTGAGTTTCTTATAGTACCGCCAGAGAGTTGTGACAGAGACACAGTGAAGCTTGGCAGCAGAGGAGAAGCTCTCTCTTTTGGTGGCGACAGCCTGCAAAGCCTGAACCATTTGTGGGGAGACTTCTTTGCCTAGCGCTGTCACCAAAGATACCTGATCTAGACCCGTCAGCCACTGGGGTGTCGGGTTGTTACCGCCACCACCGCCGCTCATCCTGTTACCCGCTCTACCTCCGACAACGCCCGAGCCGATCCAATTTGTACCCGAGCCTGCCGACGAGCTGTTCTCGCGGCTACTGCCCGGCCACGTGGCAAGGCTAGAGTGTATGAGTTTAGGTGGGGTAGTGGCTGCCGGTGGTGGATGTAAAAAACCAGCACGAGCGTTATGCAGTGAGGAGTGGTGGTGTTGCTGTTGTTGTTGCTGCTGCTGCTCCTGGTGATGTCTAGCAAGAACAGGCAAAACACTCGCCCACCACGGCGTCAGTGGATGAGTCCATTCAGCGCCTCCTGTGACAGATAGCACCAGCCCTTAGCACCCGCTTCCAGACAGCGCCACCGACTATCAGTGGTGTCTCACCTAAATCAAAACCCGTACGAGGTCTCGAGTAATGCATCATTTCATTTGGACTTTCCGTCACGAAATACTTTGCCTCTAGCTGATTACAGCATGGTTTCTATGAGTCAGGACACAGGAGCAGGACTTATGGCACTCGAATTTAAGTGTGAGTAGTTTTGAACTTTGTTTATTAAAATGATTATTAACAAGAGCCGTATGATATACTCCATGAAAAGCAATTAAGTAAGACAGGAGCAGCAGCAGGCACATAATAGAGAAGGAGGAAGGAGATGATGAGAATGAGGTGCTCGCATGAAATTATCCATTATTGCGTGTGTGTGTTGATGGCAGGCACAATAAAGGGAGAGGAGCCGCAGCAGCAACACCGTGTTGTTATTGTTATGCAGCAGGCAATGTCAAGCGGATCATTATCATACAAACGTGGTGCTCATCCCAAGCCTCTATCCAATCCATTGCTTCGAGTTTGTACAACTTTTTATTAACACTTGTTTCGGAAGAACCAAAGAGAACAGACAGGGCAGGATAAAGAATTTCACACGTCACCGAATCTTATCATTAAGTAACCAAATGTTCAAACGACTCCCAAGAAACGTGTAGACATAATTTGTGGTGCGGTGGGCAGGCACATACACAGATGAAGATTGCAGAACGCCAGTCTTCTCAACCGTTCTCGACGCCTCGTCTTCCAAGCATTATCTTCCATTGTACCATTGCAACAGGATAATGAGGCACATTTCCAGGTCCAGTCTTCAATTTCAAACTTCGATGGTGATTGAGATGTAGTAACTCACTCAATGTACATTCGTTTCAATAGGTACTCGATATGTTGCGAGGACGTAACTTTTCGAACACACTCCATTTTAAAAAAATCTATTTTGATTGCTCTAATTAATGGGCTTTTCAATAGGATAAAAGTAACAGATCAAAGCACATTTTCAGCACTTGTGCTAGAAAATTATACACATTACCTCCGACTAAACATTTCTCCGCAGAAATAACTGAATGTGACATGATCGATCACTGATCGTCGATCGCCAGTGTTACATGTTCAGAAACAATTTCACCAATTGAAACCGATTAAAAGGGGAAATCTAACACCATTAATTCCAAACGGGGATATTTGTTCGAAACGTCAACGCATTTTGTGGTGGTATATTGTATTATATTCCGTTTCTGTGACCTAAAACTTAATTCAAGCGATAGATGGATGTTAAGACCCAGCCAATTAGGGGAAGATAATAGAAGATAAAGAGTACACCAGCTGTTATTGAGTATGTTATATCGTGTGCTATCTCCGTGGTATTCATACAAAGATTTGGTACACAATGCATTGTCCATACAGGAAAGTAAGGCATCATTGATACAGTCTGGTGCCACTACCCGAGAATGTCCAAAGCGTTTCTATGCTCCTTAAAAATATTCCTAAACATTCTTTCGCTTAACAAAATTACAAGACCCGAGGTGCATTCCTCCTTGAACTGCGATTTGAATAAAAAAATCGAATTGACTAGAACAGAAATAATGAAATACAAAATTCAGCATATATGCATTATAATTGGAATTTTGCTGTTCATTAAATAGCACAAGAGGCACAACCGATCGGTGAAATATTTGTGCAGAAGCAAAGCAGGGATAATAGCCGGCATTCGCCCAAGACAAATTCTCAAGCTTTGTAAACTACGACCATCAATAAGAGACAAGAAGGTTCAACTTAGCTTATCATGCCCTAGCAGTCCGTCATCACTTATTATCAATGCGTAGAAAGTAACCGCGTTAGAAGCAATTAAATATTAAGCAATGCTAAGCTAATCATTCACTGTTAACTCAGTTAATTTATGCCAGCACAAAATGCAGAACTATTCCAGAGAAGAATGCAGTTGGAGCAATGGTAAATTGGCTGTATTGATTTCCAGAGCTGCTTTGAAACCATGTTTCAACCCGTATAATATATTATTAATGATATCGGAGCAGTAAGATGACTTACCTAAATGTAATACAATAAAATAAAATCCCGAAACAATATTTATTTCATAGTAGTGTATATCGCGACAAATAAAACTGGAAATTTACACTTGAAAATGTAACTATAAACTCAACGAGCCGATATCAGCTAACTGAGTGTGGAACTATCAAGCGATAAGAAATAAAAAATTTCAGTCGAAGATAGAAAGACTGATGCGCAACTGATGCCGATTGAATGAGGAACTATCAAGCGATAAGAAAGTTCAGTCGATGGATAGAGTGAGGAACTATCAAACGATAAGAAAGTTCAGTCGATGGATAGAGTGAGGAACTATCAAGCGATAAGAAAGTTCAGTCGATGGATAGAGTGAGGAACTATCAAGCGATAAGAAAGTTCAGTCGATGGATAGAGTGAGGAACTATCAAGCGATAAGAAAGTTCAGTCATTGGATAGAGTGAGGAACTATCAAGCGAAAAGAAGGTTCAGTCAATAGATAGAGTGAGGAACTATCAAGCGAAAAGAAGGTTCAGTCAATAGATAAAGAGATTTATGTGCCACAACTCAAGTTGATCTTCGGAGGAAATGACGCGGACGCAAGCGCAAAAATTCACAACTCTCAAACATGTCGCCAAGTAAAAACATATTATTTATTTGTGCCAATCAACAAAAAGAAATCTCATTCACAATAAATCGAATGATTATCCTTAGATCATTAAAGCCTCAAAAACTAAAGAATGAACGGTTTATGACAGCAGAATGCGACACTGACGAATAATCGCCGTGAGTTACACTTAACAGGTCAATATAAATCACGTAAACATGTCACCTAGGAAATAATGTAGAGTGATGACACTGAACTGTACAAAATGATGAGTGATGGTAGGGATTTAACAAGTGCAAAATGCATCATGCAGAGCATGCAGGCCGTGTTTTTGTGCGAGAGGTTAAATGAACCAAAGATTTTTGGGGCAGGGGAGAGGTAAATTTGAAATTTAATTATTTTGACGCCATAATTTAAATTTGATATGGAGATTACTCTGCAATTAATTAAAATTAATTTGGCATAATTTGATATTTGATGAGATTGCAAAGCTCAATCCATCATTGAATTATAGGAAACGCATTCCTAGCCATATCATGAACGTTGTTTGCTGCAACGTTATTATGGCGTCAGAATATTAGTCCCAGAGGCTCAAACCAAAAACCTGTTATGTCCAAGTGAGCGGATAGATAAGATGAAAACAGGAAACCTACACTTCTTTACCGATCTTAAGGTCGAGTTCTTCTATTTCCGCCAGTTCCTGAATACAACGTGCAGCAAAATCATAACATTTCTCGAACATTGACGTGTTTTAAATTCATTCACTGCAAAACGAGCAAGTGTTTCTCAAGAAGTTGGATGTCGTGTGTAATCGGAAAATAATAATAACAATTTCAATGAGAAGAAGCGGCATGAATTTGTTACTGACAACCTAAAACTTGGAGGAACGAAATTTGAAGAACTCATTCCGTGTACCAGTAATGCGTTCAGAGAACAGACCTTAAAAGTTAGAAAAAGCAAACATCGCGTAAATAAAGAAAACGTCCATACTGAATAAGCTTGTTTTTATAATGGTAGGTCAAAGGATAGATTGGCACAGTGGCCCACTGAATCCCGGTACGTAAGATAGCCAGTAAGCTCTATCTAACTAAATAGAAAATAAAAAATTTACATTATATATAAAAAAACGACCACATCTAAATCACAAACAAGTAACTATGCTGCGATAAAGCAAATAGATGCCGCTACTTTTGAACAATAATAGAGAACATTAATAATGGTGGTAATTGAACATGATCAATAGAAGTGATTGGCTTACCTTGTTGCTGGCTGAGGGCTGCTGAAGTGTCAGGGGGTGTGAGTGCAGGAACAGAGTCACCAGGGGCCAGAGAGACGTTCGAGAGGCTCGGTGTGACGGAGGGAGAAGCAGAGCGTGGAGAAGAGTTCCCTCCAGTGCCCCCCACTCCCTCATTCTTGTCGGGAGGCGAGTCTCGGTTATTTGCACCCTCACCTTCCCCAGCCGCGCCACTCTAGGCAAGTTAAATAAGCAATATTTCAAGTGAGAAACTCACACCGAAGCCTAAATGATGGCGTAGAAAATATATAAATAATAAGCTGTCATGAGCTAACCAGAATCATGTTTTAAAAAATTCGATGATTACAAGACAGAAAAGCCTACCCCGAGGGTGGGCAGGCAGCGCGGTCTACTAACCAGTGACGCGTCGGAGGTGAGAGGCGTCGAGCGGCGGCCGTGGCCGTTGCCGCTCACAGGCTCCTCCTTCACACGCACGCCTTCCCCTTCTCCTGCCAGCCCTGCAGCGGTCAGTACATTTGAATGCAGTACATAGAATTTGATTACGTACAGGTCGTGGCGATTGAATACATTACATAACATTTGGAAGACATAACATAACATATGAATGCAGGACATATCATTTTAAGTACATAGCATTTGATTTAAGTTGAATACATTTGATTTAAGTTGAATAATACCTACAGGTCGTTGCGATTGAATACATTAAATATCATTTTAATACAGGATATAATATTTGAATCAGGTTATACTTTGCTAATAAAGATATTCAAAAAGTATAAAAGAAAATTTCGATTCAGAACTTGAAATAAAAGAGGAATTATTAAATCTATACAGCTCGCATAGAAGCAGAATGCATCTAATATGGCGGGGTCTGGCCTAGCAACACTCACCTAGTTGGCGGGGTCTGTTCACCCTAGCAACACTCACCTAGTTGGCGGGGTCTGTTCACCCTAGCAACACTCACCTAGTATGGCGTGGTCTGGCCTAGCAACACTCACCTAGTATGGCGGGGTCTGGCCTAGTAACACTCACCTAGTATGGCGTCTGTCTCTTATACACATCTAGATGTGTATAAGAGACAGGGATAGAGTGAGGAACTATCAAGCGATAAGAAAGTTCAGTCGATGGATAGAGTGAGGAACTATCAAACGATAAGAAAGTTCAGTCGATGGATAGAGTGAGGAACTATCAAGCNACGTTATATTTACTGCTGCTGTAAAAATTGCTACGTTACATTCACTGCTGCTGTAAAAACTGCAACGTTACATTCCCCGCTGCTGTAAAAACTGCTACGTTACATTCACTGCTGCTGTAAAAACTGCTACCGGTACGTTACATTTACTGCTGCTGTAAAAACTCCTACGTTACATTCACTGCTGCTGTAAAAATTGCTACGTTACATTCACTGCTGCTGTAAAAACTGCTACGTTACATTCACTGCTGACGCACAAACTGCTACGTTACATTCACTGCTGCTGCACAAACTGCTACGTTACATTCACTACTGCTGCACAAACTGCTACGTTACATTCACTGCTGCTGCACAAACTGCTACGTTACATTCACTACTGCTGCACAAACTGCTTCGTTACATTCACTGCTGCTGTAAAAACTGCTACGTTACATTCCCTGCTGCTGTAAAAACTGCTTCGTTACATTCCCTGCTGCTGCACAAACTGCTACGTTACATTCACTGCTGCTGTAAAAACTGCAGCATTACATTCACTGCTGCTGTGAAAACTGCTTCGTTACATTCCCTGCTGCTGTAAAAACTGCTACGTTACATTCACTGCTGCTGTAAAAACTGCTTCGTTACATTCACTGCTGCTGTGAAAACTGCTTCGTTACATTCCCTGCTGCTGTAAAAACTGCTACGTTACATTCACTGCTGCTGTAAAAACTGCAGCGTTACATTCACTGCTGCTGTAAAAACTGCAGCGTTACATTCACTGCTGCTGTGAAAACTGCTTCGTTACATTCACTGCTGCTGTACAACCTGCTACGTTACCATCACCATCACTTGTTACTGGTATTCTAGTTCATGTAGCAACAAGGTGTCACTGCAATACACTTTCATGCACGAAACAAGTCAGGATTACTGTAACCGACACATACGGCACGTAGAAGCCTCATTTATAGGACACCGATAGAACATGATCGAATCATGAGCTGGAAATATATCTATATATATTTTTGTCATCAATATCTAGTGGCTAAATGCAGTGTGGAAAACACGGCAGAGACCTGAATGAATGGTGAATTAAGCGTTGTAGTTATTCGTCTACCTGAGCTATCGCCACTGTAACACAATGTAAACGTTCAGTTGATTATTACCAAATAACTTGTACGGAAATTTCTGCAGAGCAAGCAGCATTAATACTCCGCTTAACATCAATAGTGAAAATCATGAAGTAGGTCAAAATTCGCAAGCACATCAAAGTAAAATTTCTGTCTGGGTAGTCACTCACCTGGGAACCAAGCCTCGGCTTTGCAGCACTGTTGCTCGTCTGCTGTAGGGGTTGCTGCAGCTGCAGGGGCTGTTGTGGTTGATAGTCTTCATATGAGCGCGGGTTCTCGGCCAGACCTTTGATTCGCAAAGATTCTGCCGTCTGCAAACAATATTCACGTTACAAGTTTATTCCGTGGATCAACAGCAAGCGAAATGATCAACAGAAAACATACAATGTCATGTATATTGTACAATCTGTTTTTAATATGAAAATAACGCAGTTTTCAACTAGCTCTACGACCAGGTTAAGAAATTGACTGTACGTTTAGCCAATCAAAGCAAAAATGGAAAAACACACAATATGATTATGGGAATATGAAGGGTAACGAACGTTTTACAGCTTGAACAGCCAATGATCGCGACCGAGCTCGCTGTTAATATATACGGTACTTACAAGACCATGCTTGCAAGCGCGCGTGATGCCTCACCTTCAGCACGTTAGGAAGGCGCTCCTGTGCGACGTTCACTTCGCCCTGGTATATGAACTCCACGACGGTTTTGAGGTCCGCGATGTGGAAGTCCTTCAGGATTACTATCGGGTGCTGGCATGGGTTGACCGCAAACAGCTCCTGTATAAAAACAATACAATTAGGAGATATATAAATATGATGAAGAACAATAAGAAGACTGTGCCACATCATAATTATATTATAGATGAAACAATGAAAAACTAAATGAATACGAGTAGAAAAACATAAGAATATGAAGGAGGCTCTGTGTTTTTAACAGTATCGAACGTAAAAGCCTCGATAACCAAATCCAAAATCGTTTCACCAAGCTAACTTTCCATCCTCTAATCAACCTTTAAAATAATAAACGGAACGATCCCATGAATGGCACATTTCGAGGCAAAAATCAGTAATAAATGTCTTAAGCATTTTTGCTTTTGAAGCATCGTGTTGACATGAAGGCACGTATATATATATATCTGAAAATGTGCACCCAGATTTTCAAACAACGTGTGCCAAAGTGATTATAGTAATATTTGCAAATAGTAGTCGGTAGATATTTGAAACGAAAATGGATGCAATGTAAGAAACCCGAGACTCGTAGAACATTTCTATTGCCGGTTCATTGAATGATGATAAGAACCGAATAAAATGCATATGCCAACAATTGTACGTGTTTATAAATTATAAAGCATGACTGGAGAAGAGCTGAATAATAACAGACATTGTAGAAGTAGTCACTTGAGGTAACGATCTCCTAACAGCCGTTGTCGGGTCCCACTCCTAATAGCAAGAACGCAGTTAAAGAACTGGTCCAGCAAGCCTATGCAGTTAGGGCACTCAGGCGCTTCACGTGATCATGCTCTTCGATGTCAGAAATTTAGATCAAAACAACCTGGACTATTTCTCTGCGAGGATCAATGGTTACTAGATGAAAAAATCTTGACCGATTTGCAGTTCCACACACGAACTAAAGACATTGGCAGCGATTTGATCCATTCACGAAGACGAATTCACATATTTCAGTGACTTCTCAACAATGCGTATTCGATGATCTGTAATAATCATCAAGATCTATTGAATTTTGAAAAATGTCTGAATACATCATGGTCTGAAAAATATTAAGTAAGGACTAAACTAGCCAGGAATGAATACTGAAACAGAGAGCAATTTGGTATAAAGGTAGTTCATACCCCGCACATCATTCGGTAAATTTTGCCTGTAACCTGATCCTTGAGACGAGCTTACCTTGAAATACAGGGAGCATGCGGAGAGCACGAGTCTGTGTGCGTGTATGAACTGCCCCTCGGCCGCCAACGTGACGTCGACCAGCACCTCGTGGTGGAGAAGCTCTTTGAAGACATTTACTAGGTTCGGCCGGTGGTTGTTCCAACGTAAACAAAATTCTGGAGACATGTTACTTGGTAGCTAGGGCTTCACTAAATGCTAGAATGACGGCAGTGCGGCAGCAGTGCATGCTAGTGAATCTTTTTCACCACGCTGGGCGTTACGAAGACCATCGCTGTGACGTACAGTTCAGAAGTGATGACGAGACAACTTGCGATTGCCGAAATGGTCGCTAGCAAAATAACACTGGGTCGTAATAAATGCACGTCAAGCACCAGTCAAGACTACAACAAATCGCAGTAAAAGAAGTGATGAAGTTGTAATTACGAGCTAAAAGAAGCGATTATTTTTTGTGACCAGAGACAAGTTGATTATAGAATTTGCGTTAAAATTCAGGTTAGATTAAATATAAGAAGAAGCTCGTTTAATTCTGGAGGACGTAGTTAGGAGCTCATCTTGGTTCGGTGCACCTGCAAGAAATGAAAAAAACATTTATTGAATACACAACAAGGAATGAAAAATACAATGTGTCAAGATCAAGCGGCTCCGTGCAGCACGTGATAAATATCCAAATGCCGAGAGTGACACAAGACACTCGAGATAAAAAGTCGAGGTTAATGGAGGGATATGGGAAAATAATTGTTTACGTGGTGATAATGACCATATTCGTGGTGATAATTCGTGATAATGACCATACTCGATACAAGTGAATAGTCATCAGAATCCTAATCCGCCATTTCCAAGAACGCTGAAACTAAACTAGCAAACGAGAATGTACATCGTAACCAAACCATTGGAGTAGCAAGTCCAATATACTTCTTATGGTAGTTTCTTTAGTACAAAAACTACACAGATAAGGCAAGAAAGGGCAACATCCTTTAATTCCTAGCAAACACTTTAATTATATTTTTACACTTCGACAGTGCAATAATAATGAAAAACTATACGTACCAAAAGGAAAATTTGTCCACTAGTTTTCAATACGTATACAGTGTGGCTTATTCTACTCTATCAAAATGACCTCTTCTCACGATCGTTCGGGAAAAACAAATATGCTGGATGAAATATCATTGCTCGGAGACCACTTAGGTTTCGATCTTATGATATTTTACAGAATAAATACTGGAAAATGTTACTTTCTTCTAGTATGTATCGCCATATTTGAAACAAAGATTTTAATGAAAATTCGTAGATAGTGGACCAATCCAAATTGGAATTAGTAACTGCTCAGACAACATGGCGTGCAAACGGGTTCCACAGGAATGCAAGGGCGACGGTCAATTAACACAAATCAGGAGCACAAACGCTGCTCACTCGATACAACAAGCGACTGCAGTCTTGCCGATTACCTAACCGGTGAGAATCATAGGTAGGATGCATGTGCTGGCTACATTTCATGTGCACGGATCCC
Source organism: Hyalella azteca (assembly GCF_000764305.2). Lineage (NCBI taxonomy): Eukaryota > Metazoa > Arthropoda > Malacostraca > Amphipoda > Hyalellidae > Hyalella > Hyalella azteca. Next base: position 87,313 of record NW_025943479.1, on the reverse strand, counting down.
ATAATGGTCAGTCATCGCGGGGAATGTTTTCAAGAAGGAACCTATGCCACGGAAGCGATTACTTACTCGCTAAAAAGTTAATACTTTATACTGAAGTTATGTGTGCCTTGAATTAAAAATCCATCATACATATAAAAGAAGCGAAGAAAGAAGTATATAATAACAGTCCCAAAAATAATGGAGCTTGCTTGTTATGTGTGCGACTGGATATGTCTAACTGGAATAAATGATTTGTACATTTTTCTTCAGCTAATAATGTTTCTTTGAAATATTTGTTCTAGATGCTCTTAGAATAAAAAAGAAATAACATAACATGCACAATTAACATATGGTAACGGAAACACGTTGTCGTATTCATTTATAGTCACGATGAAGCTGTACCAAAAGAACGAATTACTGTAAATTGAATTTCCATTAAAAGAGATCACTACAGTTTGATGGGAGCAATGCAATGTGACTAGCAATAGGCCTAACTCAACTAAAGCAACTAGAGGCCAACGCGCGTGATTAAATACTTTCAACATAAAATGTACAACTGTAGGTTTAGAGTTTTGGTCAACTCTTCAGTCCAATCCGGGCGACGTCTGTTAGAAAAATTATCAAAATGATTGTATTTACCGTATTATTTTTTGGTGATCGTAATTTCATACGACTGATTATGGTAATTTGGAATAAATGGTTGGGATTAAAGGCTTGGACGCCGGTTATTATTTGACACACCGAGAAGGTCGTGTAGATTCTTGTGACCCCCAATTGATTCATATTAAGGTGACGACTAAGCCCAGAAGTGATGGCAATGCAGCTAAAATTGTAATTATTATGGTAAACAGTGTAGCCCAGTTCAATAAACAATATCATCAAAAATTTCCACTGCATTGCCTTCAAAAAAGCGCTAATGGTACTTGAGAAAGTCGAATAAATAACAGCCAAGCGACGCAGGAGAGCGTAACTGGATTACCACGCATCGAAATGAGCATGCGGTGACTACTATAAAATACGTCATCCATGTAGCCACAAGCAACGCGCACACACTACATTGACCCGAAAAATGTGAATATTCAAACTCACAAAGCGGAAATGAAGTGCTGCCACAACCAACAGGCCGCAAAAAACATGACTTCAAGCGCAAAACTCTACGCAGATTCTTTGGAGCGAAAAAAGACAAGTCAAGAATCCCACGAAGCGAAAAACCTTGTCAGTTCAATCTCTGATGGCGGCAGAAACTGTCATAAAAATTACCGGTGATGAACATGTTTATGATCGAAATCTTGCAGTGTGCACCACACAGTTACAGAAATCTGGCGATGGTCCCACACCGTGAAATCCTGTAATGCAAAGCAAGAGAAGAGCTGCGGTACAAGAATTGGCGCTAGGTTCCAATTGAACTGGTAGAGCAAAGACAGTTGAGCGATGAGCGGATGCTGCATGCCGCCCAAAATGACAAAGTAAAGCACGACACGCATGAGTGGTGCGGACACCGAGCATGGACAGGTGCGTCGACTCAACGAGCGTGACACGAGTGTGCATACTTCGGATTTAAGGAGTCATCTCGAAACACAAGCGTGGTCATTAACTCGAAAGCATATCAATGCGGCTCTGGAATGATTATAACATAAAACAAACATATATGTAAAAAAGCAAATGAAATTCGGCAAACTGTCGTTTGCAATGGAAACGTCAGATCGTCATTCATCGTGAAAGACTTGGCATAAAATATTTCATCGCTTTTACCATAGCTCCCACATATTTCACACACAGACCTCAGCCTTCATCAAAGGATAGCGGCGCACTAAAAAGGAATAAAAACATTTTAGCTATTACACAAAAGTTCTTACGGGACTCTAGCCCCTTCGGAGTTTGGATGCATGCCTTTGCAAAGCTAAGACGCAAATAAACGCACATTTACTATGCATACGACCATCTCTGAATTAAATAATGATTCTTCTTTAACACTAAAAGGTGTGTACCAACACTAACCTTACAAATTCAAATGTTCGACCAAATCGTTGAAAAAATATCCGGCACAAAATATGGTTAATCCCACACACGCTGTAACTGAAGCTTTTGATTCAAGAGGAGTGTATATACTCCAGCATTACCCAAAAATTCTGGACCGATTTCCAACATTGTTTTATCTTCACATCTCAACATAGCAAGATTCGTCTCCAAATTCGCCAATGAGCAAGTGTCTTGAGAAATTTTTTGGATTTGAAAAAAGTAACCAACTGATACATACCAGCGACGAAAAAGAGATAAAAGACATCAGTCTTCAAACCATTTATTCTCTACATTCATTGTTCTGTATTTTCGCCCAAGTTTGGAAATGAATCAGTAAGCGATGATTCAGCAAATCACTAAATGCTTCAGAAGACGTAAATATTTGTTACTAAAAACGTAGGTAGGTACCACTTACTTTCCTTGGTTTTGAAAGTAAGAGGTTAAAACATGTCCAAAGAAAAGATAGCATTCTTTGCATTGAATGTTAACTATTTAATTCTTGCCCTTGAAGTTAATTCAAGATAATCCAACCCGTGAGCGCCTATTGAAGTCCAAACAATCATCAATAAAAATAAATATGAAATACGTTCAAACCTATTGCAAGAAATAGAATGTAATATTAATAAATTTGATCTACAGGGGTTGAAACAAATAAGGGAAAGCCATTATGAGTACACAAAGTATATTTTAGCATGTGGTAAGGTCCATTTGTTGCGGCAATTACAGCCTCAATTCTCCGAGACATTGATTCCTACATATTGTCAACAATTTCCAAATAAATTTTAGCCTATTTTCAATTAAACCCTTCATACCCTCTTTCAGTCAGACTCTAGTTTAACCCTCCTTCTGTATTTTCTTAACCCTCTCCAACGTACACTCGGCCAGAGGTCGGAAATAGGGTAAACGATGATTCTTCATTGAAAATCACATTTTCCCACAAGAGGACAAATTTTGGAGTTTTTTTTACACCATTCTAAACGCTTTGAAGCATTTGTTTTTGAGACTAGAGTTTGTATAATTGCAGCTCTTCCATAGAATTCAGATTTTTGCAGCTCCAGACGAACAGTTTTTATGGAAACTGGGTTCTGTAGCTGCCCGTTGAGGTCTGATATCATTTTTACAGCCGTGACCTTCCGATTTTTCCAAACAATTAAAGACCGACGGCTTCTCTCAGACAACTACGATTTTCAGCAAGACCGTTAATTTGCTGAGGACGTTTTTCATTACATTGCAAAAGCAGCAATCACTTTTGAGATAATACTTCTTGAAACATTAATCATTCGAGAAGTTTCTGTCACACTAGCACCTGCCATACGAGCACCAACAATTTGGCCTGATTGAAATTAAGAGATATTTGCCATTTTCATAGGGGTATAGTCACATAATTTATTTTAATAGGTCCAAAACCTTCAAATTTCACTTGGTAACAATAAAAAAATTAGAACGTACAAATATGTTAATTATTCATAGTTTTTAAAATGTTCAAAAGTTATAATCTCAAAATATTAGGTGTTTCTCTGCACCGCTTACTAGCAGATTAGCGTTCACGTCGCGATGCAGCACGACGTGAAAGTCGCACACACCTAATTGAAACGTGCTGCAATAATGAGGAAAAGAAACGTCCAAGAAGTTGTCAGTATGCCGTGAAAGCCACAAATATTTACTGTCACGGATGATGACAATGTAGCAGTAAGAGGCTGACAGCAGGAGGCTAGGTGACCGCATTTGAAGGCAGAGAGAGAAGGTCTGAAGCCACAGTAGCCCGGTAATGTTTCACGGCGGGTGCACCCAAACGCATCTCGCATAGCAACAAACACAGACTCCTTTGGCTGGCTCGCATACATAGAAAACCGCGCACCATGCAACAGCAGGGCTGCTGCAACGCTCAATGTGCGCGCCTGAACGGCGCACTATGCAGAAAGGGTGCTCAAAACGCTGAATTTGCGCAACTAAATGGTGCACCACGCAGCAGGGTTTCTCGGAGCACTCAATATGAACGACTGAACGGCGCAACATGCAGCAGGGCTGCTCGAAACACTAAATGTGTGCGACCGAACGCCGCATCATACGATATGGTACGGAATGCTGGATATGCATGTGCGGTGTCAATGCGCACTAAAAACATATGAATTTAATTTTGAATGGAACGTGCGAGATGTGACCGACACTCGAACTTGTGTGAACATTAAAAGGTCACTAAAAATTCAAGGACGCAATTCGAGAAGTACTTCAGTGACACGTCAATAGAAATTGATGCAAAACACAAGCAACTGCGTTCCTTAAATATTTCTCAGTGCACCTCAAGATTTATCTCCTCCGAGTCACGCATTATAATTTACCACATTTCATGAGCATATTTATTCATATATTCATTTAAGCATATTTTACACAAGAAATTTATAGTCCCGTCATAAGAAACTGAGAAATCGATAATTGACTAATCTTGTAGAAAAGATTAGCGAAAAAGTTCGAATCGAGAATCTGGTTATCAACAGCATAAGTTTGGTTGGTGTAGAGAAAACATCGTATTGACGACAAATCTACAAAACATGGACATTTTCAATTCTTCCTTACTAATGACCAAAAAATAACCGACTAAATATTGCTACCCAATGAAACTGAGCTGCTGAATGTGCTCATGTATTTCCAAGTGACAATTAGTAAACTACAGGAGGTCTCAACGAACCATGCAATCAAGGAGTGTAAAGAGTTGAGGTGTTCCAGATAAAGTTCGAAAATTTTCAAGAGCTCATCAAAACTTTCATATACACCACAATCGAGAAAAAAACCTGGCTAACATAAAAATACTTTACATATTTTTGTGCGCGAATAAAAGCAAAAAATTTTCCGTACACGATTCAGGTGCAGTACAAATTTTCGCTCGTCGTGACGCAAATATTGAACAAAAATTAGCCACTAGTACTTCAATAAAAGAAAGAGTCGGGCTGATCGGTACGACCGCTCGAGGAGAAAACCTTCGAATGGATGGACATTCATTTTCAAGCAAAAGAAAAGAATGAGTCACGCTGAGCAGGATACGTTAGTTGGACATTCCAGTGGAACAGGTGACCCAGCCAGATGCGGGAGAATGTGGGAGTCTGTCAACAATGTAGAGAGAGGGAGATGCGCACAGGTAATGATGCTCCGCAACCATCCGTGGATTGGCCGCACAAAGCCATCCTATTTGGGACACGCCAAGGGCTACGCCGGACATCAATGACAGTGTTCCTCTACAATACAAGGGAAAACACACAAATGCTTAGAGCGCTCGGAAACAAAACTAATAGCTTATTTAGTTAAGATTCAAATCTTGCACTTGCATCGAGAAATAGACTACAAAGCGTGTGTTTTGAGCAGCGCTATAAGTTACGCTGAGAAAAGACCAGGCACATTCTATAGTGGTAAATCTCATGACTACGTCATGAATGCGGTTATGGGCCATTGTTGATATACAAGGTCTAATTCAAGTTTGCAGAGGTTGAAAGCGTTATTATTTGCTAGTGTATAGGTCGTGACGTCATCTACCGGCCATGACCGTTTTTTATATATACCTATCCTTGTCAACGACAGATCTAGTCTCGAGCATGTGCTTTGACCGCCACGAAATCTTCATTCAAAGACCAATTATATATACCAGAATAAACCATAGTCTGGTAGCATGGGATGGCGTAGTTCAAAACGTAGACGATTAGGAAAGAAGTTGGTGCAAAAATGTTTTCCTAATGGAACGGCGCTTTCTCTGATACACGTTCTTGCAAGTTTTCGTGAAACACAAATCTCGTAGTATATTACATTTTAATTTGAGGACTTTGGTGGCCGTCTTCGGCACAACGATGGTTTGGTGGTCTTGAGTCGGAAAACAAAGAGGCGTTGTCGATACGTGACGCATGAAAAGCCGGCGAGTATGAAAGAAAAAAATGTTGGTGATCAAATAAATAGTTTGAAACACACGTCGCGCCCTTCAAAAATTTCCTGCTTCTGTAAAAATCAATTTATTTGCAGCTACAAGAAAGTAAGCAGTACCCTGTGACATACCACAAGCAAAGTAAATACGAAAGAATGTCATCAGTGATAGCGGCCTTCCCAGAAGGGACGGCGTGATGGTACAGGACATGCACGCACCTACACATGCACTGCACTTCATTCTATCACTAGGAGAGGAGCTGTAAAGTTGCTTTTTATGTATGCAAATTATTTGTCGTGATCTCTTGAGTAATTTCCCGATGATTCGCAAGCGTGGTCTTAATATGAGCTACATTTCTACTGACTTCGTCATCAAACGAATTCTACGAGCATTAATTTTCAAGTCACGTTTGATCAATTTGGCAAGCATGTAGGGATCGCCAGGTCACTCTACCATCGTCTGATACTCGGCCGTTCATGATAAGTCGAGGCTTTCAATAGTGACGACCACGCGATGCACGGCGCGTGCTGATACAAGATATACTCATCGATTGGTAGCGCACTTCGCAATCATTTCTTCAAAACACATACACAAATGCGACCTTCCAGTCAAAGAACTCTCAACATTTTTGGTCAAATACAGATTTAGTTGACTCAGATTTGGTTTAAAAAAATCGAGGTACTGCTGTACTACAATACTAAATTCGCTGTGAAATAAATGCCTTTTTTCAGCAAATACCTCAAAGCCAAATTGTTTCTAAAATAAGCTTTAAATCTTATTCAAAACAACGTTTGGTTCAACAAGAAAAATATGCAAGCCACTGAACAATGCATTCATCAGACTATTATTGGGAATTGTCATTTCTAGGTAATTTGGCAACTGGTTAATTGGATCAGCCATTTATTACTTCCAAATTGTTAAAAACATATACAGCTGCTTCATAATCCAAATGTCATGTTAGAGGCCAGATAATATGACCAGCTGAGTATCAGGAAAAAAATAATCACTCCCCCTTATGATTTCCAAATAAGTAAGAATGAAAGGTCAATGCTGAAAATATGTCATATTTGGTACAGAAGCTCCAGAGAGGCTTCATGCAACATTGAATGGTAGTCATTAACAAGTACATCAGGGATACCCAAATGTCTATCTGTAAATTGTTCATTGCAATAACATTTTCTAAATTAGGACAGATCATAATTAAAATATCTATTCTTCCAAAAAACCTCTGATGGTTCGTCATACATAGCCAGATAAATCTCCAAACAATTGTCAAGGTGCATTTGACTCAGCAATGGTTGATTCAAAACCCTTGAGCTTTCTATAAATTCTATTTCATCTAGTTCAAAGGCAGATCTCAGAGCTTATTTGCAACTTAACGAGATCTGTACTTTAGCATCAATATCTGATACAAGTTGAATATCTATGTAGTAATGTCACTCATTTGCTTGAATCGCAAATTCCCTAGAAACTTAAAAGCAAAGAAAATTCCAAAAAAATTCATACTGTCTGTATAGAAAATGTTTTGGCTGTACTAATCACTGATTTACCTTTGTTCTAGAATTTTTGAACTGACGAAGGAGCTGGACTCCAGGGGCCATACTTTCAAAACTTGCTAAGTGAACGTAAGTACTTACGCTCTATTTTCTTCTCTATGATTGGTGGATTTTGCTTAAAAGGCAGTCAATGATTGGCTGTTGAACTTACGATCTCTTAACTTTTTTTGAAAATATGGGCCCAGAACATTTTCTATAATAACAGTACAAAATTTTGTGGAATTTTCCTTGCTTTTAAGTTTTTACTGAATATCTATTTTGCATGAATTGAAGAACTTGACATAGGTATATATTTATATTGTGAGTCAGGTAAGAATTGAGACAAACACTGTTTTCCTTAGATTTTTTTGTATAATCTTATGTCTTTTTTTACTGTTTTTCTTAAGAATGTGTGTGATTGAATAAACTTTACTCTCAAGTCCTCCCTTCTAATCAATAATATAATAAACTACTTTTGGCAGTGAAAGCTATTAAAACATATTAATATCAATATGTGTATGATGGTTGCCAAGACAATGCTGAGATGGAGACTGTTGGGTGCAGGAGGCAGGGATGCTGGGTCTAATACCTAATTCTGGTTTTAAAAATGGTAAATTATGGCTATGTTTCTTTCCAAGTCAATAATAATGATATCATTGTAAAGGAATATGTGTATATATATAATTCTGCATTTGTTAATAAAATGAGAAATAAAAAGAGACCATAAGAATTGGCCTTTCATTAGGTACAAGTATTTTTTCACACAAGAATGAAACTTGAAAAAAAAATTCTATGCCATATCACAGGATCTCAAGTCAATTTTGTACACTTAAGCACAATAGTGCACTATTGTATGGATTTAATGACTGGAAGGATGGAGAACATTGATTGCTCAAATTTTGTTTCCTAGGAGGCCATGCATTCCAACTTGTACCTGTCAGTTTAACACTTCTATTTTAGTATTATGATATGCAGGCCTAAACATTGAAAACTAAGTGCAAGTAGATTTAGAGAAGGGAGCATTCATGCAAGATCTATGGAAAAGTCTAAAAAAATTAGACTTATTCATGTCCAGTTTAACGTGAATAATAAGCTATAAACGGGACTTTTTATGTATATATGCATATATAAAATATTCATTTTACATAAATTTACAACAGCGTTATGCAAAAAATATAGCATTTACATACATGGTAGTAGCTTTGTTGAGCGCATCTTGTTTGTAGCTTTAAAATGAGTGCAAACACTTTGCAATTAACGCAAATAATGAGCTATAAATACTATTTTTGAATGAAAATTTTGTAAATATTGATATAAAATGGTCATTTTATGAAAGTTTGAAACAGCCTTACGCCAAATCTATTGCACGTACATCCCTGATAGTGTTTTTGTTGAACACGCCTTGTTTGTAGCTGTCAAACGAGTGCAAACACTTTAACAAGCATAGTGATCAATAAATTCAGATATAATTTGAAGAAATTTTTGTACATATTGTTAAAAAATGTTCATTTTATATATTATAAAACTAGATATATAAAAAACTAGAGCACGCACATGTATCCAGATTGCTGCGTTAGACGCAACTTTTCAGCAGCTACAAAATGAACCAATAAAACAGAAAAACCAAAATTTTAACCTAAACAATCCCATTAATCACTGTGCATGCAGCATGCCTAGTATGGAATATATCTACTTGGCGAGCCGCGACTGAATTTTTCGAGCCGTGGTTTTATGGATTTGCCAGCCGTGATTCCATTTCTACGAGCCGTGATTCTATTTCACCGAGCCGTGAATTCCATATCTCGGCCATGAAAAGCCATTTACGAGGTGCGAATGCGAATTTATTTACAAAGTTTATGCACGTGTTACCCTAAATCTCTAATTTTACCCTAAACAGTCAAACGGCAACAATAAAATTTGTCTCTACTGTAAGTTCAGCACGTGTTAATATACAGTCTGACCGCTTTGACATGACCGCAACTATGCGCGATCTTCAACAAACGTTTTGTTTATTTGTTTTTATGACATTCGAGCCGCGACATTTCATACCTACTGAAATTATATGATATTAGAGCCGCGATATTTCAGACAAAAATAGGACTTTTCCAGACTAGCAGCATGCTAATTGCTAATTGCTACATACCAATCTTTCTAGATATGAGAAAGTTAATTATCAATCAAAGGTTTTGATAGGTTCTTATTAGCAACCACTGGACTACTTTATCAATTTAAAATGATAGTTTTGTTTCGAAAAATCTTTTAATTAGCTTGTAAACAGCCCAGCTGATAGCATTTGATTTTGAGAAGTCCTGTAATCTGTATTCTCAATTCTGTATTCCCAAATCCCAAGTTCATCATGTCTGCACTTACTCAGCCACTTAGTGCATTAGCTCATGAGAAATTGTAGTCAAGGTAACAATCTTCAGGATCAGCTAAGCCTAGGCAGCAAATAACATCCTTACATGGCAAGCAAATGGTGCCAGCAAGTGGCAGCAACGGGTCAGATTTCATCAAAGCTCCCAAGTCCAAAAAAAATTGAAGAGGAAATATTTATTAAAGTTCAAGCTCCTCCTCCTATATTGGCCAATTTTAATTAACATTGAACATTTGTGCAACAAATTTATTACATCCAATTAAGAGAATAGCAGTATAAAACAGCTGATATTGATGATGTCTACAATGAAATAACTGTTGAGATCAATTGATATCATTGATGCAGTAAGTCTTCCCAGTAGGTACTGCGCGCGCGCCGCGCGGTTAATAAAAAATCCCACTTCAGACGAACATAAACTGCATTTAAAATGTTTTACAGCCAAAAAAGAAAGCGTGACATCCTTTTTTACTATTTCATTATAAATAAATATCAAATTAAAAGAACTACATGACGATTAGATAGCTATGTTATTGCTAATCTCATCAGTAAGGCAAAACAACCTAACTGCTTGCATTGCGCCGGCCCTTTTCCCCACACAACGACAACGATCATTGCTTCAAAAGTATTGAAATGACTGATATGGAATGACGGTAAGGGAATTAATGCAAAACACATTTCGGATAAAGTCTTAAATATTCTTTAAAGTTTACAAATTCATTCAAACAGAACACGTACCTTGTAAAATGTTGGATATAAACATAGTATCACACAGCACGGACTACACACCCTCACACAATCCCTACCATTTTGAGCAACTGACTGCCGCTGGTCCGCTGCTGTTGATCAAGCATTGAAGAACTAAATAAATTTTCTATAGGTCTGCCTTAAATTTTCAATTCAAATGTGAGTATTCCAAACTAACAGCTTTGTATTTTTGGATTTAATTTCATCTAACAGGGAATAAAACGTCTACATATGTCTTTGAAGCAGAATTTTAAGAGCAGTTACTCTTTTGACTCTAGAGCCGACACCGAATCAATGACGTCACACAATCATGACGTCCCGTGACGCTGCCACTTCTCAAGGCCTGTTGTTCGTTCGATCAGCCTTGACACTAGAGCTCCTGACATGATCGTATATGCTCTTTTTCAGAGAAATTTGAAATAACTAGAGGGTTTGATTTTTGTTAGTAATCTCAGTGTTTTGGCCTTACACATTTCGAATGACATGCTTCATTGTAAAGAACTGCAATCGATGATTGACGTTCTTGTGAGCAGAATGCCATGCTAATCTGCCATTGTGGCATTTATCATTTTGCAATGAATCTACTTCTGTAAAAACAGGAACGTGTTAAAATTTTCTTGCATTGTTGGTTTCCAAATATGGAATTGTGAGCTTAATATCCAATAAATTGGCAGAAAATTTCTGTTTCTCATATTTCCCAACCGTAAATATTGTGAACACAACTCTCATTTAATTAATAGAATCTTTCAATTTAAACAGCAGCTGCGTGCAGTCGATCAGTACCACCATTTCTGAAGAGAAAAACTGGATGGCGGCTGGCATTTGGATCACAGGGCTACTGAAAGTGCCTGATTATCGTGTTTTTGTTCACCCTTAAGTTAGCTACCAAAATTCTCTATATAATAATATTGGTTGGGATTTTCAAGCAAATCCTTAACTTGGGTTCCCTATAGTAAACCTTTTTCAGAAAGTACCTAGTTGTTAAATGGCTTCGTTTTTTCCTGCTCTAACAAACGAAGAAACGATAACTTGACTGGTCTGACTCTGAGACAAACTTGTGATGATTGTATGTATACTGGACCAATTTTTTTCAAGGATCTGCGGAGGAACTGTTTTAGTTATGTTAATTAGTACAGTTTTTTAAGTAGTTAAGATCGTGTTGTTCCACATAGCACCACATGGTTACTCGAAATGCATTGCTGTTCAATGAATTCATCTTTGACATTACTTTATGAGTTTATAGATTAATATATCTATGAAATATTAATCATAAGTAATAGCTTATTGGTTATCCCTATAGTGTACATGAAAAGTTTGTACAACACTCCAAGTTTTCCAGGTTCTAATATAGGGTAAATGCTCTTGGTGCTCTACATTTTTATGGTATATAAGTTAAAATGCACATTTCAATTTTTGCCTCCTGACTACTTTCTTTGTTGCATTTAGAAATATTATTCCAAGTATCCTCATTTATGATAATGCATTCAGATTCTTTCTGACATTCTCTGGTGATTTAATTACCATTTTTTTTACATCTTCATGCGCACATCTCCACTTATATTTCCATACACTATCATTTCATCATCTTTTCTCACCAAGCTTCTCATTCTACGTTAAAAATCATTATCAGTAGACCGAAGATTGCTGCCTCGCGCCAATGGTGGGGCAGAGAACAGGCACGTGGAGGCTCAGGAAATTGTGAGTGCCACCCACAAATTTTGAATTGTTTTTATTTCTGTTAATGGCGTCATCCTTGCATTGATTAAAGTTGTTTTTCTAGAAGTAAGTTGTGTTTACGTAACGACAAAAACAAAACTATTATTTCTTTCACGAGCACAAAATTTTCTTATTCCATTTGAAGGCGCTGTGGGTAAAAGTTTAGAGGTAAAATTGAACATTTAAAAAAAAGATGGCAATGAGACGTTCTATATAGCCAACACTATTAAAAAAATCTATAATCTTTAATAATTCACTTAAAAAATCAGAAGCAACGATTTTTTAGAAACAAGTGTCAAGTGACTATCAGAGAAGTGCTCAAATTCATTTCGGGGCGACAGACGGCTCCCGGTTATAAGTATTTTACCGACTAATATCAATCGTCTTAGATGAGACGTGTTCAATGTCATTTATCGTTCTACGGCAGACAAAATCGGGTTATGCATGAAATTACGTTAAACATTCTAATGTTGAAGAAGGTAAGCAATATAGGCGAAATGTGTAGGCAGCGTTACCCTGTAACTCTGTAAGGCGGTAGCAGCTCGTACCGGCCGCCCCATGGTTCCACGCTAACCTCATGAGCGGGAGCTCTTCAATACGCAGCTTGTTTTTCAAGTTGAAGCTGTACCTAGCTTCTCCAAGTTGAACGAACGTTCAGCAATGAATTTTATCTCTTGGTATTGGGCTGTCGTAAGTTTTCTCCGAGGAACACTTTTTTAAGATGCACAGGACACAACTGCAGACCGATCAGTAAAACTGGTATTTGAAACGCAGAGCTGGATGCGGCCGCTGCAAATAAGGCGCTGCATGTGTTAGATGGCTCAAGCCAAGAGACCTCTCTCGTCTCACCTGCATCCGACCAGCAGTGATTTTATGCGATCTTTGCTGTTATTGAAATATTGAATCACAGTTAAAAAAGTTGGCCATCTCACCCTTAAATGGATGAGTTCAGTTGTCGAAGTGCAACGAGAATTGATTGACCAATGCGTTGGTTTCAACTATTACGTGAACGCTAGTGAAATGCTTAGCGAGAGTCGCGGCGAAGAACAGGTTTTCTACCTCCAGTGAAGAGCAGTGACGGCAGATCACATTCCCTATTCTGCTTGCTTTTGCGTGCAATCTTACTGCAAGATACCTCGGCAGGGTCGAATTTTGAAACGGACGCTGAGTTTTTTTAAAGCATAGGCCGCATCCCCCATGGGAAATTCTCCTATAAAACTGCTTTAATTATCCCATACTTGATCAATGGTTACTTGAGTATCCATGCTTTACCATTCGTCTGATTCTTTTCAAAAATATTTTGAATATTTTTCAACGTGTATTTAGCTATGTATCATAATAGAGAAGGATGTTATTGTTCCATCGGAGTTATTTCATCTACACTTTGCCAACTCTTGAATTAGAAAAATATCTGGTAACTTAGGTTATTGAATTTTACTTCATGGAGAAACAACGAAAATCTGTTGGTAATAGAATTCGAATTATTGTAGTCAAAACTCTCATTTGCCAAAACCTGGAAAAATCCTGACTTAAGGAGCATGATCAGAATCGAACATTTAAAAAGTTTATAATGCTTAACTAGTAATTTTCATCTTCCAAGAAATTTTATCAACCTATTTATCTTCTATTTTATTTTCTACGTCTAAGCATTTGATGTTTTTAAGCATTTTCTGGTTGGTAATTATTTTTTACTTCGAATATTTAGAAGATGATTGACTGAACACATTGATATTACTGGATAATTTCATTGGTTGGTATTATTGCTTAGAACCAACAATTAACTGATGTTTATATCTCATTAGTTGGAAACTTGGAATGCGGCGTTGGCCGCACACGCTAGTTTCGCGACTCTCAGATATCGGGGCTAGACTCCTTAGTTTCTGTGCTCGACGCTGGAGACGTCGTCCGGCCACTCAATGTTTCAAGTTCACCTTGATGACGAACTAGTTCTTCTAAAACTTTTTACAATTTCAGTTGATTTATGCTTATCTTGCGAACTATTTTAATTTCTCTTAAAAGTCGTTATTTTTCGTTAGTTTAGCTATCGATGGCATCACATGCATCTGTCCACTATTTCGTTATAAAATAATATCGTGCATTTAATGAAATTTTTATAGCTGGGATTGGCGACAATTTTCCTTATCGGTGTCCAGCGTCTGATCTATTCGAGTTTTGAACGCAAAGAAGCATGCGCGTTTTTTAAGCATTTTTATTTTCATACAAAAATTCTCAACTTCGGTCTTAATTAAACTTATCCTAAGGTACATTAGTGTTTTTCTCATCGGCTGTCGAACCTATTCCTGTGATCTTAGCTCGGAATGGTAGTTCAGATATTTAGGTAGAAATTTTAGTTTATTCATTTTAGGTTGGCATGAGAAAGCATTTCCGCATCGAAGTTTGTCGTAATTTTGAAGAGTGTTTGATGAAGCGAAGACTTATTCTCACACGAGATGCCCGTCTGAGCTATTCTACATGCGTTGTCGGTGCCCGTGGGTTGTCCTGAATGAAATGAAGGAATTGGCATGCACGCAACGTCTTCTTGTGTCTTCATATCACTCTGGTGTCACAGCATACGGATAAATGAGGTCACAGGATTTTCAGTGAAATCAAGTATACCAACGCTCGTCTCCAAAAGGTTTCAGGACTTTGTTCCGTTTTGAGACCGGTACAAGCACCGGCCCTGGGCCCAAACTAATGGCAGTGCACCGACCACGACTGAGCTGTTCTGCATTCATCGGCATCTAAATTTGAGATGAATAGCTGGAAAATTTCCGTCTGCCTAATAGAATATTTACATTCAGATGCAACCTTCGCTAGCAAATAGATGTTCCTAGACTACCTGTAACTGTTCCACAAAGATAAAAAGCATATTTGCAAGTGAAAGCATGACTGCACTCTAAAGAGCTACTAGGATGGCCATTGCTTCTGATACTCCATATCTTGTTTGAGAAAGTGATTAGTGTTGCAAAAACTTCTTGATTGCGCTGGACATACATTGGCCATGGAAACAAGACCCATTTAGTGTGTCACCAACTCCTTCACTTTCTCGCGCGTACTTTGAAAAATTGGAACTCGAAAACGATACTAGTCTTCAATGAAATAACAGTTTCTATGGCTGCACTCTTCGATCAAAATGCTATCGTCTCCTGAAAAAATATTTATGATAACGGTTCTCTCGGTCTCATCGATTGAGGTCATCACTGTTTTATAAAAATTTAAGTATGCTACCAATTTCATATCATGACAGTTGCAATCGATTAGTGTTTGAATTTAAGAATATTTTATAGAAATAAATCAAACTAGTATTGCCAGTAAGCAGCATGGGAGTGAAATCCTAATTTTCAAGTTTGCACTACGGTACTTCATTGTATATAGTGTATAATCGAAGGTTAGTTTTGATTTCATCACACGTGGAACTGCGCAGGTGAAGTAACAGGAATTATTTATGTTTTCTTTTGTCAAATAAAGTTGAAAAATATTTTTAAATGACAAGTTGTTGAGCTGAGAGCTCGTTGCCTCATAAGAAAAATTCATGGTCGGAGGAATCAGGAAAAAAGAATCCAAAATACCGGTTTCCAATTACGAGTTTATTCATACCATCAAGCCGATCATTAGACTGTGATGTGAAAAGCATTATTTTAGAATCGGTGTAGTCTTCTGAGGAAGTTTTTCATGCACGATAAGGTGTTGGATGGTGCATGCTTCTCCTCACAGGTCTCAAAGTTACATTGATTTACTTTTGGTAATTGAAAAATATGATTTGTCGCTTACAGTAACTTAGTTTTAAATCCTCGTCCATTTACTGAAAGGTTAACTAATTTGAGTGTGCGCAGCAGATAACTCAAGACATCCAAGAATGTCTTTTGAGAGAATTTTGCTGTCAGAGTAACTGCATTCAAGCGAGTTTTTAACCGAGCAACCGGATTCAGGTTTGGAAAATGAGCGATTGTGGAGGCTAGGAACGTTTCAGTGGCGACCACAGAATTTTAAACATCGCATATATATATTGTGGGTAAAGACGTCGTGATTGCAGCCACCATATTGTCAACTGTTGGTATTGCCACACTATTTCATGTCTTCCGTATTTAACTCATGTCCGAACCTTGGTTCTTCAGCTGCATGGCGGTGTGCTTCCTGATGAGCTTATGAGGAGAAACGAACAAACAACGAAACATTTTCGCTGGACTTAAAAATGTATTCATATACTCTAGTGGATGTACGAATCTCTTCGCCGGCTCTAAGTCATCAATAGGCATATGGAAAGAACCGTTCCAAAATTAAGTTGAGGAAGGGAATTTCATACCAATTCACATATTTAATTTTCACCTTATTGCGGTTTCTGAGGTGACTGCAAAATGTCTCCTTCCTAATGCTACACACGGTCTTAGAAAACTCTGACTGCAGCTACAAACTTACTATAGTAATTTAAAGCATGATGATATCACATGTTTTCATTCTGAAAGAAACTACCTGTTTTTTTAAGTATATGTGGTAGTTTCATTTGATCTTTCATGCAGTGCTTGACGCATTCGTGAGTTGTATTGTTGGGTAGAGGCAAGTTTGGTGCATATTTTTAGTTTGTATCCAAGATTGAAATGCGGCATTTGGTTAATTTTCGTTCCTTTTTGCCTTTTTATCCTTTTTACCCTTCACTGCATGCTTTACTTATTTACTTACAATTTTCAGTTTTTATTGATTGTGTTGTTATTTAGGGCTTATTTGGGTCGAGGTTATTTTTTTGTAATAACGATGTATACATGTATTTCGAACACATGCTCTAATAAACTATATCGTTCTACCTTATATTTAATTGTAATATATGAATAGATTTCGAACACCATGTTATAAATAATTAATATTTGCATTATATTTTATAATAATACCTGATTATATATTGAACAAAGTTCTAATGAAATGAAATATTTGCTTTTTCTCGCAATTTGTTGCAAATATTGACCAGCTGTGCGAGAAAACGTCTGCGGCGTCATTGAGTGAGTCCTGGTATCTAATAAACAAACAATTTCGAAATCTTATTCTCATTTCATGAGATGAATCCAGAGTAGAATCAGTAGAAGAATGAACATTTCTTCAAAATACCGTGGAAGTCCGAACTTAAAATGCAGCTGGCAATTTGATGCCATATAGATACTTGCTACATTTTAGTCACTGGAAGATGGACACAACAAATATTATTTTAATTTCAACTGTAATGTTCGTATTCCCATTGATAATGACAGTATTTAAACTGTCACGCACTCAGTAAGCCGACGTAACTACAGATCAAGATTTTAAATACATTGAAAATTGTGAAGTTTAAGATTTTCAGAAAACATAATATAATTATGTTTATTATAATATAATTTCAATGTATCTTGCTCGACTATACGACAGCGCTATTCGACTGTGCAGATTTCTCTGAAAAGCTGCATTCCAGGCATAGTTTAAGTTATCGGAATCGCCGTATTTTATTAGCTCATTTAACCTCTCATTCGAAATTGTGCAAGTTTACGGATGACTCAATGACCCGTTGAAATAATTTTGTTTGGAGATACATTCCCCGAAAGTTTCTCGGTGTTGTGACAGTTCTGTCTTTACACTGGGCCATTTGAAACATAATTTCACTTGCGTAATTCTCTTAAATTAAAACTACAGTAAAATATTATTTACAGGGCTTTATCAACTCTGTAGTAGAGTTATCTAATCGATTAAAAAACAAGAGCGAATAGATATAATTTTATTTGATACAGTTGTGAAAAGTTCTTCCGTTGTTTATGCAAGCTTGATTATAGGCCATATCATTGAATGGCGATGTTTTAGATGCTTAGTCAAAGCTGACGATTTATTACTAAATATTGTGATGTTGATGTGATTGCTCAACGTGAGTTGAAGCCAGAATGATCCGATATTTCCAGAGCCAGAACCGACATTTACAAATGCATTTTTTTTCTCTCTCGGTTCCTTCAATACCAGTTTTTTTACTGAATAATTCCCATTATATTGTTTAGTTACGTAACTTTATTTCTAAACCATTATAGTAAATTTTACTATTTTTAACCGTTTATTAGAAATTAGATATGAATAAATTACAACGGTAGGTCATCTCTAAATAACTTTGATGCAATCTGCTTGGCGTTGTCAACTAATTTCATTCAATTGATGAATATATAAAGATTGTGAGCACGGCAGCGAACAGAGCTGCTTGGTTGGTTGCCAGTTGACGCCGTGAGTTAAATTTTTATTGTTAAATTTTTTATATTGGTTTCTTACTCAAATGAATATATATACTAGAACCCAAAACATTTTCTTTTGGATTTATTATATTCTAATTGAATTATGCGGGATTTCAAAGGAAAGTGTCAATTGGGGATTTCCAAGTACTAAAAAAACATTCCTGGAAAGTACATGCCAAATGAACTCACCATGAAATATTGAGTGAACTCTTATTAACAGTTTCGGGAGAGACTATATTGTGTCTTACTTTTAATATCAAAAGATAACCGCTATGCCTCATGAATTTCAATGAAGCACCGCATGCAAGGTATGATTCATTAGGCATTGTGCATTTAGCTTGTTAATTTTTTTTTTCAAAACATATAGATAGTACCGATGTCGAATAGTTAACTTCTTTGCAATGTCCTCTCTAAACCACGGGGTTGCTTGATAAACTTCTTCCAAGCAAGCACACATGGAGGGAGCTGATTGCAGTATTAGGCAGGAGCAGCGGGCTCATAATAAACGAGAAACAAAAATGCTGAATGACAATCGAGTTTTTTGGTAGGATGAGAATTTCAGCATTTCTTATCAGGTGCAAAACCAGTCACTTGCTGACTGAAGAACTTGTCTGCCGGCTGTGCGAGCGCAAGCTCATGGCCGCACCAATGCATATGTGACCATCACATACATTTTCTGCCCGAATCTTAAAAGTGATTAAAGTTCTCAGGTGCTTACGAAAATAGAAAAGTCATAAGCGTTTGAATGGCACTAGGTACAATTTCTAAGCTAAGGAATCTCACAGCAGAAAATTTCCTGAAGCTAAGGGAGCTCACAGCAGAAAAGTTTTAATGCTTAGTTCGTATTTGTTAAGGATACAAATACACTGTGGATGGATGGCAATGAGCCTCGGACTTGGTGGAGTGCGTTTTTTCTTTAATTAACATGAGCGACGAGTTAATTGAATAAAACTGCTCCAAAAAGCATCACGATAGAGCGCAACGCTGCGCGATATCTAGTAGAGTCGAGTATGTGAAACCATATAATGATGACTAATTTAAATTATTGGTAATAATAAGGAATTTCAATTTATTTAGGATAAATCGCAAGATCAACCTAACAATATTGCAATGATACTAATCATATTACGGGTAATTTACGTAGTTACCTTTAGATCTCTGTAGTCCATAAATGTGTATAGTGCAAAGATGGCTCGTTTGGTCAGCAGCTTTTAAGCCAGAAGAAAAATGTCCCGCTACAACTGCTGGCTAAGAGCTTGGATATAGGCTTAAGGCCGTACGCTCTGGCATGCTGAACTGCATGCTGGGGGTTGCGCAGTATAGTCAGCTCACCTGAACAAGTATTATTTCTCTGCCTTTCATTAATACTTCATACGCTTGTAAGGTATATACCTACTCGTGTAAGCTCATGGCACCCATATACTGCTTCTTACTTAGGTTTTTTGCTTCACTCATTGAATGCCATTTGTTTTCCTAGCTCTTACCAACAATGATATGCATTTTCCATGAACGTAAACATGAGGACTGGGTCCTCCACATGCTGAGCATTTGAACCCTATCGAAGAAAATTACATACTTTGAATATTTTATCAAAATTATTATATATTTCAGGTCTTGAGGTTCAAGGCCAAAAAGCCTCTAAATTAGGAATGTACTAAAATAACGTAGAGAATACTGAGAGGGTTGGTATGGGTACAAGCCATGAGTAAATGCCAATTGCAAATTCTGCGAGGATATTTTAATGTCAGTATGTTGAAGCTATGGTAAGCAGATGACGAGTCTTGGGTCCTAATACTGAAACACTGCAGGCGGCTGATGTAGAGAAGCTTTAAAAAGCAGTAGGTTCTGAATGCATCCACTCACTATCGTAAAAACGTGCACCGAAACACAAATTAAGGCCTTCAACCAGGAAAAGTATTATATATGTCTGAATTTTTCGATAGAATTTTCCGGAGTTAACTATGAGGTTCACCCGCATAAACTTGATATTATAAATTGATAAATTTAATTGATAAATTTATTAGAATTAATCCATGCACCAATGCGTACAAACAGGAGAATTAATATTAATCATAAGCACAGATATATTAGGCATGAAAATATCGATTATGATATGATTTTGAGAGAAATTTAATCATAAACAAACTTAGGACGACAATTATTTTCAGAGTAACTCCAATTATCCACTTACTGAATACAGCTTCCTATTTACGCGATGTTTGCATATTTTACAATTTGCAAAGGTCGCCTCATGCCTTTCCTTGTATTCAAGTTCTCAAGATATGGTAGACACGCATCCATGGGGCGGGTTATTTTATTTAACAGACATGCAGGTGCGCCAAGTCTGCACACGGGAGCAATGGTCTGAGCGGGAGAAGCTCGTTTCATGCGTTTCATTCTCTTCCATTTCTGCGGGACCAGTCAGTCGGGTTGTGCTGCTGGACCGCTTTGATCCGCTGCACCTGTGAACAGCATTGCTGAACCCACACGATCGTCGCCACTTCGCTCGGACCTGACCATGCAATGCAATGTTCCTCCCTACTACATTGGGTGATGACGTGGTATAAAATTTGGCGAGGAAGGTTCGGCGGAGAAGTAGCAAAGCCGGTGAAAAGAGGCTTTCGAATCTTCTTATGGGATGATGGAATAAATGTAAGAAATATTTTGGTGTTGATGCGAAGAATCCGTAATAGTTGCATCAGGGTTGGTCTTATCTCCGTGGCAGGACAAGAATACAGCAAGCGATGTTAGGGATGAAGACAGTATGAGGAAGGAACAGAAAAAGAAATTATTCTTACTTTCGACGGTGAAAAGAAGGAAATGAGCCTGGTATTACTTTTTTGTATTTTGAACCAATAAAAATTGCAGAAACATTTATTGAAATTTTCTTTAATGCAGAGACGTTACTGAACTCCCTGTTCTGTTGCCACCAAAAATGTAGTTTATTTGTAGGTTAATGTAAATACAGCATTTCCTTAGGAGATGTTCTTGACTAGAATGAGCGATGCACCACGCAGGTTAACAGATACGAGGAAAATGATTACAACTGTTAATTAATGGAATGAAGCGATAGGTTTAATATGATTCATTTTCCTTGAGTCCTTATCTCAGTACAAGGATTGTTAGCCAAAACATGAGGAACCTTGCCGCAAAAAATTGCTCCTTAGCAAAAACGAACGAGTCATTCTCGTTTGTGTCGGCCGGTTGGTGGTTAGAAGCGGTGCTTGCCGTTCTCAAGTGTCATATTCATCTTTCGACTCCGAAAATGCTGGTCTTCTATACTCTTTGCAAAATAACAGCTATTAACGATATATTTACTGGGCGTTATACATGTACAACTCGAGAAAATAAAGGATACACATGTTCGTTAACTGATAGTTCAGTGGCTGCTGAGGTTCTTTAGAGGATAGTACTGAGTTCTGCTGAGGATAGTTCTGAGGCTGCTTCTCCAGGAAGTACAATTAAGGATTTCCATGTCCTGAAAGCTTGAAGGTTTTATCAAACGTTGAACTTCTGATTGTCTTTTTTTATAGCAAGACGCTGATATTAAGAAGTCAAAGTAGTGAGTAGATTTCATGTGCGACTTTTATGTACCAATTTCATTAATTGAAATGAAATTATTACTTTACTGGGAGATCGATCGAAATCAACGATTGTGAATTTTTTTGTCATTGCACCTATCCTACAGACGGCACGAAATTAGTGGCATTTAATGCCGTTCGTTGCAACATTCTCAGGGCGTAAGCGTCTCATAATGTAAAACGCACATCAATATGTCTCAATTCTGCACTCTTGTACTGACGGACGTAATATCGCTCGATTTGAGAGGCTCGTGCAGTTAATATCGTAATATCGCTCTTGATTGCAGTTGTTGGACCGCAGGATCAGTTGCGACTGATTGCATGCCGGGGACTTTCAGTTGAACTGCGAACCAGATCTTGCAGACGCTACTGGATTACGTACGCCTGGCCTGGCCCTTGCATGCGCAAGTTTCCGCTCCCTGTCCCCCCAGCCCACCATTTCTAGGTTGACTTAACCCTTGATGCGAATAATATGTGGGGCGTCTAAAAATTGTGACGTATTAACGAATAATCAAGCGAACTCCAAACATGTATGGCAAATGCCCTGATAATTATCAACTCGCTTTCACATAAAAATATTTATAGTAGGTGCATCGTAGTTGTGGTCTGAGCGCACGGCCTCTCTAGAAATTCTTTTCCATTATTAATTTTTCAGCTCATGAATCGTAAGGTCCTGTAAGCTGTACATAATCGTTTGCAGTATCGTTTTTAGCGCTTAGTGCATTTCACACCGGACATCATCACGTTGTGATAATGCAGCATGTAATAGTGGAAGAGCGTGCCCGCAGTCATTTAGGTTAGTTTCTTCTCATTATGGTGCTCAAAATATTCATAAATTCAAAGCACAGCAGAAGTATACTGTAATAAAACAATAATTATAAGCATGAAATTTTATTGCAAAGATGCGGGGAGTCACTCAGTCGGTAGAGGAAGCAAGTTTTCTTGCAATAACCACTCGTGTCAAGAATAAGCAGTTATAAGGTAGGCAGCAAGGCCGAAAGTTCACCTAATAAATAAGGCTATTCAATTATTAGTATTAAGGCAATTTTTAGCTTGACCGACATGATTATCCGACATGATTTTCTAAAATGATTGTTGACCGCAGTTCTCCGAATGAAGATGGCTTAATAACTTAGGATTAAGAACGCTATTTCATTGGCTAACGTCAACCCGGGTGCCTTTCAGTTTTCATTTGCATTTCATTTCCATTACTGTTCTGAAATTCAACATGCTTGGCGTCTGCGATGTTTTCGACGTGTTTTTAAATTAGGCAAATTTACAACGAGTGATACATTTTGGGTAAATAACAACGTAAAGTGGAGACAAACGGCAGGAAACCTTCGTTCACACTCTGGCGCGGTGAACTTTGAAGGTGATTGACGTAAGTTTAATGACCGTACAATAGAAGTGAATTGCTATCAATTTCATCACTCAACTTAACATGAAGTAAATAAACTTGAAAACTGATAAAGAAATTAAACTCTGAATTGTGGTAAAATTAATGCAATAGTTTCAACTATAAATCTTCGATTGTATCATCGTTTTGATGCCAGGAGTCAAATTTATGACTGCAGCTAACTTACTCATTCAGGTTAGTAGATACATTGTTATAAAAATACAGTAAATAATTGACTGCATATTATCATGCAATTTACAGACATTTACAAACGGTAAAATGAAAAACACTACCTGACCTAAAATTATGACTCATTCCATGAGTCGGGTAAAAAATTCAACACCATAACTTTATCCAAATATTTCTTCGAGAAAATGAACGAACGACTCAAGTGGATGTCTTTGGCGCTTCTATCAAACTATTCGCAGATAATCTCTTCCCATGAAATCTGGTTAGATTCTGGGGAGTTTATCATGTTCATGTACAGCACACCATGCACCAACTCGCAATACTAAATTGCTTTGGAGGCAAGCGAATTATTACAAGTTCGAGCTACACAGAAACCTACGCGGAGTATTAGAAAATTTTCTATATAGATGAATCGTAGGCCATGAACTAACGGCACACTTATTTGAACGAATAATAAGAAACGACTGATTATTTTACTAGGGTTCTGCCAGGTGTCGGATTAAGCGATCGGGATGAAACCCGATTTTTACGTACGGGTTCGCCCGAGTCAGAAGTTTTTGATGTTGAAGAGGTAGTGGGGCGCATGAAGGCGGGCAGGGTTCTGCTGCAGCCTGGCGCTGCCGGAGGTGTAGTCGACACTGTTTTCCGAGTGCTGATGCTGGTACTCGTTTTCGTAGGCACCGCTCGAAGGCTTGATAATTTTTCCGAAAGAGGGGCTTTGTCTCGAGACCCAGATACCGATGCCCGCGGCGTCGGAGTCGCTCGTGTGGTGCCAGAACGACTGTTGCCGGAATTTGATCTAGAAAGGTTTTCTTTTGAGCTTCCCGAATCTCCTCGCTTAACTTTAGCGGAGCTAGAGCTCACTGATCGCGGCTGAGTTATCTTGGAATTTAGAGTTGCAGCTCGAGGCTGAACTGGTACCAACGGCCGCTTGGTTGTAGTTATCAAGCGAGAACTAGAAGCGTTGGATACACTGCGCGTTGGTGCTTTACGTACAGAACCATCACTTGACTGCCTACCTATTGAACCTACAGATCGAATTGAATCGTTTCTAGACACAGGTCGAGAAGATATGGGGCCATTAGAAGTGTAAAAAGTGCTTGATGTTCGTGCTTGGCCGTTCTGAGTGGGCGCAAGGTGGCTTGGCTCTGCAGCCAGACCACGTCTTAAAGATTTGGTTAAATTTTTAAATGGAGACGAATAATCTGATAATTTTGATCTATTGCCCGAATCCGACCGGTTGCTAACTACACTAGCATTGCTCGGGGAGTTTGATAAAGGCCTGGCTGGTTTAACTGTATTTACTGACGTCCCAGAAGCGAGAGACGACCGCGACGAACGAAGGCTGGCATGGGAACTGGATTTATCAACTCTATTGCTATTTGGCGACACATCAATAGAGTTATCGTTGCTAGTGCGGCTAATTATGCCCTTTAGATCATTCATATAATTTCCATTGTGATATTCCTGGTTAGCAATTTCTGATTTGAGGCTGATCGTGTCTTCAAAACCTTCATCTTTTTCATCCTTTGAAGAGCCCCTGCCATTTCTCACGGACCCGGGTCTGGCTTCACCCTGCCTCCGGCTTGCATCCTGAACACGGAGACCTGATGCCAAGGCTTCTCTAACGTGATTCGGATCGATGGCGCTTCGAATCCTGTCTCCTCTTCGCGTTCTTAAAGATGGAGCCGTGGCGGAGGAGCTTAAAGTACGGAATGATCCGCGAGCTTCAGAGCCTCGGGCCAAGAAGGAATCTTGATTTTTCCTTTGCAGTCTTTCTGAAGC
Organism: Hyalella azteca; assembly: GCF_000764305.2. Classification (NCBI taxonomy): domain Eukaryota; kingdom Metazoa; phylum Arthropoda; class Malacostraca; order Amphipoda; family Hyalellidae; genus Hyalella; species Hyalella azteca. The sequence continues at coordinate 61,861 of NW_025943479.1, read as the reverse complement.
AGGAGGCTTGGGGTCGTTGCGGAAGCTACTGCGAGTTGCTTTATTAACATCGTACTTGTCGGAACTAGGGAACAGCTTGCGCGTAATCTTGTTCTTAAGGGAGCTCTCGTCTTGACTTTCATCAGCATCCAGCTTGTAATCTTTTAATTTCTGCCATCGTTTTAGACGTGAATCTTTATCGTCAGCATTGCTTGTGATAGAAACGCTTTGCGCAGCGTCCAAAATGTTCGTTGATAGCGTCTCCCGCACCGCGGACACAGGCACGTCGGGTTCGCTTAACATTCGTGCTTCGGGTTGACGGTCTTCATTGTCTTTTCCCTCAGAGCGGTCAACACCTTTCTTGTGGCGCAAGGTTTTTCTCACTGATGCAAACCTTTGGAAATTTCCGTCACCCAACTCATCACAAGCATCGCTCTGTTTTTGACGGAAAAGCATTTGTTCCGTTTCACTGTCGCCATCTTTAGCCAGGTCAGCCAATTTCTTGAATTTCATCAGCCTTTGTGAAGGTAAATGAGAGCTTGGAGCCTCACCCTCTCCGTCACTCACGCCCATGCGATTTTTCTCTCCGTCGAGAATTGCTTCTCCCACAAGCGCCTTTCTTCCTTGGCTCGTCATGCTCCTGAACTTGCGATTTTCTCTTCGCTTTTCGAACTCGTGGTCTTCGTCCACGGTAGATTGTGCCACCCAGTTATTGGCATTGGGTGATTTAAAGCTCCGTGTGCCATCGGCTCTCCTTGTCACGGGAGGCGTCTCGATGTTTTCAGCATCAATGTCGTACTTATCATCCCCTTCGTCTTCCCGTGACAGTTGCCTCATATGACGAGGCAGAGATGCCTGACGACCTAAGCTCACGGTAGCTCCCCTAACTTGATCGTTTTCTATGTTAGAATTGTTAACGTTGCAAAGGTCGTCAGGAGCTTCTTCATCCAAAGACTTGAGTGTGCCTGCAAGATGCGAGGTATCCATGTTACTGCGCAGACGATCCTGCAGTGCATTGCGCAGAGTACCGGGAGTCATGGTGCGCTGGTAAGCCTTCTTCTCGCGCCGCTTCTCGCCAGCGGTAATGTCTCGAGGAACATCAGGCTCATCGTATTCCGCCTGCACGAAACGGTATAGCATTTGGCTGGTGAACTAAGGAAAATTACAGGCAAACAATGTTCCCGAAACAATGCAAGGTTTTTCCTATTCATCGTAACGCTCCAATGTTATCACAGGAAATTTTTATATGAAATACGAACAAATGTATTGATAAATTTAACATTGAAACGGGGTAGCGCGTGTAAAATGTAAATCAAATAATTTGGTTATATTTACAGGGTTGTTCTGGATGATGGACCCAATTTAATAAATTCGTATTTATTTAAGTTAAAATTACAAATGAATAACTTATACACCAATGGAAAGAAAAAGATTCAGTTTTTTAATATATTTGTACATGTTCAATAATATCTCTTGTGCTGACTAGCAAACATCTAAGCGGTCCATCATCTATAATAACCTTGTACATCATAATTTTCCATCATTTTACAAACCGAATTGGAGTTCTTAATGAATGATTCTCATTATTAATAAACCTCCGAATGTGTCTAGCAATTTTACGTTACGCCAACTTTCTTAATTTCCACGCCTACCGTCTTCCTAAACATATTTAGCTACTTTTTAACTACACGTAGCAATAGTTATGTAGACGACCCTACAAATAACTATTCCTGATTTCTATGCCTACTCCCATCTTATCGATATTTGACTACTTCTGAACTACACATAGTAATATTTATGTAGACGACCCAATAAATATCTATTCCAGATTTCTATGCCTACTCCCATATTATCGATGCTTAGATATTTCTCAACTACACATAGTAATATTTGATACAAATTACGCAAAAAAAACACGCCCCTCGTACCTTCTCTATGTTCCTGAGCATGTCAGCCGAGACGTCGACCGCCTGTCTGTACTGGTCCAGGAGACTGGCGGCCGGCGCTGTTCTGGCCGCAAGCCCTGCAGCAACAACAAACAAACTCTAACTAACTGCAGCAACAAACTCTAACTCAACTTTTTTATTTCAACAACAAACTCTAACTCATGCCAGTGAAATAAAACGAACAATAAGGCGCATTAGGTGCTAGCATGGAATCACAGAATGACGAGTGACGAAGGTTCAAACTTCGTTATGTTAATTCATGTTTACAAAAGATAGTATTTTTGTTCATGCAAGAATGGGTTTGGGTTGAACGAGAGAACACTGAAACGTACTTTTGTATCCTCTTACCTGCTGGCTATAAATTGAACTGGTAGGATCAGATCAGAGTTACAATCAAATAAATTATTATAAGTAAACCCAAAATTTTAATGCAAGTCACTTTAAAACTATCGCAAGCTGGCACAAAATGAAACTGAAAAAAATGAAATTTTTATTATGCGATTTTGTCCTCAATGATCGGTTGAGTTACCGTCAGATGCTTTCCCTTCATGGGAGGGGTGCCTGATGTACAGCTTGATGGTGTCAGAGTCCGCAGTGTGGCCCAGGTCGTGGATGAGGGAGGATCTGCGGCTCTCTGCATCATCTGCTCCGTCTATGGATGCCTGTAATGTTAACATTAGTTAGAATATTTACATTAAAGGGCATAATCCAAAATTTCAATTAAACTGAAGGCAAAAGAACATTGGATATATTATGCGTAGGAGTTTAGCTGAACTCAAAAATGTACCTACGCCATTCGTTCGAAAGCACCTCACCTCAGGTGAGGCGGGACAACAAGGAGAGCACCTCACCTCAGGCGAGGCGGGACAACAAGGCGAGCACCTCACCTCAGGTGAGGCGGGACAACAAGGAGAGCACCTCACCTCAGGCGAGGCGGGACAACAAGGAGAGCACCTCACCTCAGGCGAGGCGGGACAACAAGGTGCACCTCACCTCAGGTGAGGCGGGACAACAAGGAGAGCACCTCACCTCAGGCGAAGCAGGAGTGCCCGCGGGTCGGGATCTATGGCGACGAAGGCGACGAGCGGCGGTTGGCGCTATCGAGGGAATAAAATGTAAACGAAAATAATAGTAGAGCGAATCTAGGAAAAAAACTGAAATTTATAAAATTTGGAACCAATATTTTATATGCAATTAAGCTAAATAGAAATAACTAAAATATGGTAGGGAGCTATGGCAAGAATTATCGTAGACAGCTTTGTAAGAAGAGTTATCAGTAAAGTGGTATCGTTTGAAAGAAATACCCAACAAAACTACTCGAACCAAGTAATACTGAAACGTGATAATCATCATTTTATTATGCTTTAAAGCACGACCAGAAAATCACATACTTCTTCTGGGATACTTTGCTACAATTTAGACGGCTTATGCTTGTAGATACAAGCAGTGACACGCAAGCTAAAAGGTTCGAGTGACCAACCTTCAGTATCACAGTTTAGGACGGCCTCTTCACACGAGTTGGCGACATTAAGGTTACTCTTGCGCCACGACGACTTGTCGCGGTCTGACTTGCCTGCTGGCGACTGTACTTCTGTATGGAACAAGCAAATTATGAATAATCACAATACAAAAATTTCGAAAAATAACAGAACCTCCACAAAAATCACACACGATAACAGATTATATGTGTTTCCGGAGAACTAAAATTTTTATTTTCAAAGTGTCAGTTGTAATAACAACAACCACAAGATCAAAGAAGTCTTTAATTGCCAGATGTATAATCCATATCGGACAAGATAAACACGTTAAGATTTAAGAAAGCATGAAACTGCAAGATAAAGGAACAGTGTAACTAGAAGCCACTTCCATTATTGCCAGAACATTTACCGGCGATGGCCTCCATGGTTGCGATGACGTCGGTCTTGTCGACCGACGGCCGCCAGTCCTTGTACACGCGGCGGTAGGGCGTCGGGTTATCAGGGGCGTCGTCGTGATGTTCGACCAGCGTGCCCAGGCTGGGGCTCGGGCACACGGGTGACGAGTCTGTGCAATGCATTAACGTCAGCGAGCTGAATGTTGCTGCATAACTGTGCGAAGGTTAATGTTTATTTCTATGAGTATAAAGCTTCTGTGAAGCTCTGTGTGTTCTTATCTTCTATGATAGAGAGCTTCTGTGTCAAATACTGGGAAAAATTGGAATGAGTGAAAAATGTATGAGGCTTGTGAGAAGTATGTATGTGAATACTAGAGCAAAATATAGACTTGGGGATATTGAGACGGACTGGGTGAGGAGCAGGAGAGGCGTACGGCAAGGCTGTATCCTGTCTCCGCTTCTCTTCAACCTCTACACAGCAGAGATGGCCACGAGGGTGAGGAGAATGGATGTTGGTGTGCGTGTAGGCGGCGAAAGGTTAAGAATGCTTCTGTATGCTGATGATGCTGTGATTATGAGTGAAAATAGCGAGGAACTGCAAAGTATGCTGGACTGTGTGACTGAGTATGGGAGGGACTTCAATGTGCGATTCAGTGCGGAGAAGAGCCAAGTACTTGTTGTGAATGGATCGATTGAGGATATGAGCAGAGTGTGGATGTTGGGAGGGAATGAGATTGTTAGGACAATTGAGTATAAGTACTTAGGGATATGTGTGGACCATGAAGGATGTCAGAGAACAAAGGCCGCGAATCTAAGTAAGGCAAACCAATGGTTGGGTATACTTGGAAGTGCAGCAAAAGTGAGAGCGAGTAAGTATGAAGTATTGAGAGAAGTGTGGAAGAGTGTAGCAGTGCCTAGCATTATGTATGGATTGCATGTGATAGCATATAGTGATGGCGAGCTAGATAAATTGGAATTGGTACAAAATAGAGTGGCGAGATTGGCACTAGGAGCCCCCAGGTGGACTGCAGTAGAGGCCCTGAGAGGAGACATGGGTTGGAGTACCTTCAAGGAAAGAAGAATGAGAGCAGTTTTGATCAAAATATGAATGTATGTATGATGGTAGTAGAGGTGGGGACCTTCTGTTTTGTGTTAGGGCAGGCGCGCTAGGTGTGAATGGACATACATACAGGTGGAATGAAAGGAGAGAAGATAAATGTTTTATGTGTGATGGGGATGAGAAGGAAACTGTAGAGAGCACTTGTTGATGGAATGTGGGGCGTATGAGAGAGAGCGTCAGTCTATGATAGAGGTGATTCTAAATGAGAGAGGTGAGACTAACGAGGTGGGGCATGAGAGAACAAGCGAAGAGTGGATGGCGATAATTACGGGTCTGTCTGAGGGAGCAACTGCGGATATGCTTGAGAGTGTGAAGAGATATTTGGAAAACGTGTGGAGGATGAAGGAGAGGAGGTGGATGATAAGAGTGGAGTCTTGAGGAATGGAGGGTTGTGAGAGGGGAGGGTGGAAAGACATATATGACCGTGCCGAATTGTTTTAGCACGTTGTTTTACTTTTTTGGGATTGTCAAATTTTTATATTTTTTCTTAGGACAGCTGTGAATATGGTATATTTGAACTTTTTTGTTAACATAAGAGTGTGAACTTTTAATTCTTTTTGATGCTAGTAAAAGTTTTTAGGCAGCGTGTATGACCGATTTAAATGTCGTGACCTAGGTCACCACGCACCCCAATTCCAATTCCATAAAGTAAAGTGTATTTGAATATGAAGTGGTATTGAGTATTTCGTCAGTATAATACGTCACGTGAATTCGTAGGAGAAGAGTTCGGGCAACGTATCAATATGAGCGAGCTGAATGTTGCTGCAGAACTGTACGAAGGTTAATTTTTATTTCTATGAGTATAGAGTAAAGTGTGTATGAGTGTTTGAGTATGAAGTGGTATTGAGTATTTCGTCAGTATAGTAAATCGCGTGAATTCATAGAAGAATTTGTGCAATGCATTAATATGAGCGAGCTGAATGTTGCTACAGAACTGTACGAAAATTAATTTTTATTTCTATGGGTATAAAGTAAAGTGTATTTGAGTATGAAGTGTTATTGAGTATTTCTTTAGTAGATTACGTCACGTGAGTTCGAAAGAGGAGAATTTGTGCAACGTATCAATATGAGCGAGCTGAATGTTGCTGCAGAACTGTATGAAGGTTAATTTTTATTTCTATGGGTATAAAGTAAAGTGTATTTGAGTATGACGTTGTATTGAATATTTCGTCAGTATAGTAAGTCACGGGAATTCGTAGGAAAAGAGTTTGGCAACGTATCAATATGAGCCAGCTGAATGTTGCTGCAGAACTGTACGAAGGTTAATTTTTATTTTTATGAGTATAGGGTAAATTGTGTATAAGTATTCGAGTATGAAGTGGTATTGAGTATTTCGTGAGTACAATACGTCACGTGAATTCGTAGGAGGAGAGTGTGTGCAACGTATCAATATGAGCTAGCAGAATGTTGCTGTATGACTGTTTGAATATTATTTCTATTTCCATCAGTATATTGCTTCACTTGAATTTTTTTATTAAAGTATATAAATATAAGGAGGTCACGCTAAGTTCTTTAAACGATACATTGAAAACCAAATAATTGTTGAAGGTAAAAGAGAAGCAATGAAAATATAATATAAATTAGAAAGCGCGTAAAGTGAGAGTTCCGGTAAAACTCTATAGCGAGGTGAATAATTCTTGTTATCAAACACTAAAAATTACTCTTAAATCTAACGCACTCATAAAGACCACAATTTCAAACAAAAAACATAAAATTTTAACACATAAAACAGGTATTAAGTGTAAAAAAAAAGATCAAATTACACCCACCCATGTGAAGACCACAATTTCAAACAAAAAACATACAATTTTAACACACATTTTAACACATGCAACAGGTATTAGAGCGTAAAAAGATCAAATTACACCCACCCATGGAGGAGGCGTTGTCGAGGTCCAGCGATTTCCTGTGGTGCTGCAGGCGGCGCTTCAGCTCAGCGCGCTTCTCCTCCTTCTCGTTCTCCTTGAACCAAGACTCGATCTTCTGACGCCAGTTTTTGCTAATATCAAAGCGAGAGATGCTTAGATTCATCAAAATAATTGCAAAGAACAAATATATAGCATGAAATAGCAAACAGTTTTTTTATTTTTACGGACAAATATTTATCTGACAATGCATTATCACGCCTCACACTTAAAAAAAAATTTTCCTACACCGACAATTCTAAATTGTTTGCTAGGAGTAAAAATGTTCCAGCTGGAAAACAAAACAAGAAATCCGAACGGGAGAAAGTTTAAGCAGTTACTGTTGAAGTCTTTCCATAAACCAGACCTCGGTCTTGCCGGGTCCAGATTTTTGTCACTCTCTACGGCGCCGTTACTACGACGTTCTTCGTCAGTAGTCGTCGGCCTGCATGCGCCGTTCATATCGACGGAGGGCGACAGCAACTGGCCGCGTCCTCTGCTGCCACCGCGGGGGCGGCGGGCGAACGATCGATCCAGGGACCCGTAGCCGTCCACTGGCGACCAAGACGAGATTTGTAACGAAATGTTTCTTTCGGTGCTATTTATCATACATGTAACCTAGAAATGTGTAAAGCAATAGTGCCTCTATATTTCTAACTTTTAACTCATTATAAATTATGAGCTACATACAGGAAGCATTGAATAATATAATATGCTTTGCAGTTAAGTTAAATAGTTGAGAAAAAGCAAGGTGATGTTCGTACCGCTAAGGGCCTTCCTCTCGCGAGTGTGGTCGTGTCCGCCGGTGGCCAGGAAGTCCATGAGTTTGTGGTCGTCCTCCTCCGACGGCACCCGCGACCTGCGGCGTCGTAGCGAGCCGTTCGGCGTGACGTCTGTGGCGGTACACACATCCATCATAACGGGCAATCGAATAAAGAAATTGATGCAATAATTATGTTTTTACTCTCACAGTTATGTTTGACCAGATAATTTTGAGCATGAACATAAGAATATACAGTAGAAGTACCCGGAGAGTGGTCTGCTCCAGAGTAAGGGTCAAGGGATTGGGTTGGTGTGCTGAAGGAGCCCACGCGGCGGCGAGTTAGGCGAGGAGAGTTGCACACCGAAGGTTCGTCTTCAGAAGTGAGCCCACCGTTATGCTGCTGCAGCGCTTCCAGCTGCTTTCTACCTTTCTTACCCTGCAGAATAACTTCCTGTGTAATAACTATTTAATAACTAATATACTTTGCCACACTTCCTACTTTTCTTGCCCTCTCACAATATCGGCAGGGGGTGTGTTATGCCGATAACGTTGACTCAATATCAACAAAATTTATTCTTATAAAAAATCAATAAATATTTTACACGAATCTATAGAAATTTAGTACTTATGAGTATTTTGACTAGGTCGCTCGTAGTCGTAGGTCTTCACTGAAACTTGATTTCTGATTTAATTTTGCGAGCTACAAAAAACAACCAAAAGAAAAAAAACCAAAGTTCCAGTTAAAAAAAACAAAGAAAACAACCCAAGAGAAAATAAATCAACGAAAACTAGAAACGTATTTGCCACGAATGAAATTAAACAACACTAAATAAAAGTATAAGTAGGCAGTACAAACACTGACTCTGTTGAAGTGCACTTCAGCGACGTTGATGTGCGGTAAGGGAGGCTGTGGTCTCTCCAGACCATCCAAGGCGTTCAGGTCAGACTCTGACTCGCTGTACGATGCCGGCCGAGGCGCGGCGCTGCCTCCACCTCCAACACAAACATAACACAAACATAACTTCAGCATAAACATTTTTTTTTTTTGAAAATAAATTGTATTTTACTGAAATTATACTCAATTCACTGAAACTGGATTATAAGCGCAACAAAATTTATCCAGCAATTCTCCAAAAGTTACACGCTGTAACTTACTTCCATGAAGCGCAGCATTAATCCTTGCAATTTTATATTATAATGAGAATTCTGTTGATAGCTCAAGTAAATCAAAAATATAAAAATCTGCAACAAGCAAAGAAGGCACTCACTGGCGCCCTGAGACGAGACGCGTCTCTTTCCGAGGTTGTCTTCCCTGGCGCGTCGCCGCTGTTCAGCCTCGACCTCCTGCTGCTTGCGACGGTTGTTCTCAACCGTCGCTGCCTTGAACCTTAACAGCAAAATGCGCTTCGTAAAATATAAAAAGAAAATGCATGCCGTTTGTTTTTAAAACATGCGTGATGCATTGGAAAAAACTTCGGCATTATGCGGGAACAGTACTATTATATATATAGATCATCACCAGAACTACATTTTTATATAGAGGGTTTTTTTCCAGATGCTAGTCAACATTGCAACCGCAATTTAAGTTATGTAAATCAAATGCCATCATTCGGCCAGGTACAAACGCTAATAGTTTTTTACCAATGCATCTAAAAATACTCAACGAGCTACAACTAAGAACAGTTTTCCTGGTGCAGCTCTACAGAGCACGAAAATTTTTAAAACATTAAAAAATCCACAAAATTAGCTAACTTGGAGCAGAAGGCATTGAAGATTTTGAAGCACTCTTCGAGCTTGAAGGTGTTTGGGTCTTCACAGAAGTAGGCGGCGACTTCGAGCCGGACTTTGTCGGCCTCTGCAATGCCTTGCTTGAGGGCGTCGATGTCGTGACGCGCCTGCTGCAGGAAAGGCGTCATCTGACCCAGGAGTTGGGCTGGGGTGCCTGGAGCTTGCAGTTGTGTTGACAGTCGCTCCACACGCGCGTCCAACTGCAGCAGGTCGGACTGTAGCGTCACCATGCTCGCTCTGGACACATGCATATTATTAGCGGGGCGTAACTGATTATTAGGTTACATTGAGAAATGATCATAATTAAGTCCATAGAAGATCAAATATTTGGATGAAACATGGAATTTAAGTGACAGGATGGATAGTTCATTCAAAGTGACAGATTTCAAGGGGAAGAATTATTCCATGAAAAAATCTTTGATACAGAATTAGTGCAATATTTGATCACACCGAAAAAACGAAGTCTAGGAGTAATGAATGTATAAAGCAATTATGAAATGTTTTCAAAACTGGCCAGCTGTGATGTGAATCAAGAATATGGTCAAGAAATACTCCTCTATGGTAACCTGATGCAGATCATCAATAATTAATAGAAAACTTTATCCTGAAAGACGTTTATTTCCTAAGTTTTTCTGAGCTACTTATAGTAAAAAATTCAATTAATCAATACTTAATCCATACTTGGTCGCTTCTTCTAAGCAGGGCATCTCCTCGGGGAACTTGAGCAAGTTGGGGTTCTTCCTTTGCGCTTGCTGAAAAATTATACGAAAATGAGACACAATTATAAAAATAAAGTGAATCATAAAGGTGAAATGAATATTTACCTTCAACATATTTCGGCGACAGTGAAAATGATAATGTCATGATCGAACAACAGAGAGTTCAAGAGTTTTTTTATAAGAGTTTATAAGAGTTTTCATAAGAGTTTTCCCGTGGCGCAAGTAAGCATTTTAACACCGGCTACACTTTGACATTTGTATACTGAATAAAACGATTATTACCTGAATTACGAAACAACTTCAAACATCATGAAAATAATTTCGGGTCTAGTGCCTTAAGTATGCCATCTAAGTCATGTGGACAAAGACATAGTCCTCACCTGTACGACGAAGTGCAGGAGGTTCACGCCGGGTTTGTTCGCACGAATGTCGGTGAGCTTCTGTAGCGACGACAGCTTCATGCCGGCCGCGTCTCCTGCGTAACCGCCCTGGCAGATGAAGAAAAATCTACGTAAACTAATTTCTTATCTCTGCTACGAATCGAAATCATCGTATTAAATTAATTGTATTCCGTTTAATAAGAGATCCGTTACCTTTCGCAATGGAAAACCAGGTAAAAGAGATCAATAAGACGGTTTGTGGTGACTCACGTTATTAAGGAAATTGCCAGCCACAAGGACCATGTAGAGAATCTCGTGGAGTTTGGTGTTTGTGATGAGATCCCGGCCAGCGTAGATAATAGCGTTAATACTCGGGTCAATCTGATCCAGTGTTGATTCGAATTCTTCCTTCAGTAGCAGCGCCTCGATCCGCAGCTTATACCTAAAAGAAGCGGGTGCAGACATAAATTAATTAGTCTCAAGCTTATGAGAAAATTGGCACCAGAAAGAAAAATTCATTGACACAACATGAATTTTTCCGTTTCAAGCAAAGCCATTTAGAACAAATGGCTCTCATTTTCGCGTGAAACTACGTTGAATCTAACGGTAACGAGATAACTGCCTACATCGTATCGAGAAATTTGGGGGGAACTTCATTGCACTGAGCGGCAAAAAATTATTTAGTCTTTTACATATTTTAAAACGAGAGACGCTTTGCATACATATATCTGTATAGACGTAATGTCAGCACATTTCCACAATACATATCCAGTTGTTAAAATCCGGAGCTGACCTTGCCATAATTCCAGGCCTCATGGCCATAATACTAAGGCTTGGAATTTGAGATTTCCTTCAATAAAATGAAAATAAGCTTGTTAAACCTGGCGTTACTCGGTAAGAGGTGCACTGTGCAATAAGCAGTAGGTTAACCAATTGATGCGGGGCAAGATGCTACGATTGAAGATATTTTATCCCACTGAATATAAATACATCGGATTGGGGTGGTTAAAAATATGGCATTCATGATACCAAACTCACAAGTATCCAAGAGAGGCTATAAAGGCACACGAAAATAATCTAAGAAATGTACTCGTGGACGAAAAATGGATTTTTCGCGATCGTTAGAGAAAAAATGAAAGAACAGTCGTCCGTCTCTATACTTACTGAGGCAGTTTCATGAGCGCTATTAGGAACTGTTCTGCCTTCCCAAGTTTATTGCAGGGGCCGTCAAAGTTCCTGAGCATCTCAGCCTCGTCGGGACTCGGCAGAAGTTTGAGCAAATTGCGTAGCTTTTCCGCGCCGAATTCGGCGTGGTCGCCTTCGCGCAGAAGCTCCAGAATTTCTTCGTTGGGTCTGCACAGATTCACGCGTTATAACAGGTAAGATTTCTACCGAAACAAAGTGATCATGAGTCCTTTTTACAGCTCGACCGCTGCTGTGTTAGATTGCGGAGAATGTTTACAAGACAATTTTGAAAATAAATTATTGACAATGAGGCGAATGCACAAAAATTTCATGGAGCATAACACACTACATTAGGCTTTTAGATAAGTTTTAGGAATTCATTTTCAGACAAATCGTGTAAATAGGATGAGAAAACTCACAGGACTACCATTGTATCAGTCAAACGACTCATGCAATAAACAATTTTTGGAAGAAACATCTGTCTAGACAAACATGAACCACTTAGAGCTGCTGTACAACGCTCGAAACTTACACTCGGAACTGTCGTAGGAATATATTGACGTTCAGGCTGCGTTTGCCGTCCAATAAATTGATCTGCAATGGAGAATAATAATAATAATGAGCGTCATAGATAATTAGCAGGTGTAAATGTGGTGAATTTGTAGTAACGAAAACTCCTTTCGTACGAGAAAATCAATATAACAATTTATTAGAACCGAAGAAAGTTTTTTTTTTTAACATTTGAGTCCCTAGGTACTCAATTGAGAGCTTTAACGAATGTCTCCGAACACACACGAGTTGCAAATTTTCACCTGAGAGTTTTGCGATTTGTTTTCCTCCCCGGGAGTGCCAGGCGCTGTCTTGCCCCCAGCAGGAGGCGCCTGCGGTGTCTGTAGGCAGAAGAGGCCCTCGAGCTCCTCCCAGTCAAGAGTGGACGTGGGTGACAGCTTCTCATGACGCACGGCCAGCTTCGTCCAGACATTGTTATTTCCCACCACCTACGAACGAAAAAAATATAACTCGGTACTCACTGCAGTGAGTGACAGAGAGCGCATTTTCTCGTCGACGAAAACTTGAGGTCACGGACGGACGGACGGACGGACAGAAAGACGGACATGGCGAGCACAATAGTGCCCTTTTTCTTTAAAGAGAAAATGCGCTAAAAAGAGCAGAAGAAGCGTACATATAACTTCGTGCCAAAGAATTTCAGTTAACATGTTTGGTCCTTCAGCAGCATCATAGTCAAAGGCTAAAATTATACCCACTTTAGAGTTCGGTATCTTGTTCCAGTTGAAGGTCTTCATTTTGGAGCGCGGCTTTGGCGTGTCCATTTGTGGGAGTCGCACATCAGGTGCGGCTGGGGCAGGAGGCGCCGCGGTTCTTTTCAGCCCCAGCGCAGGACTTCCAGGTGGAGGAGGAGGAGGACCACCAAACGGTGGCGGTGGTGGAACACCACCGGGAGGTGGGGGAGGAGGAGGTGCCCCACCAGGTGGTGGTGGAGGCGGAGGACCACTACCAGGTGGTCGTGGAGGGGGAGGAGCACCACCAGGCAGTGGAGGAGGTGGAGGAGCTCCTCCTGGAGGTGGTGGAATATTTCCTCCAGGAGGCGGAGGTGGTGGAGGAGGTCCACCCGTAAGGGGCGGCGAGCCTGCAGAAGTTGGGGAGTTGGCGACAGGCGTGGTCTCTCTGTGACAGGAGCAGAGGCACCTGCCGGACGACCCGCTCTTGTTGGGCGCGAGGTTGCGGGAGGACGGCGCCCGTAGGAGACGCGCCGTGTCCTGCGCGTCGTCCAGGAGCGTGACGCGATGCATGAGGCGCTCGGCGGTGCTCCACATGACGTCGCTGATGCGGTCACGAGGGTCTATGCGCAAAAGATGCTGAAGGACGTTCAGGAACGGGCCTTCCTGGGGGGTCTCTACCACCTGCACACACGAGGCTACGTGAACAAGGCAAACTTCCGTAATTTTCCACCACAGCTTCATCATTTGTCAATTATTTTAGAAAAACAATTTTTATCTATAATATATGAGTAATTCCGCCATAAAATCTTATTTTGAATCACTTTCTGTGCCTAGACCGGTACAGCACCTGTCGGAGTATGGCGTAGAAGACGTCGACGTGGCTGGTGAGGTCCACACCGTCGGGCCCCGTGATCTGCGCCTCGTCAGTGTCGCGCTGCTCGTCGAACACGTCCAGCTGCACTGCCAGGTCCCGATCCTTGCTCGCGTAGCGTCTGGGCGTACAAAGGACGTCAACCCAGCGATAAGGTTTTAGAAACTAAGAACCCAACAAGGGCTTTTCTGTTGGGTTCTAGAAACTAAGAACCCAACGAAGGTTCTTGGGTTGGGCAATAATTCCTAAAAATATTCAATTACCAAAAGACTTCAACAATAACTGCCTATAATTGTGGGAAACATTAAGAATACAAACTCACCGAAGTTGATTGAGGGCATCCAAAACTTTAAGGCCTGAAAAAAAAGGAAAATAAGTTCAAAGATAGTATACCGTAGTATCTCAGCCTCACGATAAAAAATTCACACTGAGCCAAACCTTCATAAAATATCCCAAGAAAGACGAATGAAAGCCGAGGCCGGCGCTATTGAAGTCGTCTCGAATTTATTAGCAGCATTTTAACAAACTGAGCTTAAGGAGGAGATTTCAACAGACTAAAGATACTGATCTTGTCTAGGAGTCTGAACGCTTTCAGAATACAAATCCAGATCCGAAATTTAATTAGAACATTTGAAGTCATGAACAGTTATGAAAAAGGCATATTAAGTGCGTAAGCAAGTAAACACAATACAATTATTGAGTGACGTGCACTCATTGCAGTTAAATTAACTTACATATCACGAAGCTTTACTTTAATCGTTTCTTAGATAAGTAAGAGTTTATGCAGGGAGTTAAATTATATAAATACCAGGTATTTGCGAAAATTAAAGGCATGAAATGTACGTAGATCCTGCAGTAGAAATTTACGAGTATAATCTGAAGAAAAAATCACTCCGACTAATTTATTCTAATATGAGTTGCAATGATATGCGTAGTTCAGAAATAGAGCACAGATGAACGATAATAACAAACATAACAGAAGACTCACCGATGAACTCATTGCGTATGGATATCCTGGCCTGTAGCTCGGTAGTGGAGATGATGATGCAGTTGATGAAGGCCACCACCACCGTCTTGTACTCAACGCTGGCCGGGCTCCGTAACTCATCTACCACCACCTTGAAGCGGTAGCGCTCCTGCCGCATCTCCTGTAGTGTCAACATGCATAGTTTCGGTAAATAATTATAAATGAATGAAAATTTTAATATTGATTTGATTGCAATCGAATAATAATAAATTCGTACTCAAATACAGGAATTAATAGTGATTATATCACAGTATTTCCCAGTCGAATATCGGCGTTGTAGAAAGCACACGTGTATTAAAGTGAATCAAGATTTCATTTAATTTATTTACCAAATTGAGGCTACAATCATAAACTCCAGTTATGATAATTTCAGGTTTCCAAAAGTTACAACTATCAGCCGAAACCTGGCATGTTCCGTTTAGAAGCTGCAGCACCAATGTTACAAATAACGACAGTTATGTGGTAATGTGTAACATGCCACGTTGCCTCATCACTATCCCCTTCATGCGGATCAAAGTAATTAAGCAATTAGCTGGAATAAACTACGACATAAATTTATAGATGAGACATCGCATCTTGAGTCTATTCCTATACCGGGGCCCATACTTTCAAAAAAAGTTAAGAGATCGTAAGTTCGTCAGCCAATCATTGACAGCCTTTCAAGCAAAATCCACCAATTATAGACAAGAAAATAGAGCGTAAGTACTTACGTTCACTTAGCGAGTTATGAAAGTATGGCCCCAGGAAGTTCTGAGCATTTGAAGGGCCAGATGCTCAAGGGCGTCGCACAAGCAAACACTTGTAGTATTAATCACGAGTAATTTAGGATACCAGCGTTAAACTAACACAATGTTCACGAGTAACATGAGGTTGGAATAATCGCGTCTCTAATTATATGTGAACTGAAGATCCTGGAACAATTTTTGAAGGTTGGGCAATGAAAGTATTTCTTAAGATCGCTGTCGTAAGGGTGTAGTGGATAGAGCGATGAAGTGTTAAATGTTGGGTGCTCTAATCTTAGGCTTGTAGACTTCATTTTTATAATAATACGAGCCACACGGTTTCGCTGCATCTTGAAACATAACCACGTGGCCATTTGAAGTGGCAACACTATTAGGTCGTATTGGTCTCATGCTTGGAACATCAAATATATGTCATTATAAAGGTAATTTTTTTTGCTCAAATTGCAACCATAGAATTCTCCGATATTAGGATTTACGGTAAGAAGATCCATTTGCTATACTGTACTAATGACCTCTCTAAAAAATTTTTTGAAGTACTCGACTAGTCACGATATAGATAGCTTTTTTATAGGCACCAGAAGTGAACAAACCAATGGGCGTTGTTGGATTAACAACGACAGTTATAGTAACACGACGAATTGAAGTATAAAGATATCAACGAATAATCTGAAGATAATAGTCTGCTACACTGTTGATGACAATGGAGATGGAGGATTTTACCTTATAATTGTTGAGAGCCTCGAGAGCCGTGGCGTAGCCATCTGCATTGTACACACACAGCGCTGAGAGGAGCTCGAACACTTGCTTCCTGATTGTCGTGTTGCTCTTGTGGAGCGCTGGTAAAAAAACATAAGTCATAAGTAGGAATCGCAGCACATGGTAAAGGATCTTTGTGGAGTGCTGGTAAAAACATAAGTCATAAGTAGGAATCGCAGCACATGTTAAAGGATGTTTGCGGAGTGCTGGTAAAAAACATAAGTCATAAGTAGGAATCGCAGCACATGGTAAAGGATGTTTGTGGAGCGCTGGTAAAAAACATAAGTCATAAGTAGGAATTTAAAGGATCTTTGTGGAGCGCTGGTAAAAAAAAACATAAGTCATAAGTAGGAATCGCAGCACATGTTAGAGGATCTTTGTGGAGCGCTGGTAAAAAACATAAGTCATAAGTAGGAATCGCAGCACATGGTAAAGGATGTTTGTGGAGCGCTGGTAAAAAAACATAAGTCATTAGTAGGAATCGCAGCACATGTTAAAGGATGTTTGTGGATTGGTAAAAAACATAAGTCATAAGTAGGAATCGCAGCACAAGTTAAAGGATGTTTCAAGAGCGAGAACGAAAATATAAATATTGAATTAACTTTAACCCACAAATATGACGAAAAAATTATGCATAAAAAGTAAATTAATGATACAGCGTAGGGATACAAATGAAATTCTGCCCGTCTAGAATTTTTTAGACTTAGACAATTTTGAACTAATATGAAGAATTTTATTTTGTCACGATTCAAAATAACTGCTTCAGAATTATAAAATACTGGTCACTTTTTTGTGCGCAAGCTTCAGCGCATACCTCGTCTATTCAACAGGAGGCACCGATTGGATTTGATCAATTTATACAATAATTTAATTTGTGATTATTGATTACATTTATTTATTTATTTAACGCTTTTTTAATTTTTAATTATTTAAATAAATTTCATTTAATTTTAACTAATTTAACGCTTTTTTAATTAACAACGAAGCATATAGTGTTTTTAAAACAAATTACTGCAAGAACATGACACTAAAAATAAATTTGTGCTCATCACATGGACAAGGGCTGGGGTCAAGCTACCAGGAAGTCGCCAGCAAGGGACTAGATAGCGACAAAGCTGGGGAAGGAAGCGCCAGATGGGCGCTCGTTGCAGCAGCCCGGAAGAGCGAGCATCCTTGTTCATCCAGAGCTTAACGTGTTTCCCTCACGACATCATAATGACTTAGCTTTCGCTCCACCCACTCAGCCTTGTCGTGTAATGAAGCACAACCATCAGGCATGCATAATTCATATAAAGCTCAGGGATCAATCCGGTCTTAAATTAGGAGCCAGATGATATAAAATGTAATAATTGATGCATCCAGCGTCTGTTGTTTGCGAGGTTGAAGATTAAGAATGCAGTGGAATTGGTTCACTCTGTCTGAGGCTGGGGCATGTGTCGGAACTGTAGGCGTCGTCGTACGCCAAGTCAAAAGTTCGATACGACTGATCCAATTGCGAGGACAGGTGTTGCGAGGACAGGTGTTGCGAGGGCAGGTGTTGCGAGGGCAGGTGTTGCGAGTACAGGTGTTAAGAGTACAGGTGTTAAGAGTACAGGTGTTAAGAGTACAGGTGTTAAGAGTACAGGTGTTAAGAGTACAGGTGTTGGCAAGACAGGTGGCACAATCCTTCCGGCAAGGTAGCAGCTCTGCCAGACGCGCTCTCACGACACACCAGCGCCCGTGAAGCCTCATGACGCTCTACCCACAACAGCTTCCAGTCACACATGCTTTTAACATACTTTAATGTTTAAGCTTCAACACGCAACGATACAACGTAACGAATTAACGCACGGTTGAAAAGTTTGTGAGAACAAATACTATACTATATACTATACAAATACTATAGTATACTATATACTATACAAATGTGTGAGACACATTTGTATAGTATAGTTACAATCATGGTGCAATCCTGATGACGTTGAATGACGCGAATAAGAGGAATGGTACAACTGTTTGTTGTAACATTTCTATATTATTTGCATAAAACAAATTGCGTAGGGTTATAATTTGATTTTAATCGATAAGGATTCATATTTTTTGGTCATCTCATCAACACCATTTGTGCATATTTTATGAAAAGTGTTTCATTCTTCCGAAAAATTACAATTATTTTTTGTTACAATCATCATTTTTTGTTCACATATGTCGGATTTTTTAAATATTTGAACAGAAGAATTATTCATTTGAACAGCTGATGTGCGAAACATGACATAAGAAGTTCTCAAAGATCACTCCACCACGATTACCTCAAACGATGCCATAATTCCTAAGATACCACGCTACAGGCTACCACATATTGGATAAGAACATTAACACATGCTTACCCCAAACTAGAAATAAATCAACCCATGCTGCATATCACCTCATATTGAATGTAAATATGTCGCATATATTGAGAACAAATAATAATCATTCCTTCTTCAGCACAACTGGTGTACCTTAATAAGAAGGAATGCAAATATCGTAAACGAAAATACAACTCCGTAATTAAACTAACCAATACTTCTACGTTATATTGTCGCAGTTTAATTGCCGCATGGAGCAATAGAATTAACTCCGTAATAAAAAAATCTTCTGGGTACCAATTTTTGAAAGGATTACTTTCCATTTTAGTTTCAGAAATCACTGATGCCCCAAAATTGCTAGGGGAAGAACATGAATTACGAAGGCGAGAGGTGCACAGAAGGGCGCCTGACGTGAAGGTCGCCAACGCGGAACACTGGCGACCTCCGCGCCAAGAAGATAATGGCGGCCATTTTCGAAAGTCATTGGAAATTCATCATCAACAAACATGAAGCTTTTGGATATCAGAAAACGATCGACGAAGAGGTCAATATTCGGACAGGGGTATAATTAGGATGAAGTTATACCAAGGACGCAAGAAACACATATACTAATTTACTTTAAATGGACACTTCATGTAGAATGCAAAAAGGACGGTAAGTTAATTTATTCCTGTTTGGATTAGTTTTTCGTATATTTTAAACGTGGATCTTTCTAAACAGAGGTTCATCAGCATTAAACATTATTTAGCGCAGTGGGTGAGTACATGTAGACGAACAATTAATGCATAATAGCGTCATCATACAAGTGGCAGTGCGGCGTAATCGAAGCTTCTGATAGAAGGAAAGCACCGCATGCAGTAAATCATCACCAAACATCTCAGAGTTTCAAACAGTACAAGCAGAAAATGCAGACCGCAGCAAAAGCAGCGGCGTTCAGTGCAGAGGTCAAGGTCCAGCTGAACGTATAGTGGGCAGTAGAAGCTACATCGCATGATCCAGCCATATTGCATAGTCCAGCTACATCGCATGGTCCAGCTATACATCACATGGTCAAGCTACATCGCAAGGTCAAGCTACACCGCATGGTCCAGCTATATCACACATAGTTTAGCGACCTACATCACATATTTCAGCTTTACATCACATGGTCAAGCTACATCGCATTGTCAAGCTACATCACATGATCAAGCTACATCGCATGGTCAAGCTACATCACATGATCAAGCTACATCGCATGGTCCAGCTACATCGCATGGTCTAGAGCATCAGCCTCAACAATGCCATGGACTTTCAAATACAAGTCAACTTTACTTGACAGCGATTCGAGTGATATTTGCTCAAGTTTTCGGCTGCAAAGTATGAGTTGTTCACAAATTTATAATGATTAAAGCCCTCAAACTTGCATATTTTTTACCAAAGCTGGTACGGCAGAGCCGTTCAGGCAAGACATACATTAGTTATTACTCAGCATGTCGAGCAGAATAATTGAGCAGAGTCAGCATGTAGCACATGGAGCGGTATTTTTATCAGCATATTGAGCAGAGTCAGCATGCAGCACATGGAGCGGTCTCTTTTATCAGCATATCGAGCAGAATTAAACAGAATCAGCATGCAGCACACGGAGAGATATTTTTATCAGCATATTGAGCAGAATTATGAGCAGAGTCAGCACGCTTCTTGCCTCCCGTCTCAGCGTCCAGCATGAGAAGGTCAAGGGCGTCGACACAGAGACCATCTGGCCACACAGCTGTGCCTCCAGCTGTGTGGTGTGATCTGTGTGGCTCTTGTGTGGTGTGACCTGTGTGATCTGTGTGGTGTGATCTGTGTGACTCTTGTGTGGTGTAATTTGTATGATCTGTGTGACTCTTGTGTGGAGTGATCTGTGTGACTCTTGTGTGGAGTGATTTGTGTGATCTGTCACTCATCTGTGTGGTGTGATCTGCGTGACTCTTGTGTGGAGTGATTTGTGTAGCTCTTGTGTGGTGTGATCTGTGTGGCTCTTGTGTGGAGTGATCTGTGTGACTCGTGTGTGGTGTGATCTGTGTGACTCGTGTGTGGTGTGATCTGTGTGGTGTGTTCTGTGTGGCTCTTGTGTGGTGTGTTCTGTGTGGCTCTTGTGTGGTGTGATCTGTGTGGCTCTTGTGTGGTGTGATCTGTGTGGCTCTTGTGTGGTGTGTTCTGTGTGGCTCTCGTGTGGAGTATTCTGTGTGGTTTTGTGTGGAGTGTTCTGTGTCGTTTTGTGTGAAGTGTTCTGTGTGGCTCTTGTGTGGAGTGTTCTGTGTGGTTTTGTGTGGAGTGTTCTGTGTGGCTCTTGAGTGGAGTGTTCTGTGTGGCTCTTGTGTGGTGTTCTGTGTGGCTCTTGTGTGGTGTGTTCTGCGTGGTGCTTGTATGAAATATGTGGCTTATGTGGCAAGAGAACCTTACATATATCAGATTGTTGCTGCAGTTGAGAGTGTGTTGCATATGAGATATGTTGCATTACATTGAATTATAAGTAAAATTAAAGTATTCTCGGATGTTTGCCCCAAAAAAACGAATTGCAATGAAGAAATCCTCACTAGATTTGAAATGAAATATCGGGCACTTATGGCTTAGAACATAATTGGATCATTCGAGCTCTACAACACAATATAATCGAGCTTACGTCGCGTGCCATCCTCGACCAGTGGAGGTCTTGTCACTGATGTGACTAGCTGACCAGGCAGGCATGGCTCATTATGCTTTATATATTTAAAATCAATTGTTATCAGCGCAGGTAATGCTAGATGTAGTAATTTGAGTCAATTTTGTGCTGTTTTTGTTGCTGATGTCTTACAAGATAATTAGAAAAAAATAACTCAGTACTCACTGCAGTGAGTGATAGAGAGCGCATTTTCTCGTCGACGAAAACGTGAAATCACGGACAGTCAGACGGACGGACAGACGGACATGACGAGCACAATAGGGAATTTTTTCCATGAATGAGAAAATGCGCTAGAAATTATAAAACTTATAATGGAACACGAGAAATGTGTTCAAACTTATTCTTTTTGAAAAATTTCGCGAAAACAATTTTTTGCAGGGAATGATGTGTTTCATTCTTAAAATTTCAGCTTGTTCAAACGTTCAACGACGAACTGACCTGAAAATTCGCAGCTATGAAAATTTTTTTATGTTTTCTGTATTGATAACCGGCGGTGGCGCGATAGTTCAGAAATCTTACTAATCATATTTGCATGATTGACACAGAGAGACATGCTGGCGTCATCATGCAATGAAGACATGAGCAGCAAAGTACATCACACGCACCACACAAGCAACAAAGTACATCACACGCACCACACAAGCAGCAAAGTTCATCACACGCACCACACAAGCAGCAAGTACATCACACACGTATCACACAACTAACATTCAGAAATTCCTTGCCCCGTACGAAACAAACCTTTGTGTAGTTGCATTAAGTGCGGAAATTTAGGAAGTGCGTCAAGTTTAATGATTTCTGAGAGAGAAAACAATGCAGGGTGGAAACTCTCCGGCGCAATGGAAACTTGACGATTTCGAAAAATATATAATGCAAAATTGATTCATGATATATATTCATTCTTTATTGCATTTTAAAAAGTTGCAATGATAAAAGGTTTATAGCAACACTTGGCGCTGTGTTGCTTAGAGTGAGGTAAATATAGTAATTTCGGTATATAATTAGAATAATAGGTATTAAAAATTTCATATATATTTTATTTTCTCCGTTGTTTACCTTGCATATTTCCAAATGTAATCGATTGAAGTATTAGTTCTATTTGTAGTGCGCTTTGTGAAGATTAAGAAATAAAGTACAGGTCATGTTGTCTAGGTTCTCTAAGATTTGTGCATACAAGAGAGCAAAAGAACCCTTCTAATTATTGTAATTTTGTTAAAATAGCACGATTCGTGTTTTATGAAAAAACAAGTCAGAGAGAGCGGAGTGATTGGTCACCAAGCAACAACAGGCAAACCATTTGTTAGTTGAAATACTCTTTACTAGTCTAAGCTTTTATAGGCTGGGTCAATTCTTCGCCTTAAAAACATGCATGTTTGAATAAAAATAAAATAAAATTCCCATCAATCGTCATCAAAGATTTGTTCCATCAGAAGCAACACGTTACGTAGTAAAACAAGGCCGCATCGGCTTGGCTGAGGTCACACAACGAGGTTATGCATCGTCTCTCTCCCCTCGTGATCGGTATCATGACCGAGGACTCGGACAAACGAAGCATCAATTACGGAACAATGCAACGAGATAACGCGCTCAGGCGCTGAGCTAGTCCTAGTAGTGTGCTACCGCGGTCTGACTAGTACTATAGTTAGTCCTATGCCACCTCATATGGTCTCCGTTCATAGTAGTGTGTTACCGCGGTTTGACTAGTACTATAGTTCTGTCTCTTATACACATCTAGATGTGTATAAGAGACAGAGTAACTACCACTCGAGCAGAGGTAACAAGTAACTACCACTCGAGCAGAAGTAACAAGTAATTACCACTAGAGCAGAGGTAACTAGTAACTACCACTCGAGCAGAAGTAACAAGTAACTACCACTAGAGCAGAGGTAACTAGTAACTACCACTCGAGTAGAGGTAACTAGTAACTACCACTCGAGCAGAGGTAACTAGTAACTACCACTCGAGCAGAGGTAACTAGTAACTACCACTCGAGCAGGTTGACGTGCCCAGCGAGCAAGGTATGCCCATTTTTGGTCGAGGAGGCCCAAAATATTAACGACTTTTTCTCCTTGCATTTAAGCTTCCTTTTTCCGTAGAACAACTTACTTCTTATTATTTCACTTAACCTAGTATAACTTGATAGCTCAACCACACGAATTTTGAGAAAAAATAATCGATATGACGCAACATTAACAAGAGCTGGACACCTTGAGCAGCTGACAACACCCATCACACGGCACAGTCAGATCGTCACTGACTCTCATGAGATGAGGCAACCCGCAGGCTGAACGAATCCCTGGCAAAACTTGTCTGCTGGCCCTGGAGGGCAGGTGGACAGCAGCTGGCTGCAAGTGACTGTGCTCAGGGAATGGCTCAAGAATTTATGAGCTATAAATTGCATTTCTAGGAAATATACTAGCAAAAAATTTGCATCGAATGAAGGAGCCATGACAAGAAGTGATGAAAGGATTATTTTAGGCAACAAGAATACTGTCAGCGCTTGATTTTGTTTTGTTTTAATAAATGGACAAATAAAACTGATGGCTTGCCACAACTTCATCGGGAGAAGCAAACATGCGTGTTAAGTACATTGCTGTCTAATGAAAATAAGCAGAGGTGGGCAGTAGCGCGCTACATGTAGCGGCCGCTACTAGCGGCCGCTACATTTTCAGTAGCGGTAGCGGTAGCGGCTCTACATTTAAGGCAATGTAGCGGTAGCGGTAGCGCCCGCTACATATTTAAGTAGCGATACTAGGTTTTGCCGCTACAGCGCTACCGCTACATTTATAGATAAAGCCTTTAGATTTTACTTAAGGGGACCGGCTACCCTCCAACAAAACTTTTTTGTTTACAGACGGATCGTTTTGAAACTTGGTACACATATGTAAAACAGAAATCTAAGACCTTTCTGCTCATGTAAATTTAAAAAAATGAAAGAAAACGTGGAATTAATAGAAAACGGTAAATAGGCTGGGGTACTCTAAAAAAGTTTATAACTTTTGTAAATCACATGCTACAATGTCGAGACACATATCATTCGATTTGTAACAACAATATCTAGCGACTGTAGAACCCCGATTTTTTATTTTCCTCATCGTTTTTTTCGGGTTCTTCCCATTTTCACATTTTTACCCCCCACCTTCCTCCCCCTCCCATATATAAGTCAAACCATGCACATATTAAAAAAAAGCTTCTAGAGTCGCTAGGTATTTTTTTACAAATCGAATGGTATGTCTCTCATTGCCGTAGCTTGAAAACTGTTGGAGGTATGATTTTTTTAAGATGGCGTTTTTTGGATTTTTTAATTGTTCATGGGAGCCAAATAAAGTAAAATTCATTGAAAACAGAAGAATATGCCCAAAAAGTCTTGATATTGTAGCCCAAGCTTTCCCATTGCCAATTATTTGCATTCAAGGTACCAGCACGCGTCTTTAGACCTATTTATGTTCAATTTAATGTGAATAATAGGCTATAAATGGTACTTTTTATATATAAATATATATATAAATATTCATTTTACATAACTTTACAACTGCATTACGCAAAAACTATTGCATGAACATCCATGGTAGTAGCTTTGTTAAACGTGTCTTGTTTGTAGCTTTCAAACGATTGCAAACACTTTGTAATTAACCTAAATAATGACATATAAATACCATTTATTTGTAAATAATGATATAAAATGATCATTTTATAAAAGTTCAAGACTGCATTGCACAAAAAAGTATTGCATGTACATCTATGGTTTGTTGAACGCGTCTCGTTTGTAGCTTTCAAACGAGTGAAAACACTTTGTAATTAATGAGAGTAATGATCTATATATAAAGATTTAATTCAAATAAATCTTTGTACATATTGTTAAAAAATGTTCATATATATATTTTTTTAATTGACTTACGCAAAAATTATAGCACGCACAGACATGCGGCAAACTGCGTTAGACGCGCCTTTTCAGCAGCTACAAAATGAGTCAAGAAAACGGTAAAGCCAAAATTTCCGATTTTTAGGGTAGCCGGTCCCCTTAATAATATTAAATATTATTTAAAAACCAGCATGATACATACATAATATAAATTACAGAATAAAACTGTACGAAAGATTTCGGTGTAATGTTGTCAACCTCAACCTGTTACTAGAGTCAACATATTAGCTGTTACTTGTTAAGTTGTTACCAGTTACCACTTACAGGTATTTTTTCATCTTTCAGTTAGCTCACAGTTACTTTTACACAGTAATTTTTATGTTTCACCTTCCCTACATGGATGTCTACTTTAATCTACCAATCTCAAAAATAATCCACATATATATACAAAAAAAGACTGATTTTCATATGTATATTTGGATAATTTCTTAGATTGGTAGATTAAAGTTCACATCCATGTAGGGAAGGTAAAACATAAAAATAACTAACTTTTATTTACTGTATCTAACCCGTACTAGTTCGGTTAGGTTAATTGCAATAAAGTTACATTGATATGTTTTAAAAATGTTTTATTATCATTAAATGTTAATGAGTAAATCCCAATAGCAGAACAATAAATATTTAGAGATTTCCAATAATTTTGGCCATTGTAGCGGCTAATGTAGCGCGCTACATTTTACTGTAGCGGTAGCGGTAGCGCCCGTTACAATCTAGTGGATGTAGCGGTAGCGGTAGCGCCCGCTACATTTAGAGCATGTAGCGGTAGCGGTAGCGCCCGCTACATTTAGAGCATGTAGCGGTAGCGGTAGCGCCCGCTACATTTAGAGCATGTAGCGGTAGCGGTAGCGCCCGCTACATTTAGAGCATGTAGCGGTAGCGGTAGCGCCCGCTACATTTAGAGCATGTAGCGGTAGCGGTAGCGCCCGCTACATTTAGAGCATGTAGCGGTAGCGGTAGCGCCGCTACATTTCCAAGTAGCGCTGCCCAGCTCTGAAAATAAGATCCAGCTTCTTGTAGCCAATAACACTCAAAATTTTATAACAGAAAAGATAATGTAAAATGTCAAAGATTTCTCGGCCCATTTTCGGAAAATTCAAAGTCTTCTTTGACTGAGCAGCTGAAAAATTTGTAGCTCAAGGATAACCTGAGGATTGGCTTCCCTAACTTCATAGCTATTCCTCTATAAATATAAGATACGCCTCGATAAAACAGACAGGATTCAACATTTTCTTATGTGTACAGGTGGAACAGACAGGTGTTTTTTGGCTTGTGTTTACTTCGTTTCAAATTAAATGGTATTCAAACATTTATGGGCATTTACATGATTTACTCTACTCTCAATACTATGCGCTCTGAATTTGAGCTTGTACGCAATACGTTTTCACTTAATGGGTTTCTGTCGAAATTGGTATATACTTAAATTAAGAAATTTTGTCTAAGCAATATTCTGAGGTTGTTCCCAACGTGACGATAGGAATGCTGTTTATTGTTCATTTCCTTACTTTGGTCCCGCTTCTGAGTCTATGGCTAAAGAGTTGAAAGGTTTGTTCTCTAAATACCTCCCAAATGTAAATCGTCATGTATTGCTGGTAAATAATTTTAAAATCAGTTCTTTTTTCAGGTATAAAGATACACTCCCTGTTCCTATGCGATCGTCCCTAGTTTATCAATATAGTTGTGCGCTATGCGCATCTGCCTATGTCGGTATGGCATCTCGCAACTTTTATACTAGGGTGGCGGAGCACAAGGGAAGGAGTTTTAGAACAGGAAGCCTGCTTCCGCATCCCCCTCATTCAGCAGTACGCGTTCATGCCGAGCAGTGCAACGTGCCGGTGTCCGATAGTGATTTTTCGAATTTTAGCCTCCATTTATAATTTTAGCCTCCCTTTATAATAATTTAGAGTCCCTTTATATTTTTAAAGGAAAACCTAGTTTAAATGCCGCCAACAGTTCATATCCCCTCGAAATTTTAAATAGATAAGTTTTTCTGCTCATATTTACTTCATTCTTATTTGTTTTCATTTGACGATTTATGCTTCAGTGTGAATTTATTTGCTAATTGTTTGTATCTGCGTTCTAGGTTTTAACTAATGATGGAGCTGGACTCCGTAACGTTTTCCTTAATAAGAAATGGTGAATTTTCTGGCTATTTTATTTGCATTTACATTCTTGATAAACTTGCGATTTAAACAGTCAAGTGATCTTAATACTTGTAACAGACAGGATTCAGCATTTTCTCATGTGTACGTCAGTGACGTACACATAACCGGTACGTACTGCATATACGTATACGCTTATAACTAAAGAAGTTCTTACCTTGTATAAAGATTAAGTATCTTGATCGGATGATCACTAATGAATTTACGTTACCAACGTGGCCTGTAACGACGACTGAACACGTGTAGAACATGCGCAATTGCGCATTTTCCAGCCAAACATGTCTGAACATAATGAGAGGAAATACAACTTGACTTGATAATTTTCGTTACTTTTGCAACAGGAAGTAGACAGTAAAGTTCAATCAATGCTCCTCAGAATTGGTCTTGATATATCAGGACTAATTCCACGAGACGCCAGTACCGGGTGCCGGCGATGCTACGAATTCTTGTAATGGGTCCACCATTGCACGCATGAACTGCATTATCTCGTAGGTACGGAATTGAAAAACATTATGTCCACTTATCAAGGTAAATACATGACGGTTATCAATGAGTGGATGTCTATATTCCTATGCGTTACAATTCATACAAGTCGGTTAGGCAACAAGCAAGTGTATGAGATGCATTTTTTCGTGTATGTTAAATTTCAAATGGTTTTCTTTGGTTACGAATAGCTTTTTTTGGTTACAAGCAGCCACACAAACAAATGAATGGGCTATTGGCACAACATTTAGTATCTAATGCCAGGCTTCTGCACCACTATTCTGTCCCCGTAAAACTCACGCTCAGTCGCTTGCGCCATTCACCCCCTTAGCCTGCCCCCCTAACCTTCTTCCCCACCCCCAGCCACACCCTTGCCTTGGGAGGGGCAGCGGTGACCTGCCGGCACGGTTGAACTGTCTGCTCGGAAAGCTATTTTTTTTGCCACTTAATTTTCACACAATTTAATCAGCATTTTTAAACAATCATAAAAAATGTGCGTCTCGCACACCAACTCCTCAGCGGATTGGGAATCGTATTATTTCACTTGTATTTTTATTTTTTTAATTATCACAGTGATCACCCTTAATAAGCAGGGAATTCCCTACCAGAATTGCATGGAGCTGGCGATGCGATAAAGAAATTATCGCTACAACCGAAGAATAACAGCTGGCGTCTCACGAAATAGTCCAGTTGGCACAGACCTTGCTTTCATTATTAACAAGCATGTCGAGCCGAGAAAGCTAGTAATTTCTTACCTGCATCATGTGGATATACTTCGTACTGTATGAGCATAGTGAAGCAAGTGCTTGAATATTAAACACGGAAACGTTCGAAATCCAGTTCTATGTATGTCCGGAAATCGAGAAAGTAAAGCAATGTTTAGTGACAGGGACATTCTGAAGGGAAGGGGCGACGTACGAACGCACTCGTTGTTGCCGTTTGACCAGCAGTGATCTCAGGGTTTGGTGCAGTCCGCAAGTAGGCGCGCCGCGCTCCCTGGCAGTGTAGCGGCAGGTGTCGCCAGATGAGGTTTGAGTGCGCGTGCGGGTCCAGATCTATAGGATGTGTTTTAGATCTTAATGTCCTTCGTTGCTTCTAAGCCAATATTTTTGTTTTAATTTCAACACTGTAAAAATATTACTTATTTTAAGATTTCTCTGAAGATCGAATCATTCATGACACTGTGAAATGCGGTGTATTTTATCCTCTCTATACTATAGTGTGTAGAGTTACGCATCATCACGATTGTCGGATTGACAATGAATAATAATTAATATAATATAATGACGGTAGTACTGTTTTACATGTGAACTGCATAAACGGGTTATTTTCACAATTTTTGCCCATATATCCTAGATCGGGTGCAGATAACTATAACTTGAAATTTTGTCAATTAAATGTATGAAATTTAGACGTTTACGGAATTATATTGAATGTACTTTGCATTTTTCTAATTTTTGCTGAATTACCAACTGCAAATTAAAATAGTCGCTAAGAGGCCCAATATCATGATATGTTATTAGGGAGGCAGAGTCCGAGTCAAACGTAGAAACACTAAACGAAGAAACACTCATAGACTCATGAATTGCTAACATTTATGTGTTCATTAGTGAAAATCTAAATAAGGAGAACTAATTTTTTCTATGTAAATGTACTCATTCAAAATATATTTGACGACAATCTTCATAGATGGAATACGTTGATCGAGGTTAGGATTCCATGTCACGTCCCGACTTGTGGGGACTGAGGAAGGCAAACTATGCCCTGGCATGCCTCTGCCAGGAGGTCGAGGCTTGAGTTTGAATAACTTCTAAAACTGATCACTCGTCCTTAAATCTTTAAAAAACGATATTTCTCTCTCTCAAAATGATGAATTCTATTACTAGAGGTTGATGAAACGACATTTTCTGCTGCCAGAACCGCGAAATGATCATTGTCATTGCAAAGTTTCATATGTGCAAGCGAAATTAACAACACGTGAGGTTTCGCTACGACGTTGTGTTATTATAGGAAGCTCAGACTGTCATGTAGTTCTAATCTTGGTTAGTGAATAAATAAATATATGATAATTCATCATTGACTTATAATGTGAATTGTTAATCCTGTAGTGAAGGGTTAATCCTGTCACCATTCACTTCTAATGATTATAATATTGTTTAGGTTGCTTGCCATATTTTTGCTTTTAAATTTTCGGTACAAAACGGAAGAGATATTTATAATATCACTTTATGTTGATACTCTTAAAAAATTAATAGTTGTTGAATATTAGATGTTACAATTTAAATCTATTTTCGGAATTGAAGCTGCTGGATTAGCATCAATTTTAGCACATTTACGGATACAATGCGGAAATGAACAACACTAGGAGCTGTTACGGTTCATCTAGTCAAGAAGTGACTGCAGTTACAGCTCGAACTTACCCATATATAACGCGTCCAATTGGCTTTAAAAGCATCTTCAATTTAGATTGTTAGTTTGCATAGAATATTAATCCGTAAATGTATCACTTTACTGTCCAATGAACTATGAATTTTATATTTTCAGATTAGGTATAATATTAGAAGTATTTTCCCGGCATTTTTAGGGGCTTCTTCTATGTTCCCAATTGTGCGTGTTGACCATGGGAACACAGTGCGGTTATTTTAACATTTAACTACAAGCGTAAGAAAATTTCAGATGTGATTTTGAGGAGATTTTACCTCGAGTTTGTGATATCGGTGTCTCTTGAAGACTAATCAAGATGCAGGCACTGGTGGGAGCTTTGAAGAAACAACCAGTGATCACCAACACCATTGTTTACGGGACACTCTACGTCGCTGCTGAGTTCGGGCAGCAAATGTTCAGGAGGTATACATCGGTGAGAATCCTCGAATATAGAACAACACTAGATGTGTTTTGTGTTGTATTATTTATATATTTTTCTCTTATTATTACTTGACCAGCTGGTATGAATACATCGAGGAGCTATGTAAGTATTAGAGGGTGAATGACGGCCAACTCATCCATACACTTGCACCTGGAGTGGTAAGGTAAGGTGCATGAGCGGCATCGAGGAGCTATGTGATTGCGGTGGCATCAACTGATAGGTCTGTGACCTTGAGGTTCATCACAGCAAGTGTGATGACCCTGTGCCGAGGCTCAAATCATTTCTGTTGCTGGTGTTGGGATCAAGGCTATTGCGTTGTGTTGTGCTGCCAGGCTATTGCGTTGTTGTGTTGTGCTGCCAGGCTATTGCGTTGTTGTGTTGTGCTGCCAGGCTATTGCGTTGTTGTGTTGTGCTGCCAGGCTATTGAGTTGTTGTGCTGGGTTGCCAGGCTATTGCGTTGTTGTGTTGTGTTGCCAGGCTATTGCGTTGTAGTGTTGTGTTGCCAGGCTATTGCGTTGTGTTGGGTTGCCAGATGTACTAATCCGTTACTATGCACCAGGCGCGTGTCACGCTGGACTAGAGCTGTTATCACACCAGCCCCGTGTACCTGCGAAGTCATCGTGTGCGACATGACCATAGAGAGTGAAGCGAGGTTATCGTCTGTGAATACTTCAAACATCTATCGAAAGGGAGGAGAATCATCACTGAATTTCTCTTTGTCAGTACGGCGGCCTTGAACTGCATATAGTTACCGTGATCCGGTCACAATCATCGTTTCTTTCAGTTCAGTGGCATGGCAGATACCGTGCTACGGTAACAACCATCGTTTTTTTCAGTTCAGTTGTGTGGCACCTACCGTGATTCAGTCACAATCATCGTTACTTTCAGTTCAGTGGTATGGCAGCTACCGTGCTACAGTCACAATCATCGTTTCTTTTAGTTTAGTTCTGTGGCAAGTCCACTTTCTCTTTCAGTGTCGAAAAAGAAAAGGATAAAAAATAATCAGTTCGAATTTCTAGTGAGTTATTTGCTATCTTTTATGATATTGCCTTTTAAAACTTGGACAGACAGCTGCTGGTTAGTATCGTACTGATTAGCAGCCCTGTTGTGATAAGCGATCTGCTTTAGGACTTATCGGTAATAAGCCTGTAATGCTCGCATCTCGACCAGCTTACTGGTCGCAGCTGCCTAACTTCAGAAATTATATCACTTCGCAATTATAATAATTTTATTTGTATCCTTTATTTGTTATTACTGATTGAAGATTGTTGATGATGGCGGTTATTATCTGCAGAATTTGTTTCCATATTTAACTTTATAACACAACTTTACTTATTATAATTAGACATTATTTTAGTTTCGTGTTGACAGATGACATGTTAAATGATAGAATGTAGCTAGTCATCGTATTGTTATAGAATATTATATATTGTAAGATAGAATATTTTTTGCCGAGATGAAAGCCGGGCTGTAAGATTGTTGTGAATTTTTTTCATTTTTATAGGCCTATAAAGATATTAGGCGAAATATTATCTTTTCTCAAAAATGTGCAAAAAATATCTTACATTGGTGGTTATTCGGGACAATTATTGAAATTAGGCACTGCTTTCAATTTAAGCATTGAAGCTCAGAGGTGTCTCGCAAATCAAAATAAAATTAATACTGTACATTCCTTTTAATCGTTCGAGATGGGAAAATGCGAATTTGGAAGCAATATTTACGAGTCCATAAAGAGGGTATATACAAAAGCTCATACAAAAATACAAGGCTTAGGAGAGAGTAGGCTTTTTCCTTTTAGTTGCGTGGCTGCGGCCACATTGTCAGGCGAAATTTGTTCGACAAATATTTTCGGACTCTAGATGAAGTAATATTCAAAGTAAGATCACTGTCACTGTAAACATACTAAAATCAAATAATTATATTATCGAGGCTGAAGTAAAATGTATACGGTAATAGCTTGTTTGCATTAGAAGCCTAATCTCTCAATGATGTTCCAGGAGCCGCCCGAGCCAGGAGCCGACTACCCTCCCGTAGACACGGGCTCTCTGGCGAGGTTTGGGGTGATGGGCACCTGCGTCCTGCCACACACCCTCTACCACGCGTTAGTTGACTGCCTCTTATAGCTTTACATCTACTATGCTCTTTGTATAGAATTATATTGCTTTTGTATCTGATACCAGACGTGTATTGCTGCCGTTGCAGGTACAAGTATCTGATACCAGACGTGTATTGCTGCCGTGGCAGGTACAGGTATCTAGTGACCAGACGTGTACGGTATTGTTGCCGTTGCAGGTACAAGTATCTGGACGCACGGTTCCCCGGCAACAGCGGCCCCATGGCCATCCGCAAGCTGGCTATCGACGCACTCGTCATCACACCCATCAACCTGACGCTCTTCTATGTCGGTGAGCTGCTCTCAGAGTGCTATGTGCTCTAAAAGAAAAGTTCTGTGCTGTCAAAGAGTAGCTATGTGCTGTCAAAGAGTAGCTCTGTGCTGTCAAAGAGTAGCTCTGTGCTGTCAAAGAGTAGCTCTGTGCTGTCAAAGAGTAGCTCTGTGCTCTCAAAGTATAGCTCTGTGCTCTCAAAGAGTAGCTATGTGCTCTCAAAGAGTAGCTGCGTGCTCTCAAAGAATAGCTAAGTGCTCTCAAAGAGTAGCTATGTGCTCTCAAAGAGTAGCTGCGGGCTCTCAAAGAATAGCTAAGTGCTCTCAAAGAGTAGCTGCGGGCTCTCAAAGAATAGCTAAGTGCTCTCAGAGATCAGTTACTTGTTTTCAAAGAATACCTAGACGGGTGTGAAAAATTTCAAATTGTTGTCTCATTTACAGGAAGAATCAAGGTTAACAAATTTAGTGAAGGAACCTCTTAGGAAGCAGCCCATAATGCCCGAGGTCTCGGCTCTCTACACGGGCCTTGATCTGTCATTTTCCCCTTGATTTGCACTGCTTTTAAGCACAATTTTTCCTTAGCTGTGAAGATCCAGTTTTTGGAACTTATTCAGTCAAAATTGTGCTGAATTATTTACGTTACCACCAAGCCGACTACAAGCTTCAAACAAAATAATTCAGAGTGACAAGCGTCTAGGTCGATTCATAATCCATTCACGAAATATAAATGAGAATTTGATGAACTAGCATGAAAATGGACAGCATGTAGAGTGACGCATGAACCTCAAGAAAGATTGTAGTTCGACTGTCCCACGATAGTAGTGCAACTAAAGCTTAAGTAATATGCATGACTAGGAAGTCTAGTAGCCATTTCAAACTATCGTTAGTCTTGAAAAGATGCGGTCAAATGACACGATTTTAGATCTTCTGTGAACAAGGCACGAAAATTACAAGAATCAGGCCTACACTTCAGTGCC
Source organism: Hyalella azteca (assembly GCF_000764305.2). Taxonomy (NCBI): domain Eukaryota; kingdom Metazoa; phylum Arthropoda; class Malacostraca; order Amphipoda; family Hyalellidae; genus Hyalella; species Hyalella azteca. Next base: position 27,766 of record NW_025943479.1, on the reverse strand, counting down.
GACATCACCATGTTATGTTATGTTATGTTATGTTATGTAATGTTATGTTATGTAATGTTATGTTATGTAATGTTATGTTATGTTATGTTATGTTATGTTATATTATGACACATGTCATCTTGTCTGCTCAGTGCTCATGCCGATTCGTTTGCAGGAATGAGCGCTATGGAACGCAAGGACGATCTCCTGGCCGAGTGGAGAGCCAAACTCATCCCAACGTTCATTGTAGGTGCTAGTATACTAAGTTCTTTAGCTCTGGCTTGCTCGTATACTAAGCTCGTGATGATGTGTGAGTGCTTTCTCGTGTACTAAGTTCTTCAGCTTAATGAGTGCTTGCCTCTATACTAAATTCTTCAGCTTAATGAGTGCGTACTTTCATAATAAGTTCTTCAGCTTAGCGAGTGCATGTTTTTAAAGTAAGCTCTTCAGTTTAGGAAGTGTTTGCTCGTGTACTAAGTTCTCCAGCTTAGGGAGTGCGCGCCCCTATACTAAGTTCTTCAGCTTAGGGAGTGCGTGTCTTTATACTAAGTTCTTCGGTTTAGGGAGTGCTTGCCCCTATGCTAAGTTCTTCGTCTACGAAATGCTTGGTACGCTGATAAAGCTTGGTACGCTAATATTTAAAGCAATCGTAAAAGAGAGGTCGGCTGTTCAGTCAGTTTAGATTTTCGATTGTGCTAAAAAATCAGTCAAAAATACTCAATAGTTTGTTAATTGAGTTGACGAATTAAAGATCATGTCGAAAGCTTAACAGTTAAGACATGCGCGTTTTTAAATAAAAATGATCTCTTTCTATTTACCCCACGCGTGAAGTAAAGTTTATTCTTTGATTTATCAGTATTGAAGAAACTGAAATTCGTACTTAAACTTACTTTTCTGTTATGTTTTGTCGAAAAAATAACTGTCAGTCATCAATTTTTAAAATATATTTTCTACAGTACTTTTTTTTAATTTCAGACGGCGAGCTGTTTTTGGGTACCAGCGAACTTTGTGAACTTCAAGCTGCTGCCGCCACACGTGCGCGTGGTGTTCGTGGGAGGCTGCCAAATCATCTGGGTGTCCATCCTCTGCTGGTTCAAGAAGCAGGAGTTCTGAGTAATTCATCTTCCCGTCCGTGTATATCGAATATCTTAGTTTACTCACACACAACTCGATGGTACAGTCAAGCCTGGACATTCATAATCTCAATTTTGAGTGCAGTCTCATAACCTTAATTATGAGTGTAGTTTCACAATCTCAATTAGAGTACAGTCTCATAACTTCAATTTTTAGTGCAGTCTCATAACTTAAATTTTGAGTGCAGTCTCAAACCTCAATTTTGATTGGTCTCATAACTTCCATTTTGAGTACAGTCTCATAATCTCAATTTGGAGTGCAGTCTCCTAACTTCAATTTTGAGTGCAGTCTCATAACTTCCATTTTGAGTACAGTCTCATAACTTCCAACTTGAGTGCAGTTTCATAACTTTCATTTTGAGTGCAATCTCATAATCTCAATTTTGAGTGCAGTCTCCTAACTTCAATTTTGAGTGCAGTCTCATAACTTCCATTTTGAGTGCAGTCTCATAATCTCAATTTTGAGTGCAGTCTCCTAACTTCAATTTTGAGTGCAGTCTCATTCTCAATTTTGAGTAGTCTCATAACTTCAATTTTGAGTGCACTCTCATCTAAATTTTGAGTAGTCTCATAACTTCAATTTTGAGTGCACTCTCATCTAAATTTTGAGTAGTCTCATAACTTCAATTTTGAGTGCACTCTCATCTAAATTTTGAGTAGTCTCATAACTTCAATTTTGAGTGCACTCTCATCTAAATTTTGAGTAGTCTCATAACTTCAATTTTGAGTGCACTCTCATCTAAATTTTGAGTACAGTCTCAACTCGTGCAGGTGCGCGTTCAAGAAGTAACGTGTTCGTAGATATGCGCTTTGATACAGGGGCTACGATTATTGTTATAAGTTTTTATCATTTCATTTAAAAACTATCGTGTTAAACTACAAGCTATATGAGAAGATAATACCGTAAACTATTGAAAACATTCTGCATAAGTTGGAAACTCGTAGCTCGATGGCGAGAGAACCCATCTCATGTTGTGTGCCTTGAATGATGTCTACAATGTACGTAAAGTTGTTATAGTGAAGCGACATGAAGGCAACCCTTTTAACGAACATAAAGATAAATAAGATATAAAAGTAACAAGGTAATTTTGCAATCCTCGCTTGGTTGTCGTAAATCTGGCTTTAAAGTTTCCACCCGGCGATCATCACATTATCTATAGTTTGTGACAGTATAATACTTTTAAACGGTTAATCAAGCAAGCAGCAGTGTAAATTTAATTTTCTTAGAATGAAATTGGCAAGTTTTTAATTGCGAGAGAAGTTATGTAAGTTTGACGCACATTACTAATACATCGAAATGATAACAAGAATCAGGTTTCGAGAACACAACAGCCTACGTAAGAGCGGCGATACAATCGTTGACGAGATTTCGCTGCAGCGGTAATCCTAGAATCTTCATTCGTATTTATTTTGTTCTATTTTTCACGGACTTCTCGCTCATTACTGTTAGTAAATCATTTCGTGGAAATTTTCCTAGTGCAACTGCACCGTTGATTTTTTAGAGTAACGATGCAAACCTGTATGATTTTAATCATTTCGGAGGTGGATTTTGTAGAACCAAATGACCCAAAGACACGCAAACAAGAGGCTGCTGATTCAAAAGCCTATTTCTCGGATTGACAATTCTAATCCCACTTATCAGTAGGGCATTTGAACCACAAGCCGTAGACGTCAGAGCTGTGAGCCAACCGGTACATTTCCTTCTGTCCATGTTCTCGCTTCCCCGCACTTGAAGCAAAACAATCGTCAGTTATGGAAATATCAGGTTTAAAAACGGGATCCCTTGTGTAATCAAGCCACGATAAGTACAAGAATCGGCAACAGGCCATGGGCCTACTTCTTTGGTGCCGACACTTCTATTTTACTAAACAACGACTTTGGTTTTCCTCTCGTCACGCATGTTGTTAACAATGATGTTTAAGATCAGCAGTAGTGGAGTCGTGTTGTGTTCCACTTTTGTCTCCGTACCATTAAGTTAAGGTTTTTATAAGAATTGTTGCATTGTTGTTCAAATGAGATTACATGATAACAGTAACAAAGCATATTTTGAATTTCCAAGCAACCAGTTCAATTTTAAAATCAAATGATGGGTATTTTGTTTAAAAACTTTACACAGGAACATAATCTTCATGAATGAACACTAAAATAATCTGTAGGGTGTAAAAATGATAGTGATTTCAAGGTTGGTAGGTGTTGAAATGATTGCGTTTTCTACATTTTGTTGCCAAAAGCTCCTTATTTTTCAATCGTTCATAGTTCACAATAATCTAACGTCCTGCGATTGGTTATCCTGGTGTTCCTGAAGATCTTGAACTGATGATAATGGAGCTGGTCTCCGAAATGTTTTAAATATATTTAAAATACATGCATTCAATGGACGAGACGTCGGCTAGGAGAAAACGGCTGGTCTAGCGGTTGCAAGCATGCAAGCTCCAGACTGCTGTCTTCATCGATGAGCGCGCAGCAGTTCCAGGAATGTCGAGTACAGAGGCCGTACTAACAAAACTTGCATAAGTGTATGTAGCGGCCTAAATACACGTAGCGGAGCCGTACTAACAAAACTTGCACAAGTGTATGTAGCGGCCTAAGTACACGTAGCGGAGCCGTGCTAACAAATGTACACGTAGATGAGCCGTACTAACAAAACTTGCACAAGTGTATGTAGCGTCCTAAGTAAACGTAGCGGAGCCGTGCTAACAAAACTTGCACAAGCGTATGTAGCGGCCTAAGTAAACGTAGCGGCCGTTTACTCATCCAAGATTGGTGGGTTTGGCTTGCAGAGCCCGGCCTCTGTGATTGGCTAACGGCGTAGGGAAATCGTGTTTATTTCCTATAATTCGGCCCAGGAACAAGAAAATTTCAACCAGTATTAGCCGTGCCTACCGGAAGTGATTTACGAGGGTTTTCGTCTCGAACGACGATATAGATTAGTTCATCAAATGTGTTTTTCAAAAAGTTTCTAATTTTTGGTGAGTTCTGAAAGATTTCGTTTGGATGTATTCATTATTTAATGAAACATAAGCAGAAAACGTCCAACTATTTGATGAACAACCTGTATTCAAGATTCAGATTAAATCATGTTTCTTCACAGCAGAATCTTCGATGAGAGGCTTCAATATAAGTGCAAGAAGCAATGAAACTTTCAAGTTTGGCTGCATCACATATTGATACATTAAAAAGTATTAGAAGTTCGAGTATTGATGAATTAAATATTGAAGGGTAAAAAAAGTCCTTTATTCTTTCGAGTATCTTAAGAACCGTTGTTCGCTGGAGCTAGACAAAATAAATATATGCATTTATATACTTACACTACGCTATCATTCACACACAAATTAGTCACATAAAGTTGGTGAACGGGACAAGTCAAGAAATTCACGGCATAGAAATGGACAGTCGCTTGATTCATATTAACCAAGGATGTATGTACATGTTCAGCGAAGATCACGGCCAGTTCCGTAGAACATCCAAGCCAAATAACAAGGCAAGCACACCTCATGAGCCAGCAAAGTATAGCTTAAAATTTCACAATTATCTAGTGGAGCACTCAAGTATTAATGAAAAATCAAAAACCGAAGGCCAAAGACACCTAGTGATCACGCGGTAGAAGCAAGGCTTGAAAAAACTCATCCATCTTAAAAATGAGCGTCGAGAGCTCGACTAAAATAGTCTTCGGACGCAGCGAGAAGTAAATCATTTCTGGTTGACAAGAATAAGGATCGAGTTTTTCTTGACCATTGCGACACGTACATATTCCCATTCCTTGCGTATTTTAAACAGCAATACTCAGGAGTGCTAAGAGCGACCAGATATATGAATGAAAATATGATGTGTAGGCTTGCCAGCCTATAGCGCAGTTATACAAAGCTACGAGTTAAGCCGATCCTAAACTGCCGTTGTAGTCAAGAGGGCGCATGACATTCACGCGAGAGTTAGTGCACGAGTAACAATTAACACAGGCAGTAGCATTGCAGCGATTACAGTAACACGCAGCTATCCACTCATAATTAACTCATACGCCTACAATTAATAAAAGTAAATACGCTCCCTAACTTACGACTAAGGTGATAATGCAATCGTAAAAACACTATTACCTTCAGATTCAATTGGAAGATCGCTTGAGAATTCTAATGCGTGACAATTCCAGCAGCAATAGCTATTGAAAGAATAGAAACTATAGACGAAGTGAACGTGGAACAATTTTCTACAGGTGTAAATTTCACACAGACGTTCGCAGAGTTAGTACTTAATATGAAGTAAATAACAACGAGTATGACATATCTATTCCTAGACTGACAGAATTTAAACCTTCTAGAACACTTTAACGAAAGTAATATGCACCCCCAGAAAACGGTGAACGGTCTATCGAATATGTACGAAGGCAGATGCTCTGGCGTAGTCATCTATCCCAATGATGTTAATGATAACTTAGACGGAAGCGATATTGTATGCATATTTCCAGGAGATGACTATGAGGAACTACACATAACCAGGGGTGAACATTAACAAGGAATTCCACAATATCTGGCAAAATGTGAAGAAATGCATTTCTGTAAAATGTCAAAAGGTAGGAAGTTATAACATTGCTTCGTCATTACTTCTCTAATCAGCTCGTCGATAGCACAAGAACATCCTAACCTGAGTGAGCATCTAAAATAAAACACACATTTATTAATTAAACGTAAAGCTAATGGAAATACAATACTTATTACATAATAATAAAATGATAATGCCGTGAAAACCAAAGAGACAACGGAGCTGAATGACACAAAATTTTGCTCCGTGGACAAAGCATTAGAATGCGGAGAAAAGCTCGTAAGATCAGCAGTAGCTATAAGACGATGAAAAATTGGATGAAGTACGTGAGAGGTTGCCGCTGTACAACGAGTAAAGTCATTCGAGCCATGATACAGGGCACAAGCTATGCTTATTTTTTATTCATGCCTATAACTAAGGTAAAGCTCCACGTACATTTGCACGCACTACGCAATCAACTTCAATATTCCAGTGATCCCTACAAGGAGGCATGATAGAACAAGACTTGTATCTTAATACAAATTAAATGCAGAGCACTCTAGCAGCACAAGAAAAATTATAACCAAATAGATCACAGAAGAGTACAGACCAGAACACGGCAGACCATAGCATCGCCTAGGAGGGTGAGGCGAAACAACGACGCTCTGCACAGCGGCAGAGAGGAAGTGATTGTGAACTGCTAGACTATCTAATAGCGAGTGATAGTGAGGTGTGTCATGAACTGTGTAATGGTGAGTGATAGTGAAGCGAGACATGAACTGTGTAATGGTGAGTGATAGTGAGGCGAGTCATGAACTGTGTAATGGTGGGCGATAGTGGGACTGTACGTCATCGCTAGAACGAAAATTACATGTAAAGATCATATTGTCATTACAAATTGACAATAACGTGATTAATGTTCATTCCTCACGGGATGAAGATTCGTCTTATAAACAATGAATAAAACATGACAAGGTTACACAAATTAATAAAACAACCGACATAAGTAAGGATCGAAAACGCCGAGTCAGTCGTCGAGAGCACGAGCAGTTGGAAATACGGATTCGTATATCGGTAACGGCCATGATCTCTGCTACGACATCGCGAGAAACATACATGATGACGATACATGTAATGATTTAGGTAATAATACAATAAAACGTGCAAAACGAAGGCATCCATCACAAGCAGCGACGGAACGAAACTGGTAACCTAAAGTGATGAACTCGGGTCTTCAAGAACAGCGACAGCAGACAGTTTATGGATGGAAGTGTGCGGCAATGATGTCATGGCTATGCTGGTAGGATGCTATCAACAGCACACTGCTAGATCAACGTTCATCATCCTGATGTATGCGACACGTGCACGACATTCGATGTAGCAATAGTGATGCATGGCAATGAGCGAGAGTCGCCCGAGATTCAAGCAATTTATGCAAAGGTTTCGAGATTATTCAGATCGCGGATACGATGGCGGGCAAGTGATGCGGTGTGGTGACGCTTTGAGGACAAAAAGATGGTGAAGGGTCGTGATGCTGGCTGAGGACTGAGGCAGGGGCGGAGTTCGTCCCCCACAACCACGATGAGGTGCCCGAGAAACTGCGAGTAGTTGGCAAAATTAGATTTGGCGAAGAAGAGAAATGAAGCGGCGGGGCGTACGCACGTAATGACTGTTACTGAGTATACTTCACGCACAGTATATATTGTAATGTGTGTGTCGCAAAGGGTAAATTATGTGATGCATATATTTCCTAAAGTATGTATATACAACCCCTGGCAAAAATTATGGAATCACCGGCCTCGGAGGATGTTCATTCAGTTGTTTAACTTTGTAGAAAAAAGCAGATCACAGAAATGACACAAAACTAAAGTAATTTCAAATGGCAACTTTCTGGCTTTAAGAAACACTACCTATAAGAAATAAAAAAAAAATTGTGCAGTCGGTAACGGTTATTTTTTTAGACCAAGCAGAGGGAAAAAAATATGGAATCACTCAATTCTGAGGAAAAAATTATGGAATCACCCTGTAAATTTTCATCCCCAAAACTAACACCTGCATCAAATTAGATCTGCTCGTTAGTCTACATCTACAAAGGAGTGATCACACCTTGGAGAGCTGCTGCACTAAGTGGACTGACATGAATCATGGCTCCAAAACGAGAGATGTCAATTGAAACAAAGGAGAGGATTATCAAACTCTTAAAAGAGGGTAAATCATCGCGCAATGTTGCAAAAGATGTTGGTTGTTCACAGTCAGCTGTGTCTAAAATATGGACCAAATACAAACAACATGGGAAGGTTGTTAAAGGCAAACATACTGGTAGACCAAGGAAGACATCAGAGCGTCAAGACAGAAAACTTAAAGCAATATGTCTCAAAAACCGAAAATGCACAACAAAACAAATGAGGAACGAATGGGAGGAAACTGGAGTTAACGTCTGTGACCGAACTGTAAGAAACCGCCTAAAGGAAATGGGATTTACATACAGAAAAGCTAAATGAAAGCCATCATTAACATCAAAACAGAAAAAAAACAAGGTTAGGCTAAGGCTAAAAAAACAAGGGCTAAGGAAAAGCAATCGTGGACTGTGGATGACTGGATGAAAGTCATATTCAGTGATGAATCTCGAATCTGCATTGGGCAAGGTGATGATGCTGGAACTTTTGTTTGGTGCTGTTCCAACGAGATTTATAAAGATGACTGCCTTAAGAGAACATGCAAATTTCCACAGTCATTGACGATATGGGGCTGCATGTCAGGTAAAGGCACTGATGAGATGGCTGTCATTACATCTTCAATTAATGCACAAGTTTACATTGATATTATGGACACTTTTCTTATCCCATCAATTGAAATGTTTGGGTTTGATGAAATCATTTTTCAAGATGATAATGCATCTTGCCATAGAGCAAAAACTGTGAAAACATTCCTTGAAAAAGACACATAAGGTCAATGTCATAGCCTGCAAATAGTCCGGATCTTAATCCAATTGAAAATCTTCGGTGGAAGTTGAAGAAAATGGTCCATGACACGGCTCCAACCTGCAAAGCTGATCTGGCAACAGCAATCAGAGAAAGTTGGAGGCAGATTGATGAAGAGTACTGTTTGTCACTCATTAAGTCCATGCCTCAGAGACTACAAGCTGTTATAAAAGCCAGAGGTGATGCAACAAAATACTAGTGATGTGTTGGAGCGTTCTTTTGTTTTTCATGATTCCACAATTTTTTTCCTCAGAAATGAGTGATTCTATATTTTTTTTCCCTCTGTTTGGTCTAAAAAAATAACCGTTACCGACTGCACAATTTTTTTTCTTGATTTCTTATAGTGTTTCTTAGCCAGAAAGTTGCCATTTGAAATGACTTTAGTTTTGTGTCATGTCTGTGATCTGCTTTTTTTCTACCAAGTTAAACAACTGAATGAACATCCTCCGAGGCCGGTGATTCCATAATTTTTGCCAGGGGTTGTATATATACACATATAGTAATCTAATCGATATGTTACATACATCAATTCAAAACAAATGTGACATACAGTAATGTAATGCATAATTTACATTCAGCAATGAGGCTCCAAAACGCTTTCCTAATAATAACACAATATTAAAAGAAGAAACGCGTGAACTACTTATACTGTTATTATGTCAAACCAGAAAAATACTTACAGAAATAAAGCATCAAGATCAAGTTATCAATTTTATCCCGTGAGTGCCCGTGATCATCACCCAGTGTGTACCGTGATCATCACCCCGTGTGTACCGTGATCATCACCCCGTGTGCACCGAGATCATCACCCCGTGTGTACCGTGATCATCACCCCGTGTGTACCGTGATCATCACCCCGTGTGTACCGTGATCATCACCCCGTGTGTACCG